>NC_081250.1:12197833-12515333 GCF_030490865.1 Poecile atricapillus
CAGTAGCCCTCTGAGTCATGCGATCCTGTGACCATCTCGGCACTTTTCCAATCCAAAAAGTCTGTTAAAAGCTTTGACAAAAGAAACCTTCATTTATTTCAGAAGCAGTGATAAAGCCAACCTGCATGCTTATTTAACACCCTGCTAAAACCATCATGGGCATATAGCAGTATATTTTACTAAGAGGTATCCTGTCCTTACTGTGAAAAGCAAGTGGTATTATTTTGTGTAAAAGTGGATGTTATAGCGTGTTTATCAACACTGGAAAACAACTGCAGCAAGTGAAGGTGGTGCAGTGATACAACCCCTGCTTTTGTAATCACCTAAGCTTGGTGTTGATCTGTAGGTTCCAGCAGGATCAGCCCCTCTGCAGTGAAGGTGATAGTCCTGTGATGTGCTACCCTGCCTTGGGATTGGGCTTTAGGCAGTGAGCTAAGGAGGCTGCAACTCACCAAGTGGTTCAGGCAACTTGCCACGGGAGACAAAACATTCCATCATACACCATGATGTTGAAAACACACAGCTGCTGGTCCACTGCCCTCTAGTAGATGACAATGACCTTTAACTTACAGCTGAGAAGTGACCCTCACCTACACTATATTCTGCAAATACTGAAGAGCTTCGCTCCCAGTGGAAAAAAAAAAAAAAGATCTCAGAAGGAAAAAATTGTCAATTGTCTAGGAATGGGTGTGGAGAAATGTGACTGCTTCTAAACCAGAACATGACACCATCTCAGCTGGAGCTGCCTATATTGAGAGAACGGGAAGATTCTTCCCTGCTTCGTAAGTCTAATTGCTCAAATGCTACATTCATGAAGAGTTAAAATTAGAGGGTCTCTGTCCTTGTGCTAAAAGCAGAAGCCAGTTCCACTTCTCTGAATCCTGTTTCCTTTCAAATGATTGAGGCTGCTTTAATTAACAAAGTGAAAGTGACACTGGTGCCAGTCATTTATACTCCCTTATGCACATTAACATGCAGTTTCTCCCAAGCCTTTTCTAATTTAGGTACTGTCCACATTAGAATTCAAGCCATTCCAGCCACAGTTATGTTTAAATGTGGTTGCATACTGGTTCAAGTTCCAGCATACCATTTCTGACCACAGGGGAACCAGGATTTTTAAACTGTTGTGGCTGTTTTCCTTCCCTCCCAAAGTGGTGCAAGCTGTGTTGTGCTGTTGATGGCGGCTCAGGCCTCCACTCGATTATGTATTGTGTGATTTTGGTAGAGCTAAACCTGTCTAGGCTGTGCTTCTCTTTCTCTGGATAGACTATATGGACTGTGATTTGGTACCAACTATTCTGGCAGGCAGAAAACACAGAAAGAATATCCTCTGGGACCAAGAGCATTGCATGAGAGCTCTGTTAAACAGGAATAACAGCAAACCCACTCCTCACAGCATCTCAGCAGCAAGGCTATACCTTTCCCTTCAGAGGTTAAATGCTGCAGTTATGACTTAAACAGAGCCATTTTGAGCGAGAATTATTTACTCGAGAAGCTGCTTTGGATTCTGCTTTTTTAAAAGTATGGTAAAAAAATGGAGATTTTATGTGAATTGATTTGTAGCTCTCAATGAAACAATGCACTGGTGTAAAATTGACCCATGTAGGCTGATTCAGGCTCTGGAGAATCCAACCCTCTGGACTTCTCTTTGAATAGCTATTAAATTCTGTGTTTAAATGTTGGTGAACAAGTAAATGCCCTGCAGTTCACTAAGCAGCAGTGCAACGACTTAATTTTCAAACCCTCTGATACAACCTGGTCCAAAACCTGATGTCTCAGAGCAGGGATTGGGGCTAAAATTCAAACTTGATTTAGTCCACCACTTTGCCTATTGCTGTTCATCAAATGATGGAATCCTCATGCAGAAGTCAGATTTACATCCTTACCTATGCCTTAGCTCATATTGTTGAAAACCTGGCTGTGGTTCACATTTAAACTCCACTGTATACCTATATGGGGTAGAGAATGCATTTTCAACTCCTTAAGGTGAAAGAAAGATTGCAACTTAAAACAGAAAGTTACAATTTTTTTCTTCTGTCATCAGGAAATGCAATCCAGGAGTTGTTACAAAAAGCATTCTGACAGGGAAAACAACACAGTTTTGCAGATAGGAAAAATAAATGATTATATTCTTAATACTAGTTCTCAAAAAAGTCCTAGAAACTTTTAAGGGAAAACATCTCAAGTTTCAATTATCTTGAAAGACCTAGTTCTTTTACCCAGGTCTTGAGTGAGAAATACCGCCTTTGATTCGCCTATTAAAAATCTCTTACTTTTACTTTTTTAAGATTGAAAATTAAAAGTAGTAAAATAATAAATTTTAAAGTAAAAAATAAAAAGTAAAAAAGTAAAAATGTATCCCTTTGTAAGTTTTATGGAAGGAAAGCCTTTAATGGAAAAATATCTCATAGATACTATCTCAAAAATGTCTCAAGATCATAAATTAGAATAATCTAATTGGACTTACCTCATTTTTATACCAGCTAAGAATGTGACCCTCTACATTTATCTGTAGAAATCTTCAGTCAGAAATTTTTCTTCTTTATAAAGTTTTTCAAAGCCTTTGATGAGCTGTTGAATGGCAAATTTCAGTGCTTTAGGCCACCTTTAACTTAGAGGAATATTTGTGCAATTAAAGATATAACATATTTTTGGTGTGGTGTACAGTTGAGTATTGCTGGTTCTGTCTCTCTGAAGAAGAAAAAGCTTTGTTTAGTGGAAAAGACCCAAAGAAGTAGGTGGATTAATTTGTATTTGGGTACATGAAGGAATTTTTATTTTTCAAACAGAAACATATTCTTTGGATTAATGGACTTTCAGTCTTCAAAATGCTTTTGCTATATCCCTTTTTGGATGAAAAGCATATGTTCACCTTCTAATAAACTGTTACAGTACTGCTGGCACAACTTCTTACCACAGGTTTGCCACAGGAACCATGATTCACACTATCATGTGTTCTTGACTATTTCAAATTATAGTTATTAAGCAGTTCTGAGAAGGCAAAGCTCTCAAAAAAATGAGCACATCCTGCAAGGCCCCAACTGCTCTGCAAACATGTCAGGTATCTCATCCCTGCCACTCACCCCTCTACGAATACAGACACACAATTGTATAGGGTTAGGTCCAGAGCTATATTCTGCAACAATCTCTTTTGACCCATTCATTCTTTGAAAATGCTCAAATTCTTAATTCCTTTCATTTTCTATTTTTCCACTTCATAGTCCAACTTTTTACTACTACATACCAGATTGTGCTTTCACTTTCCTGAGTGTTTCAGAGTGTTACAAACTCTCTTTCCTCCTCAACTCAACTCCTCACCAACCCTTATTTCATTTCACACTTCCCCATTCACCACAACCACTGTGCACACAAATAATAGACCTGGGTCCTGCTACGACATTAAACCAACACGCAACAGAGACAGACTTGGGTTTCCTTCATTGCTGGTTTTGCTAGTATATTATGTACTGCAATTTTTTTGGCCACTTTTGGGAAAAAAAGTTAGTTAAGGGGAAAAAAGTTAGAAACTCCTATTGTAGAGGGCAGTAATGGGGCCTTTTTTTTTTTTTTTTTTTTTTTTTTTTTTTTAATGGGTGTGTCTGTCCCTGGGGCTTATAGCTCAAAATAAGTAAACTGCTGGGATGACTGTGCTGGGTAATTTGCAAGATAAGCCTTTTATGTTGGGATTTTGTCTGGACAAAGTGGACAGGCTGGAGAGCTGAACACACAGGCAAACCACTCAGCGAGCCTCTTGCATCACACTCGGGCATAACTGATATGTTAATCACCAATGTTCAAACACAGTCGCCAGATATGATGCCAGAAATAACTTCTGACTCTGTTATTTCTGTTGACCTACCACATTTCTTCACTTTGGCCTCTTGTTTGTGACCCTCACTCACTTTTGGTTTTGAAATCAGTTTCAGAAATGCGTTCCTCCCGCAGCTCTGTCCATGTGTGCAGCACCCCCGGCAGCGCCACCGGATTTCCCTGGGGAGCCGCTGGGCCCGGCTGGCACGGGCGCTGCGGGCACAGACTGAGTCACCGCTCCGGGCAGCTTTCGGTCAATTACATCCCCGTCATTTGAGCTAATTCAGTCAAATGATACCGTGTCACAGGACTTACTGTACGGCCAGGGGATTTCTCCTGCCGCCTGAGCCGCTCGGCCTCAGCCCTCAGCGGTGACGGCGCCGTGGGCCGCTGCCAGGGCCTGGCTGTGCCAGCAGTGAGCCCCGGCCCGCGGGCACGGCCCCCTCAGTGACAGCCCCCGGGGCTCTGGGGACAGCCACGGCCAGTCAGGGCTCTGTGAGCCCACCGGGACACTGCAGCGTGCCCAGAGACGGGCAGCGGAGCTCGGGAAGAGTCTGGGGCACACCAGTTCTTATGAGGAGCTGGGGGGCTCAGCCTGGAGGAAAGGAGCCTCATTGCTCTATGTATCTGCCGGGAAGGAGGTTATGGACAGGTGGGGATTGGCCTCTTCTCCCCGGCAACAGTGACAGGACAAAAGGAAATGGCTTCAAATCGCACCCCGGGAGGTTTAGATTGGAAATTAGGAAAAATGTCTTCCCCAAGAGGATTGTCGAGCACTGGAGCAGGTTGTCCAGGGAGGTGGTGGATTCACCATGCCTGGAGATATTTAAAAGACCTGCAGATGAGGCTTTCAGGGATGTGGCTTAGTGGTGGGCTTGGCAGTTCTCCATTGACATTTAGACTCAAAGACCTTAAAGATCCTTTCCAACTTAAATGATTCTATGATTTTTTATTTATTTATTTGTTTATTTATTTATTTATTTTTTCTGAGCTTCACTTTGGTACTGAAGCGGATCACGTGTTTGATTCTCCATTGCCTTTTCCCATGTGCAATTCTTTGGTTTTCTGTGGGATTAGTCCCATTTGACACCAGGATAAATGACAGTAGCATTTACTCCTGTCTTGTAATAAAGCATTGCATTTAAATGGGCACGTTTTACTTGGATTGCAAAGTACTTTGCTGATGTAAATTAAGTAAACCTCCTGTCAGCCCTTGGAGATAAACACAGAACATTATATCCTTTTTAGAGGTAGATAATCTGAGGCACAAAGGACTTGAGACAAGAAGCTTGGCTGCCTAAAATTAAACACCTCAGCCCAAATGAATAGATTGCAAATCCATTACTCATGTTAGAAAACAGCTCTTCCCCTCCAACAATGTCAGGAAAGCAGCAGCTTGTGAAGTCTTTGAACCACACTCCACAGCCATGCATAGTAAAACCTTGGCAGATATTTAGACACTGAGTTCCCAAAATTAAGCCTAAGAAAAAAAATTTTGCTGAGATTATTTTCAAGAGAAAATGTGACCATTAATCAAATTAATTGTTTTGGATTGTAAAAAAAAAAAAAAAAAAAAGTCTTTAATCAAAAATTGCCTTCAACATAAGAAAAAAAAAATCTTTTTTCTTTTGAAAAGTGATTAATTTATCACTTGAATGCTACAATAGAGAAATTAAGAGAGCAGAACAATTTTGAAGGTGCACTCTGAAGTGTAGTCTAGAGACATTTTTCAGATACTTTGTTTTTATGTTAGGATGAACCCCAGGAAAGCTTCTTGTGCATGTTCCAGAAACAGGGACTGGGGTTCTGCTGGGGCTTTCCAGTCATTTCACAAAATTTTTCTGCTATTCATCTGCACCCAAACTATGAGAAGTGAGAGTCCCTTACTAACAGAGAGCCAGTGGGGTTTGGGATAATCATGGTTCAGGGCAGGTCCTGTGCAAGGTCTTGGAAATCCTCTCCAAGTCCTAGCAGAAGGAATCTTTTGAAGGAGACAAGGAGGGAGAAATGCCAGTGGTGGTTGGACTGAAGGTTGATAGGCTGTTCTGGAATAACCTTTCTCTCAGAGAGTCAGAGCCCAGAGGGACTGACTTTTTGCCCCTGCAGATGCTGCAGTTTCTTTGGGAGTCAAGTGGTGACTCCTACCAGGTCTTCAAACCACTGACTTGTAGAGGATTTTTAATTTACTGAAACAAGCTTAATTTAATCAGGGTTGGTTTGGGTTTTTTTTCCCCCTAGGTACCAGGAACTGATGTATTCCCTTTATGTTAGAACTGACAGTAAAATGCATCAGTGGTAAGAAAAGTATCCATTCCTCTTGTTTTATTTCTGTTTTTAAACCCCTGCTATAAAATGACATTTAGTTTTATGCTTTCAGATATCATATATGATTCATGTTTGGTGAGTCTGTACATAGAAAGTGTAGCTTTACCAGGTAAGAATTTCTTATTCAATTCCTTTAACTGACATCCCTGTAATATAAAGAGGTCTGTTTTTTCAATGTAAAACACCTGCACAAAAGGTCAAAACAATGCAACATTGATTTAGGTGCTACACAGGGACCATTTGCACATAACAAGTTTCAGAAGTATGTATTAGACCTTCAGACTGAAATTTAAGATGCATGCAGATTATAAGTGCTGGGTGATCTATTACAATAGGCAAATTGCCTATTGCCTTTGTGCTGGTAGGGACAGGGGTACAGCAGTGCAGACAGACATCTCTCTGCAAGGATGGATAATCAAAGGAAGAGAAGTTCCAGTCTCAACCAACAAAATTTGTTTTTCATGGAGAGGCATTTGTAGAAGAATGCAAAACACACATCTGTTGAAGCATTTCACTAAGAGCCAGAATATTTATTGCATTTTTCTGAATGAGATGACCCAACTGACATGCTGATTTGTTTAGCATCTGCTATGGTAGTGGAGGAAGAAACCCTCATTGAGACACAGAAATCACAGAATAGAAACGTGGGTGGGAGGGGATCGCTGAATCACTCCAGTCTCCTGCTTGAGGCAGACCTGTCACCAGCACTAAATCACGTCAACAATGTCTTTGTCTACCCTAAATCGTTAAAATGTCCTTGTATGGAGACTCTACAACACCCTGGACTGCATATTCTAGCATTTCTTTATCCTTCTAGTGAAAAAAAAATTCTCTTTTTCACCAAATGAAACCTTCTAAGATGCAGTTTGTGGTTGCTGTGTTTTCTGTTACAGCTGAGAATAGTTTGGGCCTCTGTCATTATAAATACTCTTCCAGCAGCTGTCAGAAGTCCTGTGGTAAATAAGTACATGTTACCATACTTACTGATACTTTGAGAACTTACATTTTAAATATGCCAGCCCAGCTCAGGCTTCATTCATATCAGCCCTTCTGCATCTCCCAGCTGGGATTTGTCCTACAGAGGTGAGGTGTTCCCATTGTAGAGCAAGTCCTGCAATCCCCATCCAGAATTGGTGAAATGACTTCAGGTTACCAGAACCAGCTTCTGGATGTGCCTGACTCCCACCACTTCTGGTGTTACCTAACTCAGCAGCTGGGGACAGCTGACTGAAAGTATGTAGGATTGATTGCTTTACAAGTTCTGTACTGTGTCCCCCATGCCACAAAAGACTTTTTTATTTTCTGTGTAGAAGAGAAGGTAGAACTTATTCTGCGAAAAGTGTTAGAATAGCAAATACCAATCTCCTTATCACTTCAAGAAAAAAAATACATACAATTCTTCCTTCCTATTTCTTAGTATTTTTATGTTCTTTAAAACTTACATCAGGTTTTATTTCTTTCTAAAATGAGAATAAGATCATCAGAAACTAATTAGATATGATTCTAGTGTAAAACCACAGTGGAAACCTTTCTGAAATGTCAAAGCTGCTGTAGTTATTACTTGTCCTGGGCTCTGAGGGAGTCAGAGTAGTTTCCAGGCTTTGTGTGGTTTCTTTTCTTACCATTTATTTTTTTGCTGGCTCTTTTTTGTTTGTGTTTTTTGTTTGGTTGGTTAGTTAATTGGTTGTTGTTGTTGCCTGGTTGACACAACAATTGTAAAATACAATGGCAATTACTATTGTGTATCCCTAAATCATGCATGCCAATCTAATTTTTATTTTTGTTTTATTCCCCTCATGCTGATTGTAGTTATGACTGTGAGAGGCAGGAGTTTTGTGTAAAAAAACCTCTTGATCACATCTGTCTTTTTATTTCACACCAAGATATATGAACGTATAACTATGTGTCCAGACTATCACAATTAGATGTGATTCTAGATTAATATTTCTGTGGTCTCTCCAGTTAGTTCACATTATTTAGTTATGGGTTTTTTCCTTTGTCTGGAAAATGATGACTTGGAACAAAAGAAGCTTCTGGGAATTGACTAGCTTTGATACAATTTTTTTCTTTTTTGAGGTTTTATTGCCTTTCTCATATCCATGATGAAATTTTGCTGAAAGTGGGAGTGGAAGGATGAGAAATATCTTGTTATGTGCTAATAGTGAGGCATGAATTAAGTCCCCTCTGTTTCTCAGCAGAAACCTGAGCTATGTCTTGAGTCAGTATCATAACCACCAGGCACCAGAGAGGAGAGATAGTGGTGTCTCTGTCCTAGAATTCCTACCCAGGTGTTGAAGTGGTTGATTGGAATCTAGACTGCATCCTGAAGAAGGGCTCTAACCACCTACCAACAGTCTCCTAAAGCAGCAGGATTTGAAAGGACCTCAGAAAATTATCTGATTCTACCTTCTCCCTTTAGACAGCCAAGCGATGTGAGGCTGTTACTCACAGATGTTATTCTAGTCTGTTATTAAAAGCATTCACTTTTGGAGAGTCCACATCTTTGGGGATTTCTGTTTAAAGCTCTAAAAATGTTTAAACTAGAATTAGTATTGTTTTTTATAATTTGGTGGTCTTTTAAGTTTTTTTGGAAGTAAGAACCAATATTCCCACCTAGATGGGAAATTTAATTACAGATAACTCTGGGCTGATTATGATGATGCAGAAAACTCCATCTTCCCATAAACCAGCTATTCTATGCAATGGATATACACTTTAATTCTATCTTGATGAACACAGCAACAGTCTAAAAGTGTTGGCATTTTCTCTTTAATTAACCTCTAATGTAGCAATTTATCTCAAAAACAATAGTGCATTGTTTCCTGTGTGTGCCCTACATGAGGTTCTCTCCACACATGGCACCTGTTTTTCAAAGTTAGCCAAATAGTTTATTGCTTGCTTACTGTGATTCATTATAAAATCTTGAAAAAGATTTATCACAGAACAAGAACGAATTAGCAAAAAACTAGAAGGGATTCTGAGTTTAAACAAAAAATAAAGGATCAGAAAGGTCTGCAGATGTTCATCTCATGATTTGAATTGCATTCGATTTCAAGAGGAAAAAAAAGCAGGACAGATTGTAAATTGAAGTAAATTTCAGTGTCAGCAGTTTCATTGATTTTATCACAAATCTTACAATATTAAGTATTTGCTTTGAGCTCAAACCCTCTGAATACACACAATTCTTGGGTTTTGTTATCAAAAAAAAACCAAACAAAAGCCAAAACAAACAAAAAAAAGCCACAGCAAACCACAACAAACTTGAGTGTCTAGTGAAAAATTGTGCTGTAAATTGAGAAATTATGCACTTGAACTTTCCAGGATCATGAAAATAATCAGAATATATGTTTGGCATGAAAAAAAATAAGGCAATTTCTACCTCATATTTGTTCAGAGGGACTATGTAAAACAGTGTAGACACCAGCAGTAGATTTGCCCCAGGCCTGTAATAAGAAGGAATTTACAAGACTTTCAAAAGCCAATGAGTAAATTAACTTAAAGAGTGAAATGTTTTTGCACTGTACCAACTAGTATTAGCAATATGAGCAAATTAGATGTTAGCATTCTAGACTGACTTCTGTCTAAATGGCTTTCTGGGATAAATAGGCTGGCACCTATTCTAGCAAATTCTTACTGTTCAGATAAAGCAAAAAACTTTAAAAAATATTTTTCATTTCCTTGATATGAAATTAGGGTTGAAATTGATGGGAAGTTTTCTACATTCTTTAATTGATATTTCTCTCTTTTTCTCTTCATGTCTTCCCTAAGGAGAGTTAACACACTTGCCATAGGAGCTTCCTGATCAGCAAATTCACTGCCCCTTACCATACTCTCACATCAAAAAATCACTTCTGTAAATATGTCAGATTTCCCTGTAACTGATTTTTTTTTTCTTTTCTTTTCTCTACCCACTTCTCCTAATGGGTGGTTGTTCCTGGGCGTGCATGAAGTGACTGTTTGAAAATTTAATTTTCACACTATGTTATTTCCTAGTCATTTTCTTTTGTGTGGTAGCTGTCCTCTATTTTCATTTTGTATTACTACTTATCCTGACAATATACATTTCTAGCTGTACTGCAGAGCTAAGGCTGATTTGTATTCTTATATCTGACTTTGTAAAAAAGTATGAGGTAATTTTGATTATTATGGTTTTTACTCAGTAAAGGGCAAGTTTCCGTGACTTCCGCACAGTCCCTGATTGCTAGGAACTTGTTACCTGATTGCCTCAATTATTCTATTTTAAACCTCTTTCTCTAACCTGCAAGAACACAGAAGAATGAGGTGGTTTGTGTAATCACATATTACTACCTGTTTGAGTTGTGTGTTTTTTGGGCTGTGATGTTATGCAGAGTTATTAAAGACCTCCAAGGTGAACATCTTTGGCTGAGCTCAGGAAATTACAGCTATCTTTAGTTGCTCAAGCTCACAGCAGAACTTAGAAACATAAGTCTTCTATCCAGATGAATTTATACTTTTTCACAACAAAATACAACCAGGATTTTCAGCTTCCTCATCTGGAGTGTAATCTTTTCTTTCTCTTTTATGTAAATAATTTGCAATGGAAGGAATAGAAAAAGCAAAACAACTAATAATGAGTCAGATCTTGCAATTAATTTCTAGAAAAACCCAAACACTTATATTTTATAACCCCAGCTATGATATCTGTTTATCATGAATTCTGCTTTATATACAGACCTGCTATTTTATCTGTCATCTATTTGTGTCTGTTCTCCTCCTGTGGAACACCTTTAGTAGGCTTATTTTAAGGTTAATTATTCAAAGAAATATCTTAAAGTTTTAAGTGCTGGATTGCCTTCTTGAGAATTCTGCTATGATTTCCTGATACATTTTATTTTCATTCAAAACAGAGTCAAACAAACATTTTCAGGGTTGCCATAGACAACAGAGACCACAGCAAGGATCCTTGTCACCAAACAGAAAGTGAAAGAGTATTTTAAAAAATATCTGTTTCATAATAAATTGGAAAAATAGCAATTATTTTTACTGTTGCTAGGACCTTAGGAGTATGAAAAATACAAATATTTAATATTTTGACTCCTGTATCAATTATCTAGATATACACTGGAAAAGTGTTCTTCTAATCTGGCCCCATTTAACTGTTAAGGGCAAACAAATGCAGGCAAGAATAATTTTGTTCTGACTTCTGTACGTATGATCATTTATGACAATTGCAAGTGAGCAGGCTGTGGCTGCTCAGAAAGTTGCTATTTAGAAGCTAACACATGCCAGCTGGTTGTGTGAAGTGCTCCAAACCTTTTGCAATCAATGACTAAAATAGTGCTTCAAGCAAAGAGCTGTGTTGGGGCAGCAGCACAAACTCACTCTGAGTCCCCAGGCTCAGCTCCTTAAGCTGCTGTCGTTTGGCCACATCCATTGTGAGTGAATAGATGGAAACAGACATGGGCCATGAAAAATGAGTTATCTTTAAAATCACAGATCTGACCATGCACTATAAAATTGTGTGTTCTGGGATTTAGTATCAGAAATTACCAGAAACATTCCCTCTCTCCCTTTTCCCATCCACAAACCAAAACAATAAATAAGTGATTGTTCATTAAAAATGCCTTGGCTGCTTTGTCTGGTTTTGGTTTTTTTGGTTTTTTTTTTGTGGGTTTTTCTTTCCCTTTTTTTTTTTTTCTCTTCTGGCTTTCCAATTATACTTTTCCTGTACTATGATCAAAAACATTGTCTTCATGATTCCTACAGTGGTACAGAACTCTGTCCCTTCAAGATTTATTGGTAGACCTTGTTCCAATGACATCTGAGTGTATAAAATGCCCATTCCATTCATTAGTTTGCTCTTAGTCTTTTTGTTTATTTGGTCAGAGATCAGCAAAGTATAGAAATGCAATTACTATTTTTTAATAAATATTCACAATTCTGATTATCCCATGATGTGGGCAATTAAAATAAATAAATAAATAAAAATATCAAAACTGTCCTCTTCCTCCAAAAACAATTATCACAATTTTTCAGATGTCTTTAAGACTCTGTGACCTGGGTGAACAACTGTGAATAATAAAGACCGAGTGATGAATAGCTGGAATGATTAGTTTGCAAACAAATCATCAGCTGAGTATCACTTGTCCAAACTATTCACCAAATATTTATCAAGTAAGAAAGTAGCGTTCCTTCATGAGCAGTCTGATTAGCTGTGACATGTGGGATGAGTCAAGAAGATGGGGTAGAGATGGCAGCCCAGATTTAGTGTGATACCCAGCAAGGGAGACAAGATGTGCTTTCCCTGAGGGCTTTCAGCCACCGATGTAGCAATCAACCCAAATATCCACAGGATGAAATAATCCAACTCTCATGGACCCAAAGTGATGTAAAAGAGGACAGTCTCTCATAATGCAGTACAAAAACCAGTGAGGTTTCAGAACTGGCACCTTAAAGTGAAAAGTCTCTTATGATTTATTTTTCCATTACCAATCCCAAGTAATTCTGGCATTGCTATCATCTGGATATATGCCTCTTTTTTGAAATTGTGTTTTGGAACATTTTTCCCTTTGACACTATTACTTCCTATTACTTCTGGAATTTTGGAAATACTTCTAAATATAATATGGCCTTCTACCTTAACTCATATGTTCTTTTAGATCATTAATGAAGATGTTGTAAAAATGGAATGAAATGCATGGCTCCAATGTGTTTGTAGGAAACTTCCAAGAGATTGCAGTAACTTATATTGCTGTTCTGATAGCAGTACTTAAATGCTGTAAAAATATTTTTAGTGCTAATTTAAGACCTAATCTGAATTGTTCAGAGTAGCACAGCTGCTTTAATCTTTTTAGTTCAAAAAAGCAAAACATAGTCAAAAGTAAATTTCTGCATATCATTGGAAAGCTCAATTTTTAATTGCAAAATTGAATGACAATATGTTTTTCATTGAAATCTTGACTATTTTGATTAAAACATTTTGTCGCTGGGTCTCTTGGGAATCCTAGCTTTGATGGAAAATAAAAAGATGGTATTTCTAAGAATTTCAGATTTTGCAATACATTTTGCAAAATCATTAACAAAAATATTAACATCTGGTCATGAATGTTTATTTTGTTTCCCCAGGTTTCTGCCAGCATGGGGATTTTGAATTACATAATTTCATGGTGGTATAATGGCACAGTGGAGCAGAAAATTGTGGTATAATCTACTCCCTCCTGACCACAATGTTTAAGTTAAGAACAATTTTGCTTTCTCTTGCACGTCACTTGCCTTATGATATAGGAAAGGAATTATGCAACCGCTGTGTAAGACTTCTGAGTAATTGCTTTATGGACGGCCACATGTGCTCCACCCAGTTAAAATCCAACTTTGTTCTCACAGCAGGTGTGGATGGGTCAAATGTGCACTGAGGCACAATCTCATTTGGTAAGAACAGGCAAGAGTCCATAAAGTTTGTGGGGCTACATAGATATATACAAACTTCTCCTTGGAGTTTCCTGTTAAAAAGCTTCTGCTCCTTTGGAAGGATTCAGCATTTAACAAAGGTAACAGACACAGAGCTTTTGCACCTACTACCTTTTGTCCTGCAAATTGTTTCCAGATTCACTGCTAGGATTAAGGTTAGGAAAAATGCTTGTGGAAGAAGGAGGATTTAGGCAGGAAATCTGAAAACACAGATTCATATCTCTGATGGACCAAAGTTCATATAGGGCATTTTCACTTCCTGGACCAGAGCCAATGCTAAAGGAAATGATACAAACTTTGAGTAATGATCTCTGACAAGTGGCAAACACCAAATGTGTGGTTTTTTCTAATACATTTATTTTTTGTCATTTGTGAACAAATATATTTCCAAATCTACACATATATTTATTTACACATAAAGTTTTGACCTGTTTAACTTCCTTCTGTGATCAGTTTTCCAGTAAGAGCTCATAATCAGGGTGCATCTAGTGAAATTTAAAATAAAAAAAGGCCTTGAATTTTTGAACTCCAACAATTCATGAAGTAGTTTTAATGAAGGAACAGTCTGGTTTTTAAGAAGAAATACACACAATTTGTGTTCAAATGGTGTACTTGTTTTGAATGTTTGAAGGATGGTATTTATAAAGGCTATTTTGAGCATTTAACTATTGTGAAATTCAGTTTACCAAAGCCTACAAACTTAAGTCCTCCCTGTCGTTAATGGAGAGAGATCAATATCTCCAGATGGTGACTCTGAACAACTTTGGAAAATATTAGCATAGGATTACGTGGATATCTTCTACTGTGGCAAAGCTTTGTTTGCTTTTTAAATGGCATAAAGAATTCTGGTGAATAAGTAAAATACAGAAAAAACCCCCCAGTAATTTTGTGTATTTTTTGTATGAAAAATTGGTTGGGAAAAACCCAACCCTTTGCAGGATATTTCTGTGGGCTGATGAGCATAAGCTCTGTCGAAGACTTGAATTAAATGCAGCCCCTGAGGTAAGAGGACGTGCTCACCCCACACAGACCGTGTTCACAGCACCAGCAGAGCTGCAGGTTTGAGTATCTGGGATCCTCCAGCAGATCCGAGACTGAAACAAGGATTTATGACAATCACCCTGTGGATTATAAGAGATTTTCGTTACAGGAAGTATTCCATTTTGACAAGTTCTTCTTAGAATTAGTAACTTGAGCTTACTAACTTCCTCTCTTTGGTTTCACAGTTTATACCACTGTGCCTGTTACCGTGGATACAGTGTGGCTGTTTCCATGGGAACACGTGGTGTGCCATAAACAAACAAACTACAGAGCCATAACTCCAGTTCAGAGTCATTATTCTATGCTACGCTTAGCTAAATGTAAATATTAATTGAAAGAGGATGAGAACAACATTTAACATTTTTTTATGGTGTATTCAAGTTGTTATTTAAATACATATTTTAATGAAAATCCAGCAAGGCAAAGCCATCAAGTCTTTACAGAAGTATGAGATAATAATTTAAGAAGCTTAAAATCCCAGTTCTAGCTCTTTTTCTTGAATCATGTAGCTTTACCTCTGGTGCTCAGATTTCACCTGTATGAAAAAAGAATAACAATATTTGCTTTGGAAGTCAGCTTAAGTCAGATTCATCCTTGTTCAAGAAACTATTTAAAGTAATTGTTTGTTATTATTGCTATTATTTTTTTTTAATTATTGAAACCAATTATTTGAATGACAAGACATAATCCAGAATATATTCCTCATAACAGAAGATCTGTTAATTGAAATAAGTCTCACCTGAAACCACACTTGGCTTAAAAGACAAGTTGTATATGACCCTGAGCTTCTGATATCCATAAAATATCAGTCTCAACATTTTAAATGATTAAAATATTGCAATTATAATTGTAAAATGAAACAACTTTTTTTTATTTTTTTTATTTTATCTCAGCTACGGAAATACAAATTGGACCTGATTCCTACCACAGTCCATTTAATGGAATTTAAAATTGTTCATATCTTTGAATTTCAAATTAGAAGAATCTATTTTTAAGATGATCCAAGTATTGATGTTCCAATTCTATTTATGCACATGGGCTTAGAAAGTCAGGTTTATTTTCTGTGTCTGACTTGACAAAGCATGATGAAAAATAAGGTGTAAACCTATGTGGTTATTGAGGCTGCATAAATGTCACACATATGAGTAATATGAGTGAATTTACATTTAAAAGAGTGCATTTACAGATTGGAAACAGAAGCAGAGTAAAAAGAGCATTTATCTTTTAGTTCTAATAGAAATATATAGATTAAACCCCACCAAAGTAAATAAAAAAAGTGTGATTTTAGAACTAAGCTCCACTGAACATCTATGAAGCCATCACTAGACAGTTCAGAGTGTGAAAAACTCGTGTCAGCTTGGAAGTCCAACACTGGGAACATCTGAGTTCCCCTATCAACCAGAAGCAAAATCAACCTCCCCAGCAGCTACTTTCTGTTTGAATCAGACAGGAACTGCTGAGCAAGGATGTTGGGGACTACCAGGGGATGTGTAAAATTTACATATGAGGGCCAGCCTTGGCTATTGAGAGAATGATAGATCTTTTCATTCAAATCCTCTATGATTTTGCTGGTGCAGCGTCAGATGATTCTCTCTATTGCCATGGACAAAAGGCTGGAGACCTGATATTCTCTCTGACAGTTGAGGGAAGGCAGTCTCAAGAATTTCAATCCTGTCCATTTCCCTAAATACGATGGAGATATTGCTCTGTTTCTGGGACAGGATATTACCCACAAGCTGTCTCCCAAGCAACCTCCAGAGACAGCTTTTCCAGAGAGCACTGCCCAAGACACTTCCTTTTTCCAGTGTGGTTCCCTTTCTAAAATTTCAGGGACCTGCCTCTCTCAGAATTACTCAGTGAGGCACAGTAATTTATTGCAGTTAAACTCCTTAAGTGAAGGCTACAGAAGTATGTGGTTACAGCTCATAAAAGAGTGCATTTTCACCCTGTTTCCTGGAGGTTGTATTCTCATGGGTACAGTGTCACCTGCCTCCAGGTGATACAGCCAGAACCCAAGTCAGCAATCCAGGAAATGTCCCTTACAAGGATTCCTTGGTGGCAAACACAAAAGCAGAGACCCTTATGTCACTCCTTTACTTAGCTGACCCAAATGAATAACTTCCTGATTTTTTTTTTCTGATTTGTTGTGGTGTCTGGAGGGATAAAGATACTCCAAGCCCTGGAGCAGAGCTGTGCCATGCATGTTGCACTATTCTTGCCTGGATAAAGATAATCCTGGTAGCCACTGCAGCTTGTTTGGCAATTGCACCAAGCCTGAAGTGATTATATCTTATTCTGCTTTTCCCACACCACCTTAATATCTGAGGTGGCTGGGTGTCTGCTTTGCTTCTTTTTTTAATTTGTGCACTACAAGAAAGAAGAATAGAAGAGTAGGACAGTAGATTGATTTAACCCATGTTCCATTTTCAATTCCTGCACTGCTATGACATTTCAAACTTCTTTTGTCACAGCTAAGCCACATTTCCCAAAGCTATTGTATGACAATAACTGGTGGCTGATTTAAAATCACCTGTATACAATGTATTACATTAGCCTAAACTTTGTTAAAGAGTAAAATTCACATAGTTTTTGTTACTGGAAATTTCAGGCAAGTGAGTGCTGTGAAGCTAAAATGCTGACAAAGCAGAAAAAAATACCCAAAGTTCTCAAAGTGTACTTTAAATCTCATGAGTCAGTGTGGGGATTCTTGGCTTACCTGAGTACTGACCACTAAAGCAACTTTCAGGTTTTCCTTCTGTATTGCACCTCATAAGATAGTGTTGTAAAAAATAGAAGTGCTGAAAATGGATTTTCCTAATCACAACAGGCAGGGAAACGAAAAAAGGAAAGCCATATGTATTTGCATTAAAAGCCTAGAAGAAGAAAATACTCTTTATTTAAAAGCTCTGAAAATGCATTAGATAAATATGCAACTCATACCAGGACTTGGAAGTGCCATGATATGCTTTATATTTGAAGGCCATGAAGAGCAGCCCCCATGATGAGATCAGCCCCCAGAAGATGGTACCACAGTCACAGAAAACAGGGATCAGGTCTCAGCCCTCTCTCCTGCCAGCTGTAGAAGGGAACTGGGAGATAACACAGAGCTAACCCTCAGCATCCCTATCACATCATGTCACACATTATCTTACTCATAAAACACTACGTACTCAAGTGGCACATTTGGATACCTTCCCACCTCACTCTTGCTCTTCTTCCCCACAGCTTGGCTCTGATCCCTCAGAACTGTGGGAAAATTGAGAATTGTCCCTTTCCACTGCCCAGGTGCATCTGACATTAAAAGCAAGCTTCAAAGGAGATGTGGGACTTTTACCTGACACTTCCAGCCAACTGTGTCCCAAGCTTATAGGGGCGTCATGAGCACATTGCCAAGCCTAGAATGCCAAACCCTCTCCCCTCGTGTCCCAGCACAGGTTGGTGGAGGCCAGCTGGGTGTGACCCCACGCCCAGCAGGAGGGCAGGATCTGGGGATGGTGCCCTCAGGGGCATTGTGATCCCAGCCACTGCTTGTCTGCGTGTTTGCCAGCTGGAATACACAGGGGCTGAAGTCATAGCTTCAGAACAGGCACTGACATGCTTTTACTGTCGTGTACAATCCCAAAGCAGTGTCAGTTGTCCCTAAAATGGATTTTACTGTTGTATATTAATCAGTAAAAGGAACCTCAGTCAAGATGTTAGCTTTGAGACTGAAATGAAAAATTGAAGAGGTGATAGTGCTGAATAAAAGATGATATTGGCCATAAGGCATTTTAAAGAGATAAGAATACAAGGCTGGGATGTCAGGCTTTAGTGTATTCTGCATCTTGGGATCTTCTACATTTTTGGATAAAACACTTTTCACAGCAGATGGAATCTGATGTAATCCTGTCATCTGACTGAATGTGCTTGTTTTCCTCTGCTGCCGAGAGAGCATGTGGATTGCCCCAGTCAGGATCTAGTTGTCCTAATCTGCATAGGGGGGTCAAGGTTCTTTTGCTCAAGGATCCTGGATGTTCCTTGCATGACTCACACACTTCTAAGTAGCTAAAGATAAAGACCTTCTAAAAGACAGGGACTGCCCCTCTCCAGAGAAAAGCTGAGTGGGAAAAATTTAACTGAAGGTGTCCAGGTCTTTTAAAATATATATATACACAGGAGGGAATTGTTCAGTGCTTTTGTCATGAGGAGCACTGGACTGGCAACTCATTCTTCAGTTTGGGCTGCTCTTTAGCATGTGAAAAACCTTTAAGACAAGGAGAGGACTAGAAAGTTAGTGTACAGCTGTTTACATGCACTTGGGCTTAGTCAGTGTTTGTATTGCAGTGTGTGGACTGACATCCAGCTCCTGCAGCTGAAGCACACTGGAGTTCTGACTTCAGTGGGTGCTGGGTCAGACTGAGCGGGAGAGTAAACAGCAAATCAACATTAATTGAGGTCACCTATACTTTGAATAATTACACAGCAGCGCAAATGGCAGGGCAGAACAAACATTGGAAACAGCAGTGAAACGGCTCGAGGAAAGAGGAACTGTTCATTCAAACGAATGCTGTAACTGCTAGGCATAGTTTTCAAATAAGCTGTCCCTCTTGAATCTGGCAGCCAAGATCTTTTGGTTTCACAGGAAGGAGCAATTCTCATCAGAGCAGCTGTAGCCCAAGCTGGATCAGTGATGAGACAGCTTGACAAATCAGGCCCTTTTAAGGTTACTGCCATTAAATTAGTCACTTGAAAACACAAAATATCAGCTTGTAAGATGATCTTTTTAGTAGGCAAAGGCCTTTTAATTTTTATTAGAGCAATTAGTCCTTTTATAAGTCTCAAAATAAAATTAATCATTGTGGTAATACAGCATGAAATAGCTCCCCTAGTTCCAGTCAGACAGAGGATTTTCAAGGAAGGTTTTTTGACGTTGTTCATTTGCTTTGAGGGGGTGGTGTCTTTTTTCTCTCAATTTGCAGCAAGCTTTATATGTAAGCATAGGTTTAGAAGCACAGGTCTCTGAAGGCAGTGCTGTGCTCAGGAGGGAAGCTCACCTAAAAGGGAATTCCTTTGCTTTTTTCAATCACACCTTCTCCTTTCATCTGGATACACATACAGCCCCAGTGCAGTCTCCCATGAAACAGTGAAATGACACATCCATATAAAAAAAAGAGATGTTAGAAAGGTATTTTTATAACCCAGTCCCTTCACTGTCTCTTTTTGTCCTACAAGACTAGTTCTACTTGGATAAATAACATCTTTTTCCTTCATTTGCATTTTTAATGTCTTGTTTACCTTTTCCAAGCCATCAGGGTACAGAGCAGTTTTTAAATACTTTCTCAACATATTTTTAACCATTTCAGTATAAAATGTTTTTATTTTGCTGTTATCTTTGCTTTTTTTTTTTTTTTTAATTAATCCCCTCATTTGTGCATTAAAACTTGCATACTTTTAATAATGCACACAATCACTTGTACAGTACTCCTTGTGTAAGGACAAAACATCAAAGTCACACTAGCAAATAAAAATTTTCTGATGTCTAAGGAATTGATTTTAGTTTACTTAACTGCAGAAGTTTAAGGTGTTATTTAACCACAGCTCTTTGTTCTGTGTTTCTGCTTGACCTCTGTAAGTGGCAGTAATCCTCTTTCTTAGCCACTTCACAGCAAGTTGGCATTCAGCTCAGCCTTCAGGTGGCTGTTAACTTAATAACCATACTTTTCCTCAAAATGAGTGGAATGAGGGCACCATTTCCCCAACTGTCCAGTGGGGATGGTGAGCCTACAAAAAGAAACTGAATACTGCTGGGCCCAGGAACAATAAACCAGTGCAGTGAGGTTCTTCATTGTTCAGCTGTAGGAAGTCATGGCCTCTGATCTCACAAATCCTGACATGTGTTCTAAGTTCTCTACAAGTAAGAAGTTGAATGGGATTAATCAAATTCATACACATAAGTATGTGGATGTTCTTCCAGATGCATGACATAATAATGTTGGCAATATGATAAAATGGAATTATCCATTCCAGAAGATCTCACTATTTGGGAGTTAAAATCCAGCAGTCATCTCTATTTTAAGGATTGTTTAAGAGCATATGAAACAACAAAACTAAAGTAACAGTCAAAGACAAAGCATCATACTGTGAATATAGTAATGATATTGCCATTTAAATATTTAAATCATCATTTAAATATTGCAACATCTTGAAATATTTATGCACATGCACTCACACCATTTAATAATAGCATCACTGAAATATCAGTATGGGGTTAATTTTATTTTACTACAGAAATCTATAGCTCAGCTAGCTCTCAGCTTGCTTTATGATTAGTGGAGAGAAGTAGCTCTTGGAAAGCCTTTAGTGACTTTACTGTCATAAAAAAATAGGAATCTGGGGTCTTCCCAGGCATCTCCAAGGTACTTATCCACATCTTGTCAAATGATTCCTGCCCTTATTAAATAGATGTCCTTTTCTGTGTCTTTACATTCACAAAAATAGTTGCTGTCTTCTAGTCTTTAGCAAATAAAATCTTAATTAGATTTTTGTTAATGCTGATATGTACTGCAGGGGAATATTGACTTTAACATTACTTTCCTGTTTTTCTGCCACATTTCAGCTTGAAAAGATCCCTTTTTAGCTGATTGTTCCAGTTTTGCTTTATAGAACTTTGAAGTCTTCCATTTTGATAAACCTTTTTTTTTTTTTTTTTGCATTTCCAAAACAGATGAACAGATGTCTGAATCCTCTTTCCTCACTTTATGTCTGTGGTACTTGGACTTATTGTGTTGGTTTCCTGCTGGACACAAATTCCAGATTCTGGCTTGCTTCAGTACCAAAGGTGATCTCACAATCTCACAGTTTACTTCAAAAATCAAAGCAGTTTACAGATCTCAAGAATGGCCTTCCTAAAGGAGTCTAGGATGATAAACCAATTTTTTTTTTTTTGTATAGTGTAGCTTTATAAATTTACTTAAAAGTCTGATGGGAGAGAACCTGGTACCTGAGTAATCCATCTCTGTGTGCCAGGTTCCGTTTCTGTGTGACTCGTTCCTAAGTCCCTCAGTGACAATGACATCATGGATATGCATGTGATGGGTTAAGGAGGTAACTGTATGTCAATGTGATCAAGAGGATTTGATAATTTTTATCACATACTCAGAACTTCTTCCAAGAATAGAGAACAAGAACTATTAGAAAAATATGAACAAAGCTATTTTCATTTTTCCCTTTCTTTTTTTTTTTTCTTTTTTGAATGCTGGTCACATGACCAAAGGGAAATGCTTGTCAGTACTTGCTGATCAGCAGGAAAATTACAGCTCTCTGTGCACTTCTCTATAGCTTTGGGGAAGAAAAGGACTTTTGCTCTTCTTTCTTTATACTGTTTGCTCAACACAGGACAAGAGATTTCACCTCTTGTTTCCTACCACTGGTTGGATTGCATGGTTCAATTATGGGGCTTTGAATTAACCATACAATAACCATATAATTGCAATTATAACTCTAAGAAATTATAACTTATTAACAGGCTGTATTTTATAAAGAAAAGCTTTATAAAGACTGCTGCTGTAGTAGAAGAGCCGTTTCCTGAATCACACGCTAGGGCCACTTGCAAAATACCTCATGTGTTACAATTCTGTGCTAGTTTGGTAATTCAGTGAAAGCAGCTGTCCTCTGGTGGGAAAAAATTGATCTGTTCTGTGATGATTCCGTGATCTACTCAATCAGCAATGTAAAGTGAGAAATCGGCCCCCAGGTCCATGTCATGTCAGCTGCCTAATGCCATTGATTTACAAGCCCCTGATTCTCATTGCAATGAGTATAGCTGCTCACATCAATATAATAGGCTCACATGTTGTTGAAGATGCAGCGCTACATAAAAATAATGTTTAAAAATGTTGGAAGAAGTTATTAAGATTTGTGTGAAGGAATCACGTTTGTCTGAGTGAGGCAAAGGCAAGAGCATGTGTGGTATAAAGGGGTTGAATGTCTGGAGCTACACTGTTTGTTCTAGTTACAATGTGTGGATGTGTTCTAGTAATCAGTGTTGTCTCATGTGTGAAAACAACATTGTGATGCAGATTGTAGCTGTCAGATGACTCTCAATTATAAAATAGTCTGTGGAGACTGAGAAATGGAACCATGCAGTAAATGACACAATTTATTAATCAAATTTATCATCATATTCTGCTTTTCCTGAAACTGAGAAGTTACTTGTGAATTCACTGTGCTCATTGCTCCTAATTATAATCACATGTGAAGAAGTTGGCTTCTGGACACCAGCTGATGCTACTCGTGTTTTACTGAATCATGTAAGACACATGACCCTCCTTGTGCAAACATCAGATCAGGGCATTTGTGTTCTTGTGACCGAATGCAATTAATCTAGTAGCTCTTCTGAGTCAGTGGCATTTCAGTGACTTTGCATCTCTCAAAAACCTCAATTAAATTAAATCAAGAATTTGATTTGATTGTAAGGAAAAAAATCTTTACTCCTGGTATTAGAAGGGGAGACAAATTCCATTAATTGTACCTGAACGCCTATTAATTCAAGGCAAGGCTCTGAAATGGAATGACTCAGTGAGATTAGCTGATATATAGTAATTAGACATGATTTTTAAAGAAATTGTATAAATCATTCAGTAAGTCAGCAAATTATAGGTACATAATGTTTTTGCTTACTATTGGAGAAAATTAGTGATTATGTGCTCAAAATTTACCAAATGTACTACAAACTGACAATTTAGACAATGGTATTACTCAAGTGGGAATTCTCTACTACATCTTACATTGGAGAGTTGAGAAATTTCTTCTCTTCCTGATATCATGTAAAGAAATACCTTCTGGTATAAATGAAAAGACTTGCTGACATGGGCAGATTAGTTCACAAACTTATCCATGTCTTTATTCACTTTTACTGAGCTGCTACTGAAAATTATTTTTCCTTTCCACTTGTCTAGTTAACCTAATCAAACAGTTCAGTCTTCCTACAGTGGAGTAAGTCTTTCTACATGCATACTGGTTATTTTATTGGGATAAATCCATTCCCCACACACACCAGAATAAGACCTCTGCGAGAGTCATGGGATAAGGCAGTCATTAGATGTATGGGCCTAGCTGACCACAGCTCATAGGCCAATAAATCCTCAGAGATCTGAAGACACTCTCATTTTATAATTTAGTAGAGGATCATATATTTCGTGGAGAGAATTTTGCCACCCCTTAGTGACTATTGTGTAGGATATTTGCCAAGATTGTAATCTAGCATCTGAAAGTAGAGGAAGGACATTAATTTCAGCAGTGTTACTCATGATCTCTGGCAGTTCAAGGGATGTTAAATTTAACCCCTCTTTATCTTAAGCTAAAAATCTTTCAGCAAATGGTGGAAAAGCTAAAAGTTCCCTTTTTAGCTCTGGGAAATGAGCTTTTATGAAAAATTGAATTAAACCAAAGCAAAATGCTGACCTTTTGTAAAATTTTATGGAAAAAAAAATCAAATGCATCTACCTCCTCTTTTGAAGAGTTTTTTTATTCTGTATGAAATTATATTTTGCAGTGGATCAGGGATTCCCACTTGTGGTTTCTTCTATTTCCCTCCATTATAATTGCTGTTTTGCTATGCCCAGCACTCTGGAAAGTAAAGGTGACAAGAATTGCCTAATATCCTTGAAACTCAAACTATTTGTTCCTGCAAATTTATGAAAAGAGAGAAAAGGATGCTAATGATCAATTACTTTAACTCATTTTGATCTCCTGATATAATGGATAAGATTAAGTCATAGATAGTGAAAGTTCACAGTACTTAATTTAAAACACAGGTTAAACAGAAGATAAACCTCATCCTAAATCTAACTTGTAAAAACTTATTAAAAATAATGTGATTTATTAATTAGTCATACTGAGGATTGAAACAAGAAATATGTTTATGCACTTAAACCTAGCTCTCTAAATAGTTCCAGCGAATCCTAACAGAGGGGCTTAGGCTCTGGGGGAAAAATAACTTGAAGCTCTGGTAGCAAAGTACTAACATTTTTGTTAATTTAAGATTTTAAAATTCTTTCTGATTTCCCTGGTTTTTTGGTTTTTTTGGTGGTTTTTTTCCCTAGAATTAAGACAGCCAAGCAATATATCTATTGAGATCTAATATTTTCAGTTCACACCTCAACACTGAATTTTTTACCACAGTCCTGGACCGTGAATTTTGGTGACTGAAGTATGCCAAAACCCATTTTTCTACCTTTTTGTAAAAAAGGAAGGCAATACAGTACTGACATTAATGTCTTTATTTTTACCATTAAATCAGACCCCTTACTGGAAGCTGCATCCTAGAAAAAGTACAAGTTTTCATGGAAGTAGATGAGGGATGGAATCTATTATAAATTGCAATAGTTACTGAAGACTCATCAGAGAAAGATTTTTCTATGTTATTTCTAAGCATGAGTCTCTCTTTTGCCTTTAAGAGGCATTTGCATTACAGGATGTTTCCACAAAATGATTTGGCACTTCAATTCATTATTTATCCTTCTAAAATGAAGCTGACCTAAAATCTCCATGCTTCAGAGTGTTGTTGTAAGAATGTTAATATTAATGCTGTTTTTTTAAACTCTCCGTGATGGGTTTAGGTAATAGGGCTAATTGCAAATTCTTAAAAACATTATGCTTTCTTTTATCCTCTGAAGTTTTGGTCACAGCAGTCACTTTAAACCATGCAGCATTAGATGCTTCTACCTGAGATTTTATTTTGGGCTGTGTGTTGTTTTAGATATGGGACCATAGCTAAATTTTAGCACCACTAAAAAGAGCAGCTCCCCTCTAGAAGCAAACTGATATCTTCAGAGAGAGGGAGCAAAAGAAACGTAGATCCATTTTAAGCCCTCTGTTGCCAGTATATCTGAGAAGAGGCTCCAATTTCTGAATTCTGATTATTCCTTATGATGAACTGTTGGTTTCATAAAAGAAAGTTTCTGTTCAATGTTGTTCATGCTCTTAAATTGCTGTGGATATCAGTAGAACTGAAGTGCAGGATTAAATTCTAGCATATGCTTTTCTTACAGGAGCTGACAAAATCAAATCAAAACAATGTTACCAACTTCTTTTTGGATTAATTTTTGTGCTTGTTTAGTGAGTTAAATCAGCTTACTGAGTACTAGATTTAAATCAAAGATGGAAACATTGGTTTCAGGTTGGTGGTAAGGGGAAAGGATTTGGACTGTCCCTTCTGATATTATCAAGCCATTCCATTATCTTAATTATGCAAGAATTTCAGTTTGTCCTTAGTTCATGAGTTAAGGTTTATTTTATCTACTGTGTCCTATGGAAAGTGATTCAACTGAAGCATTTTTAAATGCTTATTGATATCCCTATAAATCCATGTAAATATTTTTAAATGAATTTGTCTTTTCCTGACTACTCAATAGCATTGGATTAGTATGACTACGGGGATGTAACAGAGTCACAGTTGTTGTTCAAGGCATAGGGTCAAAGAAATTCTGCAAGAAATAATCTATCCCAAATAGACAAACCAATTCAGTTCTTGTCTGCATAAAACAATTGTGAGTTACTTCTCATATGCATATAATGTAACTTCATCTTTCCATTTTCTATAATCTTAGCATTTCTTTCATATATAATTTTTTCCCTCTTGCGGCCAGCTGTAAAAAAGTGGAGATGAAGCTTAAATTTATGAATCAAGAACCAATATAAACATTTGGCCTTTAGGTTTGGGCCTGTGCTTTGGAACTCTTTCTCGTTCTGTCTTTCCCCATCACCTGTTTCCCTCTGGGTGGAATGATGCCCCAGGACTCAGAGGCACAGGTAATCAGCAGTGGAGTACCTTCTTCACAGGCCAGTGTGGTACTTAGCTTTCCCTGGAATGAAGCGATGTAGGCGCTGCAGGGTCATGAGTGGTGTGATGTAAGCCTTGAGATGGCATGAGCACACAAAGGAAGTGTCATTGCTCACTCTGCTTTTCTTCTAGAACCAGGAGAATGACAGTAATGTAAGTAAATCCCCAAGCTGAGCAATTCTCTATTGTTTCACATCCAGGTTCACACAGATATTAATTCTTGCTGCCTACTGTCCATGTCTGTCTGTCAGAGAAACCCCAAAATTTCATGTACAAATATGCGCAGTCCACAGTGTTCATTCCACATGATAGGAACAGTACAATAGCCTTATGAAATATAATAACTTCTCATTTCCATAAAATATGGCTCCAGGTGCATGTAAAGCAGAAAATTATACAGACATTATGAAGGATCCATATCCATGGAATGCAAAGAAAAATGATATCCCATTTTCATGTGAGGTTTAGATTTTAAATTCTTTCTTGAGATAAAGACGTTAATATTTTGATAGTAAAAGGTCATTTTTCAGTAGCACTCACAGATTGCTAGTAAAAGATAATACTTCCCTAGTGGACAAGTTTTCTTACAATATGTCTTCCACATGCTAATGAAATCCCCAGAAAGCAATGGCTGGTTTTGTAGTTTGCTAGATAAAGAAAAAAGGGGAAAAAAAGAGGACTTGGGAGAGTACTTTGTGCTGAATAATGTGTCTGATTTATTTCACTTCTTTTTCTGCTTGCAGAATATCTAAAAATCCATTTAAATTTCAGATTTTTATGGATTTGTTTGTTATTTAGAAATGCTCAGTAAGCTCTTACTCAATTTCTGTATTCTTATTGAAATGCCACAACATGATCCAGTGGTGATCTAAGGAATACACTGTTGGTTTTTTTCCTGATTGGATAACTTAGATACTATAAGAAACATGTATCTGAAAATCTCTTAAAAATATATAATTGTGTGAGTGTTACCATCATTTCCAGAACTACAATTAGTGGTTGCAGCACCTTAAGGCTCTTATTTTTTCCCTGAGAAATGCCTTTTAAAGTTCCCAGGAGATACAGCTGTTTTTTCATTGATATAAAGAACTTGGAATCCTCACCCAGCAGTGCTTAGGAAGCTAATTTAATGTGA
This sequence comes from Poecile atricapillus, assembly GCF_030490865.1. Lineage (NCBI taxonomy): Eukaryota > Metazoa > Chordata > Aves > Passeriformes > Paridae > Poecile > Poecile atricapillus. The sequence goes on from NC_081250.1 coordinate 12,225,394, forward strand.
AATAATAGCAGAAATAATTGGGAATGTTCTAATGATGGAATTTCACTCCTTGGGAAATTCCACTTTATTGTAATGGAAACTTCTCACAGTAACACAACAGTTTTGAAGAAATTAAGGGATTGGGAAGGGTTAGGGAAGAGCAAGGCAGATAAAAAAGGTTCACCCATACCCCAAGAGTCGGTGATTTGGCTGCTCTGTGAGAAATGGGAAAGACACCTTAGGCTGAGTTTGTTCAGTACAAAGCTTTATCTCCTGCTGGGAACCCCAAATGACTTTAAGTCACCATAGATTGGCAGGGTGTGTCTTTCCTGTTAGATAAATCCTTCTTTGCATATTTAACTGCTTATTCAGCATATGATTTTCTTGAAACTCAATAATCTGTATCCTGTAGGAATAGTGAAACATCCAGGCAGATTTTGATTCTGAAAAGTATCTTCTTTAGTTGTTCTTTTTGGAGCTGGAGATCAAAAATTTCAGCATTTTGGATAAGTCACTCTGGACATCTCTGGACTACAGGGAATCACTCCCCCTTCTTCCTCCCCAAGTTAAAACCTGAGTTTATATTATATAAATTAAATACATCTATTCAAAACAAACTTTTTGATTAGAGAGTTAAAAAAAAAGATTGAAGAACTTGAAATAGCAGCACATGCCAAGTATTGAACTATTCATCCATCATCTTCTGTGAGAGATTACTCATTTTTTCAAATTCCATAGAATATTAATTTTAAATCAATTTTGATTATGTACATCACTAAAACACTATTTGTGATGAAGAATCACAGACAACTACAGAGCTAAGAAATAACTAATAAATAGAGAAAGCAAATAATGATTATAGTTAATGATGATAATAATAATAGCAGCACCAAAAAATAACAATACTTAAAACAGTAGCTGTAGATGAAAATATTTCATTAGAGTTCAGTACTACAGAATTTTGCTTGAAGATAAAGCCAGGATGGCTGAGAGTTAATACTGAACAAAGTGGGTATTATTATTTAGAATGTGGTGTTTTACACATTTACAGACTTGCCATGTGGATATTTATGATGATGTCTATTTACAATTATTTTGAGCCATTCTAAAGCTTCTAGTTTTGAATACTCAGTGTACAATGAGATTCAGGTTCTTTCCAGTGGCACTAAGTTGGGTTTCATACTGCTGCTTCTGTTTGAAATCATGGTCTGTACAAGACAACAGCAGCTCTGCTGTTGAGTTCAGCGTGTCCAGCACTTTGTCTCTCATTCTTGGTGCTATTGAGTTCACTTATCAAAGGCAAAGAGGGAAAAATTTTCATAATGGAAAATTAGAGGTCCCTCCTTTCTTGTGCCATTTCCCTGTCCCACTGAGGCCACTCATTGCCCCAGCCTTTATATCAGCTTTCCAAAATCCCAGCAGTGACCTTGAAGTGTCAGCCCCCCATATCAGATATTCTTGTCTGTAATTCTGACAATGCTGATTGTTTTGTTTGTTTGTTTGCTATTCCAAAATAATGTCACTTAACTGTAAAACAAAACAAAACTCTCCTACAACCACAGTTGTGAAGATTATGTTACACAATGGTTTGTGTTGGAAAGTGTCTTTAAAGATTACTTAGTCCAACCCCACTGCCACGGGCAAGGACATCTTTCACAACTGCTCTCTGTGATATGTTACACTCTAAAATGATATGTTTCCCTCTGGTGCCCTATGGCACCTCTTTGTCTAGAGAACAATTGGTGCTGGAATACAATGCTATTAAGCAGAAGGATTTGGAGGCTGATTCTGTAATGTTTTACACCATGTGTATTCAGCTGTCTGTGTGATAAATGGGTGAAAAGTGCCTTTGTTCTAACTTGGTAACACGGTGGGGCCACTGTTCAGAGCTGTAAGTGACAGCAGCAGCAAGAGAGCCAAGGGTGGTTGCCTTCTGACCCACATAAACCAAGATAACATCAACAAATATGACAATAGAAACAAAGTCAGACAATCACTGGGGTTCTTTATCTGTTCCTCTATCGCGGAGTATATCCTCAGGTAGAAAAAACAAATGTCACCCAAAAAAAAGCTGAAAGGGCTGAACATGCAAGTTGCTCCATGCTTGCTAGAATAAAAAACCTTTTAAGATAGAATCTCACCCAGCAAAAGCTATTTTCCCTTGCTATCCTTCTGTTCTCCATCACTCAGCAGAGCACCTGGAGCATTGCATTTTTATTTCAGTAAAAGGATTGAAATAGAATATTCAAAAAAAAAAAAATCACTGGTATTTCTACTACTTCTTTCAGGTCAAGATGATATAACTCTGCAACAGAAATGCAAATTTAATTTTAAATTTCAGGTCAAATGGAAAACATTTTAAATTCCAGGATGAAATAGGATTTTCAATTATGAATTGCTTAATGTGTTCCGAATCCTCTTTTCTTTGTATTTTCTTCCTTTAAAATTTTGTAGGGTTTAATAAAAAAATATTCCTTATGATTATGATAAAAATAATAAGAGAATTACAGTATTTCAAGATAAATTTAAACTTTTAAAGATCTTGGATATGAAATATTGTTTGTGTGTTTCAGAGTGGGTATTTTTTCTTTCTTCCTTCCCCTGACTGCAATAACTAGCTTAATATTATTGTAACTTCACTGTTAATTCTTGGTTTCCTCCACAAACACCCCCCTTTGAGAATTCTCACTCATCAGAGAATCCAAAACCAGAGTTAAGGAGTTTTACTTAACCAGCCTCAGGATTTAATTTTTGTTCTCAAGTCAAGAAGCTCTGTGGCATCTGTTTAAATTTAAACAGTTAACCCTTGTGTCCCTACTGACTTCTGTGGGAATAGTGGCCATCTGAAAGGTAATATGAATAAGTGCTTTTGTTGGTTCAGGACACTGCTGCCATTCTCACTGGAGTTCAGCAGTGAATGTATGCAACAGAAAATATGTGTGGCACTTGAACCAGAGGGGGGTTCAAAACACTGCCCAGCCAGACCCGTATGCTGTGAAAATAATTCACAATGCTGTATTTTTGATGCCTTCCTCTTGAAGTCAGATAAGTGTTGCAGGGTGGGAAAGGTTACATAGCTGCACACAGGCACATGCCAAGAGCTCTTATCTTCTTGTTACCTTACCACACACTGAGCTGATGGGTTTATAAAATTAAGGATTAGTTTAACAGCACCTTTGAAGGGAAGTGTTATGGGTGGTATAGAACAGTTGCTGGTAGAAAAGAGCCACCTCGAGTGCAGTTTAAGACAAATCAAATGCTGAAAAAGGTCAGGAGATCTTCAGAGCCCTTACTGGGGGTTATTTCTAAAGAGCAGTGGTAGCACCACTGCCATGAGGGATCACCAGTTCAGACTACACTGCTGCAGTTCAGTAGGCACAGACTACTTTTTAAACTGCCTGTTACCTTGAGAGAGGTGTACAATAATTAACTCATCCTGCACAAATATTAATGAGTTTATTCAGTGTAGGTAGTTCTCACAAAATCAACAGTTCAGCCAGCACAGCTCCCTGCCCACATTCCCATCACTGGAGAACATGGAGAGCATTAAATAGCATTAAACTTTCTGTACTGGGGTTGACCAGGGGTTGTGCAGCTTGTAAACTGCTGTAATTCTGTCAGTAGCAGAAGATTACAGAAAAAAATAATGATTAAACAACTATGCTTATATGATGGGCATGCTTATATGATTAAATGATTAAACAACTATGCTTATATGATGATTCAGGAAGCTGACTTGGCTGACATAATTTAGTTTTCAATTGAAACCATTTCCTGGGCCAGCTGGATAAAGGAATGAGGCTGGAATTACATGTGCAGGGCAGGAGGAAGTGCAGCACTTATATCATCTTGAGCTGCTGTGAAACCACTCTAAGAATGAGGGCAAGTACAGCACGTCTCTCAAAGTCACACTGCTAACATCACACATCTTTGGCTAATCAGTAATGTAGAGATCCTCTGAGGCAAAGGCTGGGTTTGGAGCTCATGGTTGATTGACAGTAATGAGACCATCCTCTATGAATTTGATTAGAATCATAGATATGTAGAATGGCTTGGGTTGCAAGGGACCTTAAAGGTCATTTAGATCCATGGGCAGGGACATCTCCCACTCTGACCAGATGGTTCAAAGCCCACTCTGACCTGGCCTAGAACATCTCCTGGGATGGGGCATCCACAACTTCTCTGGACAACCTGTTCCCCTGCTTCACCACCCTCACAGTGGAGAATTTCTTCATTATATTCAATCTAAATTTTTGTCTTTCCTTTGGAAGCCATTACCCCTTGTCCTAATCTCTCTTTCAACCTGTTTGTACATCTGGCATCCCTAGAATCCTATGGCAGTTGGTTCTACAGCATAAATGTTCCTAAACAAAGTATGTTGCTTTGAATAGGAAAAAGGATGTAAATCTTACTCCTCTGCCCAGTCACATAATACAATCAGAGCTGAACCCCAGATCTGGTTACTGAGCTGTTCTAAAAACAAACAAAAAAAGAAAATATTTAAAATAAAACTGAAAACTTCTTATGTAAACTTGTCTTTTATCCCCAGTCTCTCATTTTTTCCATGTACTGCTGTAATTTAACTTTTTTAAAATTCATCAGTTCCAGCACCCCTTCCCCTCTCTTTCTCCCCTCAGCAATAATCATTAAAGAATAGCAAGAAAAAAACTATTTCAGGATTTTTCTCAATGCTGCAAGGAGTTAAGAGTATTATGCTTTAAACTACAATACAAGAAAATTGCAGAATGGGACTGCTCATTCCATTCTTAGTTTAACAGACAGAAGATATGATGGCTGTGCCACTCTGCTTGCCCTTTAGCAGCAGAAGAAAACTATTACATCTTTACACACCTCAAAAGTATGTCCTGACCCTCTGTTTAATAAGCTCCCTTCCTTGTATCCACAAAGAACGCATAGGAGGACTTTTATTCATAGAACAAAGCAATCTATAACCAAATATGCTGTCCCAAGAGTCAAAGTCAGTCTCATCACATATGTCAAAGATCCCCTCTTATGAAAATTTTTTAATTACTAATAAGGCTAAGGAGGGAAAAGTTATTTTTTCAAGAAATCGCAAGCTCAATGCTCTCATTGAAAAATCTGTATTTTTGCTATATTTGCTGCAGAGATTTAACAAAAGAAATTAAAAGGTCTTTCTAAGGCAAATGGAGATCACACTTATAATCTTCTAGTATCTGTGAAATATAAACATTTTAAAGTCTCTGCACTGGAATTTTATCATCTCAGTTACTCAACTGCAGTTACTGTAAAAACAAGGATAAGCTTTGCATCATTAACTAATGTGTTCTTTCCCAGACTAAAACAAAACTGTTTCTTTTGGCATATTGTCACTTTGGTTAATCTCAGGCAAGGGAAAATCGTGAAAATAGTGTAACTGTTCTAATAGACCTGGTTTTGATTTAAGTTCAGGGCTCTCATCTCTCTGCTGGCTCTTCAACACTCTCTTCACCCTGTCCCAAGTCAAAGCTCCTCTGCACACGCGTGTGTATTTTCTGCTGCTCAGTTGCTTTTCACTGTTACAAGCAGTAAAGCTGTCACACTGCAGTGAGGGCTGCGGGTCTCAGTGTCACTGCTAGAGGACCTCAGTTAGTTCACATGATCTCTGTGAAATTTTGGAGTCAATTAGGCCAACACAAGAACACACGTGCTACAGGCTTCATTATGGAATTGGAAATAGAACAGTGAGTAACAAACACCATTTAATGACAGCTACCAGTGCAGAGAGTCACAGAAGGTTAAGAATATTTCTAAAAATAAATACAATATATTCACACTTGGATTACTAAAATTAAATATACAAAGCTTCCTATAAGTTCCTTAATAAAAGACTGCTCTCAAAGCTGGCAAGCTTCTGTGACTGCCACCAAGTCAAAAAGGTCTTCTGTCAGTTCAGAATTAGTCTAGTGAAGTCACTTTTGGTATTTGGGATCTTTTCCCTTCTCCATCTCTTTCCAGTGGCCTTGTATTGGTCTCCTTCCAGTTTTTTTTTTTAAAAAAAAATTGCCCCATTTTCTTGATCCTCTTCTTTTGGGATCCTCCTTCAAACCTCTCTAAACATAGACCTGTGATCAGGATGTTAAAATATCTGCATTGTCAAAGTACAGCTGAAAAGATAACAGATTTCTGTGGCTAAAAAAATGAACCAGTCAAAATAAGCCATGGAAAATTTTTTTGGTCAAAATTTGAAAACAAAGTCAGCTTCCATTTAAGTTCAAAACCAATGAAAATAAAGAGAAGATAGGAAGCTACTGTTTTCCAAACATGTCTGTGTGCCTTTATAGCCTATGACCCCTGGCCACTTTAATGAGGCTCAGGTCAGGTCTGTAATACGGAATTTTGCTGGAGCAGCTCTGTTGATGAGGAGGGTGGTAAAGTGTGATGTGTGATTGACAGAACAGTGCTGGTGAAATCGCTGGTGTAAGCACAGTCATATTGGCAAAACTGCGCTTTTGCTGAGGCTTCCTTTTATTCTGAGGAGTGTGGGGGGAGGGACAAGGAGAGCAGCAAGATTAAATGATTCCAAGCAAAGCACAACTTTATTTGTATAAAATGCTTTTGTATTAGGAAGGCTTTGCTGCTAAAATATATCAGTGATTAGAATCACCCAGTCAGTTGTAGCATGTCACACTGGTACCCCAAACCTTTATATTGGTGCCAGGGTAGGATAAGTAGGTGTTACAAAAGAGCCTGCTTTTAGAAAGGGGTCTCTGATACCCCTTTTCTAAGTGAAAGTATAGCTAACAGAAAAGGTCACATTGTGAAGAGGCATCCCAGATTTTAAGCTGGAAATGAGGCACCCCCTCATTTGGCACCCAGGGATCACAGACATCTGTGATTACTGAAGAATCTTTAAAAAGCTGAAAAGCAGTAGAAGTGGAAGAAGATCCCAATATGTTCTTGATTAATACATATAAACCTTCTTAAAGGAATGATGCAATCAGATGGTTTTAATCTGGGCACCAAGTATCCAAAGAAAAGTAGTGGCTCATTTAGAACCATCAGCTCTATTGGGTAATTACTTCAGATAGTTCTTGAAAACTGCACATTAGCTACATGACAGAACAGAGTTGTTTTGGTCTACTGAGTAATTATTTAATTAGGCCACATTTTTAAAACTGTTTATCTCCCATATAATGGTTAGAACCAACTCCTTCTAGTTTAGTTTGTAATTATTTAATGAGGCCAAAAGTATCCATTGAAAAAAATCCTATCCAAGCATAGTGCTACTCTGTGCTGCAGGGGAAATAAAAAAAAAAAAAATCTAAGGTGTTTTAATAAGAGTTTACTACATGCAGGAAGCAAATGTCTTTCATTGGTAACATTACAAGAATTGAAGCAAGGAGGACAGAAATGCTACAGCCTTTGGGCAGAAGGGCCAATACAAAAGTCTAAAAATTAATAAGAAGGAAAGTGTTAGCCACTTTTGTTAGACCGGCCATGCAAAGGTAAAAGTGGAAAGCAGCCAAGAGTCACCTTTTTTAATCTAGCCAAGGGAAAATGAATCAGGGAAACAAGATACTCTGGCAAGGTAAAAATGAATCAGAGTTCTTAATTAAGTAGAGATAAAAGATCAAAGCAGAAGCATGGTCTAAGAAAACTTTGTTTCTTTGTAAGAAATCAGCCTGGATTAGCAGGGAATGATGATCCAACATAATTTTTTAACTAGGGAGATCTACATACTAGATATGACCCTGTCAACACTGAAGTCAGTGCCACAACTTCTAGTCCTTTGAATGAGAGAAAACCTGAATGTGTGCCACTTCAAAAATTAATAATATTTTTCAAGGAGCCTAGTAGCTATGGAAAATCCTATTCCAGAACATGCTTAAAATATTTAAAAAAAACCCTGTTTTGGTGGTAAATGCATGGATGGATATGTATTTTGCTAAGATATTTAATCATACTATTCTCAAAAAAACTTTAGAATAGTATGGAAAGAGAGCTGCAAAACCTAAGAGTCTTAGTGAATTTTTGTACATACAGGAGACTTTTACAATATTCTTGCCAACCAGCCACAGATATGTGATTAAATTTATGAGTGCTGGATTTCATGGGGTGATGGTGTTTTTAAAGAAACCCTAAAGACAGAAGGGATACAGAAACTTGAGATAGGGGAAATACAAGACAGCAGCAGCATGTACTCAGTGCATCCCATTGTGAGGAATGATATTGTTCAGATGCCATTGCATGATTTTTTTGCAGGTGAATAAGGGAGAAAAATTTTAGGCAGAACAATGTCAAAGTAAAAGGAATGGAATGGCAATAGTGATCATATTGCTGTAGCTGTTATGTCCAACCTTGCTTTTCCAAAATAGCAATAGAATTTCCAATCAAAGATGAGACTTATTTCTGTAGCTGTAATATGTGAGACCTTTGCCCTTAATGCATCCAGAATTATGGCAATTTAACAAATTGCTACCCATCAGCAGAGCTTCAGGAACTGTCTGTGTGCACACTGTGAGTGGTGTCTGGCAGGAGGTCTGAATCTGTTCAAGGGAGACTTATTTTATGCTGCATTATCTCAAAACCAGGAAGAGATTTTGAGCATTCATAGCAGTTCCATGCTTCCCTAGCAGTGCCATGGGTCTGAGCCAGTCAGCTCCTGAATTACTTGGGAAAACTTTCTTGGCTTCTGAAGATGAGTGAGTCACAGAGCTCAGGGGCAGAAGGTTTTTAAATCCACAAGGCATCATGAGCTTATCATACTTGAGCTCCCATAAACTATTTTCATCTGGTTGGTCTGTATGGGGACCAAAATTTATTGTTTGTCTGTATCTTACACAGTTGAGGCCTCAAGGAAAAAAAAAAAAAAAGAAAGAGAGAAAAAAGGAGAAAATAGGCAAAAGCTCATGATGCCCAAACTGCTGCTAATCTGGATTTATGTGGAATCTGAGTCATTCATATTAATTCTTCTATCTACTCCACTCCTCGGCTCAGTGGCTACCTAAAAAGATATAGTTAACAGTTTTAAAAATTCCCCAGACCTCAGTTCCTGAAAAGGTAATGTTTCTGGACAGAAGTCAAACAATTGCCTTTCTTGGCTTCATCTCAGGAGGTCCTTCAGACATTCTTTCTACTATATTCTCTGATTCTTTCCAGACGATTCTCTCATGCCAGAATCCCCTCTGAGCTTTGTTGGAAAAACCCTATGTACTTCACTTGACTTCATTTTTCCTTCTTTTGGTCTCTGGGTATTGGGGCAGATTTCTCTTTCCAAGGAAAAATCTGCTTTAGAGTCCAAAAGTAGGAAAGTTCAAGGAGTCTCACTGTTTCCCTCACATCATTCTTTGTGTCAAGGTGCAGAGAAAGCGAGGCAAGAATGGTAGAGGAAAAAGGGCTGGATGATGACTTTTAAGTTGAGCATTTTAAGTAGTTGGTTCCTCAAAATCTTGAGAATTCCTGGGGTCTGTACCTCCTCAGAGGACCTCAATCCACAGCTCTCTACTAGAGCGTGTCATGGCAGGACAATCCCTCTACTTAAGGCATTTAGGAGTGATGCTGAGTTGGCTGAACAGAGATTAACTCTCATTTGTGCCAGAGAGAGGTAACCTTGCACAGAGTACATACTGTGCATCTTCCTAAGTTTTTGTTGCTTAAAGAAACAAGTCACTTGACCTTCTTCCCTCTAAGTCAGTGACTCAACACAAAAGGCCCTAGGTAGGACTTCAATCAACACAAGCTGAATCAAACTTAGGGATCATCTTCCATGCTTTTGGCTTCTTCCCATTCCTCATGTCTCTGGCACAAATGAGTTAATCTCTGTGTGCCATAGGTAAATGCCATGGGCTCAGGGTCTTATATCCCTTTCAAAGCATTAAAGCAATGTGTAGTTGGTAAGAAGTTCAAATGTGGTTTTTACTCCATCTGGAAAAAGAAATGGCTTGACATAGGTTATTTTTAACTAAATTTTAGCTACTTTTAACCTCTCTAATAAAAGACATCGATATGAACTTTATAGTGTTTTACTTGGATTCATCCCATTTGAGAATTACACAAGTGCAAAAAATATGTTTGAAAATATGAAGTTGATTCTTTTAATACAAATAACTCTGAGAACCTCTGTTTATTTGTATGTAAAATTTGAGAAAGGAACAAAAATGCTTTTTGGCCAGTTCTTACTGCAGCCCATAATATGCCAATTTTCAAATTTTGATGCCAAGTATATTTTTACAAGTGAGTTTTAAATCTTCAGTAAATATTATTTCTATTTGATTACTAACATAAACTGAACTGTAGAACCAAAAGAAGGTTTTGCAGGGAAGCTCATCAGTCCCTTCAGCCCTGACAGGGTCTGCCAGAGGGAGACCTTGGTTCCAGCACTGCCATGGTTCTCAGTTGTGACAAAACAGGATAATATGCATGAAAATCATCATGGATTTATAGAGATCATGTCATATTCTGACAAAAAATGCCTAAATCATGCTTCAGGAAACCCTCCAAAGCTCCTCTTTAGTGCTCTGAATTTTGTTTCCAGCATAGCTGATTGCCAGATATCTGTGCTTGAATTAAATTTCATTGCCTTATTATACTTGACTGATTTATGTAGAGCCATTTGTGTAACGATGAGCAAACCATTAGAAGGTTTTAAGGCTTTTGTTCACTGCAGGGAAAATTTTTGCAGTTTCAGTCTCACTATTGGTTTGGAGTTCCCAAGAATGGGCTTTCTCATCATATTTTCCCTAGTATTTCCTAGTAATAAACCTGGCTAAAGCAACACACTTGTGCTCAGTCAAGATTTACAGAGGTTTCTCAGAAGTGCTGTGGTTGTCATTCTGGAGTAGTGGAATTTCCTTTGCTCGTAAAAGGAAATTTTAGGGCAATGACAGCTTGTTTCAATACATTTGTAATGCTGTTTTTCTCTCTGAGGGGTGCAGTGGAGCATTTTTCAAGCTAGGGAAGGAAAAAAGACAGTTGATGGAAGCAGATGTCTCCTTACTCTCCATGTTGGTTTCAGATTGCCAGATTTACAGAGCGGCAGGAATGGCCAATGCCATTTTCCTTTGAGCTGGGAGCCTGGAAAATGGACAGCAACTGGACAATGGGCAGAGGCTGAGGAAGCCCAAGTACAGGCAGGTGAAAGGGGACGTGCCAAGACACCCCATGGGATGGTGACTCCCTGTGGAGGTCAGCTGGGGGCTGCAGAGGCTCCCTGGGGCCGCAGTCAGGAGCAGGACAGCCTCGGTCCTGGACGCTGGGGACAGGGACAGGACAGGATGTCAGACGTGTGGGCACAGAGCACAGGCCAGCCTGGGGTTCCAGCACAGGGACTGACAGCTCTCAGGGGGCTAAAAGGGTGTCTTGGGCTATGCCTGTAGTGAGAGGAGCCTGGAGGGCTGGGCAGGGACAGGGAGGCTCATCAGTCCTTTCAGCCCTGACAGTGTTTTCCAGAGGGAAACCTTGGTACTGCCATGGCTGCAAAGTTGAAAACTGATGAGGTGTTGTGTAAATGGTGGGCAGCTCCAGCAAAACCCTCAGGACAAATGCCCTAGAGGGTGGCCAGAGGCAGAACTGCATCTCATCCCACAGGCTGGGTCCTGCACATCACCACAGTGGCTGTTCCTCGGGGTGAGCTCAGTGCTCTGAACTGGCACCATGACACTGGCAGAGCTCAGCTGCAGGGTGGACACATGGTCCCTTGTCCCCAAGAGACTGAGGAGTCAAGGTAGGAGCTGGGCACAAGCACAAGCCTCTGGAAAGCATCTGAGGCTGAAAAGGAAGGTGTTTTCAGAGCATCAGTGTCTGCTGGGTGTGACAACCCCTTGCTGCACGTCTTTTCTGGATCACTTTCTTGGACTTCACAGCCTACGTTTCATCCAGCTTCCATTTCAGGCACCAAGTAGGCGCTCTGGAACTCATCCTTCAGTCCTCTCTCCATAACAGAACTCCAAAAAAAGGCAGTGACAATACACAAAACCCACCAACCTGCTGGGAAGTGGTGCTCAATATGTGTTTCAGTGTGTTTAGCTATTTTGAGCACAAAACCAAACTTTTGTTTTGTGTTTTCTCAATTGTTGCCACTCATATAAAAGTGACAAAATGAATGCTAACTGAAAGAAATCTCAGTCTCTGATTGAAGAATCTCTAATGTCAGAAAGTTATTATTTTGGGGCTCTGATGAAGAGGAGAAAAATGTTCTCTTTTCTCCTGCCATTGTGTCATGTCATTTAGGAAGCTTCTCCAAACAGCTCTATTTTTTTTTAATAGGAAATTAAAAACAGCACAAAACTTTTATAAAGCTTTCCTCAATGTTAGTGTAAACTTATGTGTTCTCTAGAAAGTATGATTAGTTTGGCTTTACTTCTGAGGATCTGAAGATATCTGAACTGGATTTGCTCAGGTTAATTCCAGAGCTGGAGTTGGGTGAGGGGACACCGTAGGTAGCTGAAGTTCAAAATCAGCTACAGAGAATTTTTGTTGTCTCTTGATTGCAAAGTGCTCTGAGGATTTCATGGACTTTGCCGATACAAAACACAGACCTCTGCTGTAGCCTTTCATGCAGTTCAGATTTGTCCTCAGTCTTAGTAGACCTCACAAACTCATATCACTCAGGAGATGGAATCTTAGATTTAAAGCCTGGGTATAAACAAAAATATTATCTGGCCCTCTGTCCTCCATTTAGAAAAAAATACAATTTCTGTGTTAAAGATGTGATTCTCCCCATAGAACATCACATTTTTATAGATTTTAATTATTATTAACACTGTTGGTCTGAATTCTCAAAAGCCTCCTGTTATGTACCGTCCACGAGAGGTAATGGGGCTGCATGACATGCAGATGCCACCCAGCATCTCTGGTAGCCAGAGCATTCCCATTGTGTTACTTCCTGCCAGTCCTCTGGGTTGTCATATGAAATGTACAAAGCCAATACTCAGTATCATATCACATTTTGTTTTCTACTCTAAATATCTTTCCTTCAGATGGCAGTTCAGGTTAGAACATGCAAAAGGTTTGATCTTGTATGCTGGTGATTTGTTTTGTATTTAAACTTTCATTTTATTAGGCATGTAGCTATGTCTCTTGCTATCCAAAATTTAAGAAGAAAAAGAAAATTTCCAACTCTGATATACTGGAATTAATTTATTGTTTTGTTTTTTAAAATTTTTTTCTCTGCACGTATGGCTTTCTATGAGTATGGAGTGATAAAACCAATACTTAATCTCACTCTTTTGTCTCAGAAGGAGGAGGGGGATCCTGAACAGCTAACTATTCTCATAAATTCTCAAGTTTAAAAATCCCACAGCACCCCCCATCCCATTAGTCTTGTCAAGGGTGTTGATTATTGCACAGATTAAAATAAGATGTTGTGGTGTTTGCTTTTGATGCATGATATACAAAGGATCTGTTGAGTATATTGGTTTGATTTTAAGATAGTCACACTTATTTCTTGTTTGGATATCCATAATTTCAAAATAAGAGAAGTGCCTGAAGAAACTTCTGCAGTCTTCTCTTTCACAAAGGGGAAGTAGGGGCAAGAAGAAAGATACAGAAAAAAACCCCAAACTTCTTTTTTTCTTCTGGCTATCACAGGTTTAGGTGAAGTCCTTAATTGTTCCTAAGCAATTAAGCTATGGTTTTATTGTCTGGGCCCAGACTTTACATTTAGTTTTCTCTTATCAGACATATACAATTTCAAATCCTAACTTGTAAGAATAGCCTTGTCTACATGCTTGTCCAACTTGTTTGACTGCCTCCAAAGCTGAGCTCTGTTGATGGGTTTTAGGTTCTGTGTCCCTTAGGGGTGTGAAGACACGACCCAGTCCTTGGCGCTACAGTTTGTCTGAATGTGACTGAAAACACAAACAAGTGATAATTCTCTTTTAGCAAAGAAAATCAGAAGGAATGTAAATAAAAGCAAAGAATATTCATTCATAAATGGTGATAAATAATTGTCAAAAATTTATCATGGTCTAAAAATAGACATGTCTGTTCTTTCATGTATGTGCAACATTTTCATCAGCTTCACAACATGTTTGGAAGAAATCAGGGTACAGTCACTAACCCAGAAGCTTTTTCTTCAGAATATGATGTCAATTCATCTATTAGTCTTTTCCTTACGAAATGGGAACATGCTTTAATCATAATAGTTTATAAAATTACTTCTCTCTAGGAAACAGACTCCTTAATGCTAACCTTAATAAAACTGTTACTGGATTGTTTGCAGTACAAATTATACTTGAGTATGAGTTGTCCAATCTAGAGTGATTTTCTTCACTCTAGTCAAAGATACCATGATGATGTCCTTATCATTCTCAATGCAGGTGTTCAGCCTTTTGCAAAATAAATCTGCCCAAATATGTTAGAGTTACGTCTGCTAAAAGGAAGGCAAAATATACTTAATACTGTATAAAATTACTGTAGAATAATTTTCACTGAATAATTCTGCTCATATACTTTGCAGATTCTGAGAATTTAACTGATGAAACTGGAAATTAGGAGGGACTACTGAATGTCCTGTTTTACCCCAGGCATATAATTTTGCCTAGTTACTTCTGACTGAAAAATGAGAAATTGTGTGGGTTTTTGTGCTTATTTTCATGTCACACTTTATTTCAAGGTTTAAAGGGAGAGAATATGTCTTTTCCCTTGAGATTTTATTCTGTTAATGCATTCTTCTCACTCTCAAAATCTACTTCCTGTTGTTTTGAAGTTGACTTTCCTTCCAGCCATTATTTGTTGCTATTCCTTAAATGTCAGAGCCCACATTTTCACTATTAAAATCTGTTATTCAAGTCACCTTTAAATCTTCTGTCTGATTAATTAATCAATCAATCAGGTAGAGGTCTGTAATGCCTGAATTTTAAGGTATTTTGTCTATAACTTGAGGTTTTATAGTGTATCTATTGTGTATGTAGGCAACCAACATAAGCACAAAGAACCTTTATGCTTTTCAGGAATCAAACTGCATCCAGGTTTTGCACTCACACTTAAAAATGACTACTGAAAAATGTGAAGTGTACCACCAAAAAAGGGTGCCACCAAAACTAGCATCACTTAAGCCAAACAATTGTATTATAAAATTTTTCCTTTATGAATTCTTCTGAAATCACTGGAAAACATCACTCTGTCCCTTGAGATGTGTTCTTTATTCATACTGTTTGGTTTTTTTTTTATTTTCCAAATGAAAGCTTAGAGATAACCTACTGTGCATATCAAACACAGATCTTCTCCTGATAAAAGGTTTTTTTTGCATTTGCTGGTTATCTAATCATTTGATCACCTTTTAGATGGTTTAGCAGGTGTTTTCATGCCCTGTTTTTGCCCCTTTGGTAGAAACAAGCTCAAGAGGAAACCTCCCTGGCAATTGGGAAAGGCATACTTGGGAACAACATGGTATTTATTAATATTTCACCAAATATGTGTGTGTGTGTGTGTGTGTGTGTGTGTGTGTTTGTGTGCACAATTTTTTTTTTCCATGCAGCTTTAAACTTTCTTTCTTCTTTGTTGTTGATGATATTTAACACTTGAAGAAATTACATTTTCTTCAACAGCCAGTGACTGTTAAAACTGGACCAAATCCAACTTAATAGGAGTGACATTTCTCCTGTCAATGTAAGGAGAGGATGTTCAGTGGTGTTTGGAGTTTGTTTGCATTGTGTTTTGCAGAGAGCTCACAGGGTTCATTTTGCACAGAGGGACAGAACTCTTGTCAAAGCCATCCCTTAGTCAGACTCGTTTGTCACTCAGCTACCCTGAGCCTTCTACGTGTTGGGACAGTGGTTACACCAGAGCCTGCAGGATGAACTGGAGGCCATCTGGAGATCTGGATGAAGTTTCTTTGTGTATCTGAAAATTTGGATTCATCATTTAAAGACTGGAGATCTCAGAGAGGTTGCTTGGCAGGAATCTATCGGTTCCTTGGAAAGAAAGTGAAGTAAATTTGTCATCAATTGATGCTACATTTGACACTGTGAAGTCCAAGCAGTTATATCAGTTTTCCTAAGACAAGTATCTGCTTTCCATTCCCCTCATGCCTACTGATTTACTGAGTTATTCTGCATGTCTGTGTGTGCACTTTACAGTCTTTTTAAATATCACTAAATACCATAGTGTATTTAAAGACAGGATTATGGGCAGATCCTGAAGTATGCAACCTACCAAATTTTGCCTGACTACCATGCACATTCTCTGACTTATGATGAATACTTGATTTTCTATTTACTAAATAATGCATTTTTTACTTTTTTTTTTTTTAATCTTCCCTTTTTAACTCCTACCCATGGTATTTCTTTACCCTTGAGTTTCCTTGGTGTATTTGCTTTCAGGGAGCAGTTTATTTTCCCAAAATAGTGAAGATTCAGACTTCTGTCAGACTTTCACTTCACCTACCTGTAACAGGGGATTTTCATTCACTACTTGCAGTGTTTAATAGCTATGGAGACAATCATACCTCCTGCTGAGATGCTGTCCATCTGCTTCTAAGGCATTCTGACTAATGGGACTGAAAAGTGATGCTCATCAAAAGCAGCAGTTTGAATGGGCATCAAGAGCTCGGCAATGTGAGCAGACACAAACTTTGAATAAAAAACACAGGTCTTTCAGTGTATACCATTGGTTTCCCTAAATGTTCAATAGCAATCTTTTTTCTCCTAGTTCTGTTTTCCTGCTGAATTCCCAGGTACTAATCAGAGTGAGAAAGCGTATCAAAACTGCTAGGAGACTGTAGATCACACCAGGGTCCTCCAGCTTAAAGCAGGGTGCTCAGGAGCTCCAATTCTACTTTCTTCTATTCTCATAGTGGAAAATATAGATTATAAGGATGTTGACGTCTTAGTATTTTGCTAACACATTCTTTAATTAAAAATTGATAGTAATAAAATTCCACTTTTTAGTGGCTCAAATTAGTCTATATTCATTGACTTCAGCAGTTCCACTGACAACCGTGAAGATGCATTCTAACAGCAAATTTCTATTGGTGGTTTTTTAAATCATTTGTGGTTTTCAGTTCAGTGAAAAATATGAGAGAGAGAACTACTTGGTATCCTGTGGTAAGTCAGTCTGTTGAATGATAATTTCTGTGCTCTTTAGCAATATGGGTTGTGTCAGCCTTCACAGTGTTTGCGCAGCCATCTGAGAGAGCAAAAATGCAGCTCTCTTCCTCCCGGGGCAGCATCATTGGTATGCTGGAGCTGACAGTTCAGCTGCAGGTTGTGCTCAGGACAATGTCACTAAACACATTAAACATCTACCCTTTTCATTAATGGGTTTAAAACAACCTGGAAGCACTGTTGACAAAGCTTATTGCAAATATGTTCCAGAGATGAGAGCAGGCATTAGTACTGCTGGAAGTGAGCAGAGCATCAGATCTCTCTAACTATATTACCTGCCTCTACTACTGTTCTGTTCAAACACTTCACAGTCTTTCACATTATTTACCCTCAAAAAGCTCTGTAGTGGCAGCTGTGCCTTTATCTCTGGTTTACATTGGAGGAAGTAAGAGTATAGCCAAACAACTTGCCTAAAGTCATACAGGAAGTATATAGTGAATAGAGAAGTTAAATGCTAGATTAGTTTGTTAGATTTTGTTAGTTTGTTAAATCTTTCTTCCTCATTAAATTATTCTTTATTCTGTAGATGAAAATGAAGGAGTTATTTACTGTGAAATGTAGTGTAGAACACAAATTCTAATGCTTTTACATGACTAGCCATAACATAGTAAATATATATGAGCAATTGCTTAATGCAAGATGGAATTCAGCAAGAATCATAGCAAGATTTTTCTTGGAAATGCATGTAGGCTGCATAAAAACTGAAATTATTTGTGTGTAAATGATTGTCAGCAATATTGCCTACAGCTGTCAGAAAACTTGCTTGGTATGGAGCAGCAAACTCACTACTGGTAGATTTGGTGAACTACTAGTAATTAGTAATCTACTTGGTAATGGAAAGCCTTTGCTCTTGGTTCACATTGTGCCACCACAGAAGTGTAGTCAAAGAGTCTTGTATGTGAAGAACTAAGAGATGTGATGTGGATGGTGGAAAACATTTTGGTATTTACAATTTGTTATTGCATACCAGAGCAACTGTGGATAGTGAGATTAAGAATAACCACTTGCCAGATAACATCATTCCAAGCATCTTTACTGGGGTTGCACATCTTAATGCTTATCTCAGAACTATCCAGGGAACTATCCAGGGGGCTTGTTTCACAAAATTTCCTCTTCCCTTCATTCAGATTCAGATTCAGAGTGATTCAGAGACAGAAAAGGGAGTCTCTGCTAATAGACTTGCCACAAGGCATCCTAATGAATGATTAGTGAGACAGGCAGGATGAGACTAGAATGTTTTTATATAATCATATACAAAAAATCTTGTGCCATCCTACAAAACAAACCACTCCAAGTTGCTTTGAAAAGCCATGTGATTTCCATTAGATCCAGCCATCTGATTCTTCTCAGGTTGCTATTAATGGCCCCATCTATCACAATCTAGTGTGCTATACAGTTCATCATCATTTCAGTTTATTTCGGTGAGCAGAGAGTTTGTTATGGTGAAGTGTTGCTGGAGGGTACACTAGATGGCATTCTTGATAACTGTGCATTCCTCTATACTCTCAGTGATGCTCAAATATGGTTTAGGCATTCCTGGAATAATTTCAGCAAGTGTGTTAAATTCCCCATCTGTGGCAGATGCTTAAATGCTACACATATAGTTCTGGCTGTATGTCACTTTCCTGGATACAGACGAGTGGATAACTGGTGTTTAGGCTTTGACAGCTCGTTAACCAGTCGTCATGGAATTGCTGGGTTACCTGTTCAGAGACAGGAGCCTCTGCAGTGCAAATCAGGCTGCCTCTGCTGACTTCAGAGGGAGCAGGCTTCTTTATGTTAGCTTTGGATCTGCCTTTAAAACTTGTACCCCTTGAAAGCTCTCCAGTGCAGAAGCCTGGGGCACACAATTATGATGACCTTCT
The DNA here is from genome assembly GCF_030490865.1 of Poecile atricapillus. Lineage (NCBI taxonomy): Eukaryota > Metazoa > Chordata > Aves > Passeriformes > Paridae > Poecile > Poecile atricapillus. The sequence goes on from NC_081250.1 coordinate 12,244,304, forward strand.
TCATGATCTTATTGTAACATTCATCCTCTTTCCCTTGTAATACTTGGCACCAACAAGTTGCATTTAATATTAGATAAAAACTAGCTTGAGGCAAACCCGTTTTTGTTTACATTTTAAACTGCAGAGCATTCTTTGGGGATCTGGAAAAATAAAAGCCAACAGGCCCGATGTCCATCTTTTCAAGGCCCTTATCTGCACCATATAAATTTGCATAATCAGTGTTTAGAGTTCTTGAAGAAGATAAATCTATTGTATTTACATTTTTGTTAGCAATCCAGGAAACTTCATAAAAGATTTGTCATCAATAAATATTTATGAATTCAAGATAATGTTTCTATCTGACACATATGTAGCAGTGGGAGGATTTTATGCTGCATTAATGTAAAAGAATGAAGTGCAATCAAAACGTCTGTGTTTGATTCAAAATGTCTAAGAAGGAAGTAATCCATCAGTCAAGAGTTATTACTCGCTAGAGGGATATTTATCAATCATTCTAACTGAAAAGAAAATCAAAGAGCAGACTCAATCTAAATATTCATCATTACTCTAGCTTTTGAGGTTTCAGATATGATCAGATATGATTTCCTGGTCAGTGGCAGTTTTTTCAAATAAACCACTACAAGGAACAAGCAAAAGAGTCTGTTGAAAGCAGCTTCTTGTGTCTGTTCTTTACAGTCATCAGACCGGGATCATCAAGCATGATCTGAAATTTTGAATCATTGAGCTGAAAGAGATCTGAAACCTTCATCTAGTGCACATGTATGCTCTGAAACAGGATGTAGTGTTTTCAATCTGTGATATAACTTCTGACCAGCATTTGGTCATCACTGTTGTCATAGCATTTTGAACATATATTAAAACTAACAAAGTAAATAATCTAATCCAGTGAGATATGTAAATATTAAATATGTTGAACATTAACTTGAAAATTCAGCTGAGCAAAGTGGGAAAGGAATGCAGAATGTTGCAGTAGTATTTGTTTTTCATTAAAGGAGTTGCTTTATATGCCATAAAACTATTTTGGTGTTCATATACTGTATACAATCCTTTAAATTTATGTTCCTCCTAAACTTAGCAAGTCTGCTGTTTGATTATCCCTGTTATTAGTTTTCCATTTGCACCTATTTAAACACACTCTTAAAGAGAGGTCAGTCACACTGTCATGTGTAACTAGCTCAGCCAAGCAGCTTGGTGAGCACTGAAAATTAGTCACAAATTAACAAATAATGTCACCTGGAGTTCTATTTGTGTCATCTTTTTTCTTAATACATAGGGGTAAACCTTTCCCTGTACTTCCTTTTGCCTGTGGATTTTAGACTTCAGAGTAAGGTGGAGGGGAAAAAACATGAAAACTTAGACAAAACTGCCGAGATTGCTTTAGTGTCATCTTATACTGAGTGAAAATGGTTTATCCAGAAAATTTATCTGGTTTTGAAGTACATAAAAACATGCTCTGAATGTTCCAGTGTGTGCAGAACTTGAAATTACTGTGACAAATTTCAGTCAATGGTTGATGGTGGGTTGTTCACATGTGCCTGTGGGCATCCTGTCTGTGTGCCATGCTCAGCATAACCCTGTTGCAGTAATTGCAAATATTATAATTTCCAAATATAGAAAGATTGACTTTTGTTCTGAGTTTTTCACTATGTGTATTTCATTCTACATGTCTAAGCCTTTGGTCATCTCTTTCATATGTGACACCATTTCTGGTTCTTTGTTGGATAAATTCCCATGCCAACATCAGCTCCCAAGACAAGCTCATGAACTGGTGCAGCACAAACACTCGTACATACACAGTTCATGAGTCAACCCTTATTGACATGCTAAGCAAACAAATATTGGCAGAAAGATAAAAGCAGTAGCAAGTACTATCAAACTGAATTTACTGGTTTTGTTCTGAATAAACAAGCATTTTGTCATGGTCTTTTCTAGTTTTAATGTCATCTATTTGAAACTCCTTTCTGTAGCATCTCTTTGCAAAACAAAAAAATCTGTAGATGTACTGTTACTTCATCCTCTAACAGATCACACATGCATTATAATGACCCAAAGGTGAATGTCAGACTATTAACAAACCCCTCACTAGGTGAGCTTTAACTCATTTGAGGTTTCATAATGAGATTTCACACAGCTCTGTATAGTGTGTAGCTGCATGCAGGTAAGCCACATGTAATTTTTAAAGAGCAATTATAAGAATTCTTTGTTGGAATGAAACATTCCCTGTAAAAGAGGAGGAGCTACCTCAGTGCTTCCAAGAAATTTCTTCATGATTCTTATATTAAATACATTAAAAATGTACAAGTGTACATATATGTTTATATGCAAACAAATGAATACATATATACATGAACACACACATATATATATTATATATATATATATATATGTATGCAAAGATACATATCTGTACATATATTCATCTCTTTGTGCACCTAAATATATAAATTTACAAACATGCCCACTTTTGGCATTTTTATGCATTATACAACTTTATATCCATAGAGAAGAAATCAATCCAGCTGTGCTTTGAGTACAGGGGATTTTGATTTTTTTTTTTAAAGCTATGACATAAAGGTAATTTTGATTAGAAGTACAAAAGAGGTCAATTTTGGATTCCTTTCTGTGTCAGGAAAGGCTAATGCATAATTTAGTGTCTCTTTAAAATAAAATCTCATTGGAACAGAAAAAGGTTCAAATAAGTGTTACTTTACTTAGGCTCTCAGTGAAAATAATGGTTTTCACAGTTCATTTGCTTTTGGATTACTTCATACAGCAGTGCATGGGAATCAGGTCTGCAGGTCATTATACAATCTTGATGTTTGTAGCTGAATCATCTGAAGATTGAAAACATACTTCACCTTTGATGTGGGTTTTTTTTCCCCCGTGAGTTTGACTTCATATTTAGTTCTTTATGATATTCCTGGAATGCTGAGTCTTTTTGACATTCATACACCCATGAGGGCAGCAAAAGGTCTAGCTTGCTCTAATAGATGCAAATTATATCTAACATGCTATACTTAAATAAATCTCAAACTACTGTCTTAAATTGATAAAGCCCAAGAAATATAAATAGAAAGCAAATTTGAGTCATATTGACATGAAAAATACCATAGCACAAAGATTTAGGTGTTGATTTTTGACCTCAACTTTGCATTATATGCTGTTCCTGGATGAAGTCAAAAGCTTAATGTTAGGCTTTATTGTATTCATTAGCAATTTTTCATATTGTACTGGCCTTGCATGTCAAGCAAAAGCACATTAAAATGTGTGTTATGCCACTAAGAGATGATGTAAATCTTTATTGAGTCTACCTCTTTTCACATTGAAGGCTGGTTAATCCCTTCAATTTTCTTTTGTGGAGGGATAAACAGACCACACAAGAGCCACAGGGATGAGAAGACTAAATCATATAATCTCTGACCGAAAAGTAGAAGTATCAAGACTGTGTTTTTGAGGTAGATGGAAGGGTACAGATAGCAAAGCTGGTGACTGGCTGTGCTGAAATGCATCATGAATGGAACAGGCTGCCCAGAGAAGTGGTGTGTGTCCCATGAAGTGCTCAAAGCCAGGCTGGATGGGGCCCTGAGCAACCAGATCCAGAGGATGGCATCCCTACCCATGGCAGGGCAGCTGGAAATAGATGATCTTTGAGATCCTTTCCAACCCAGTTCATTCTGATTCCATGACCCTTCTGACCAGAAGTGATTTCTCTGACAATTGTGTATCAGCAATTACCTCATCTGTCCCTATTTTGCACAATTGGGCATAGGTTGTATTTGTGAACTCTACATGGGAACATGTTTGAAAGAGACTGGGTTATTCAAGAACATAGCAATCACAAGAAATTCTGAATTTCCATGTTCATACCTTCTATGTAAAGTATATCTTGGATTTTCCACCAGAGACACTGACATGTGGTACAATGCTTGCTCTCATCACAGAGATCAGGTTATGGCTGGCAAATCTTTGAAAATTTATGTTCAACTTGAAGCAGAGACCAGTCACAAACACTTCCATGTTCTTTGTAAGTGGCATCTAGATAAGGCACAGCCTGAGTTTGAGTTTCTCTTCAGCTTCCAGGAATAGATCAATTCCTCTTAGCTTGTCCCCAGGCAAATGCAATAACCACAGAGCTCCAGGTAACATTGGCAGCTGGGGGAGGACAGCTAAATTGCACATGCTTGTTGAAACTTGTTTTGTCACTTTTCAGAAGAGAATGCAGGATTCAGGGAATTTTAAACAGAAAGCATAGTTGAGTAGCTACTAAGCAGCCATGTCAAAAAGGATGTGTCATTCTCAGTGGAGTCATGCTGACTTTTCTGATTTCTTTCTGGCCCAAAGAACCTTAGTTCCTCAGTTATTTTATGCATAGCCCATTACCTCTGACCACTGACCTAAGAAGAAAGAAATCCCTTTGGCAGGAGGAGGAATAAACTTTCATCTCCCATTTCCTGGGGAAGCCCCTATGTTTTAAATCAATGGTTTAATTGCACTGTGTCCTCTTCACAAATTCAGTGGCTGTGAAATCACTCCATGTTTTCTGGGGATCTGATCTGGTCTACATGCATAAGCTGTACCCTGATAATGCTTACCAAGTCAGGAAGACCCTGAGGGGAATTCAGTGAAGGAAGGCAGCCGGGTCCTCCGTGAGAGCTTTACAGTGCAGTGCTCAACAGGGCAGCGTTCAACCATGTCAGAACATGAGCTTTTCTGCAATTGTGCATAAATTAAGCTCTTTGGAAACTTTAAGGTCGCAAAAATGCAAACACTGTGAACACTAGGTGCCACTGATGCTTATGTGGCATTTGACAGGGGCTTTCAGGAACTCCATTTTGGATGTAGCTACCAAAATGTCAACTTTTTTCCATATAAGTGCCTAGATACTTTTCTGTTTGCTTATTTCTGGGCTTGAATTCAACCTTAAATCCTAGGCCAGATAACATCTTGCCCCTGAGTAAGACTTGTGTGATCTTGTACCCAGTGAGGTGAGCTTGAGTATGAAACGGGTCCTCTAGTTGCCTGTCAGTTCTCTGAAGAGCTGGCTGGTGTTCAACATCTCAGCTTTACAGCTGTTTAACCATGAGAAGATTTCAACAGAGGCTTTATTTTGTCTTCTGAATATGTATAATGCATTAAAAAAGAACAAAAAAGGCTATGTGTGATGCAAGCTCTCTATCAGCGGATCAATGTGATGAGGGATATAATGGTAAAACCAGATATTCTCAATCAGATCTTATTTCTGACTGCAGGTAAAATCTTGTCTCAATGGATACACATGGCTATCGATCCAGAGGAGGCCAGAACTTCTTCTTGTAGAAATGTATGACATAAATATTTAGCTAATATTTAGAGCACTTCATAATTTAACTATGAACTTAAGTGGTTCAGTGAGGTTCAGATGGATTCTTCATAAGTAAGCAAAGTATTTTTTTTTAATTGTAGAGATCATATTTTCATAGCAATACTATTATCTTATATGCTCATCTCAGAAGATCTTGCTTTCTCCAAAAAACAGGAAATTATTCTGATAACGAAAAAGAGTGCATTAATGCAAATAGTACCTACAAAACCACTTCCTTTGAAGACGCAACATAAATTATAGGGCAGAAGCCATCTAGGCATCTTAAGTACTGGTTAAAGAATTAGGCATGATTAGTACAATAATAAAATAATTTTTATCAGCTATTTTCTATCAATTCAAGAAGTTGCATGTGCTGTTCCCTGGAGGAAACTACCTGCTTGTGGCTGAAGAGTACACTTTTCAGAGAAGTTCATTACCCAGTGCATTTTTGTACTGCTGCAGACACAAGTGGAGAACCTGCTTCTATCTGTGGCAGGACAATTGCTGATGCTGGACAGAAGATGGAAGTTCTCATGTGATCCAAAATCTCCTGCTTCAGATGTGGAGATCCCTGACAGGAGAGGTGTGAGGTGCAGCTAGGCACAGATCTTCACATTTCAATGCACCAGGATACTGGGAGGAATCTGAGGCCCTGGTGTAGAAAAGTCTCTTGAGCTTTGCTTTTGCAGCCTTTGTACAAGTGCAGCAGAGGAGACTCCAGCACAGTCTGGAGAAGAGGGTTTTCTGCCTCACCAGAAATCTGCTCAACAGCTTGTGGGAGATACAAAGCAGCGGGTACAGTCAATAATGGTTTGTTTTCAGGAAACAGAAATACCTGGAGGAGCAGTCCTTGTGCTCCTGATCATAATACTGATCTGGTATTCTCACTGCATTAGGAGCACAGGTTTTTTTTTCCAGTCCTTAATGTAAGCTTCCGGCATACTGTGGGCAATGAAGTGTAGCCACGATGAGATCCAGCAGCATATTCCAGCAAACATAATAGCTAAGCATAGACAAATTAGAATAAATTGTTAACAACTCTCTGCAGATGTCCCTACTACGCTATAGACAATAGCTTCCCATTTTTGGGGCATCTTCAAAAGAGGTGGGTTTGTTTACAGCACTTTAACAAAATACCTTGCTTTACAGTGAGCATTTCCCACTATGGTCAGTATTCAAACATGGAAATGGGCAATATCTTTGTGCTTACAGAACTCTGACATTGTTGTTGGAGTTTTGGTTGGTTTAGTTTAAAATTAATTGTAATAAATTATATTTTTTGAGAATTCTTATTTGATTCACCAATTCCTCACCCTTAAGACGATTTTTTTTTTAGTGGGATATTTTGTTACAGACACCAGAAACTATTTGACTTGTTAAAACTCACAAGAGGCACTTCCAGTATACTGTATGAGGCATTTCTGAAGCAGATTGCATCCACACAATTTAATTTAATAGCTCCTGATATATTTAGTCTTCATGAATTTCCTGAATCCCATTTTGAACCTAAATATATACATATATTTAGGGAGGGTGTTAGCTGCTTGTAGCAATGAATTTAGATAATTATGCTTTGATCTATCTATCAGAGCTGAGTACAGGGTAAGACCCCAAGTTTCTCATGTTTGTTACATGAGGTTTCACAAGACTGTGTTGGAACCATGATAGAATCTGTGGTAAGACTGGCAGTGGTGTAGCCATATGAAAACCTATGGGAAAAACGTAAGAATAACTATACTACTTCTGAATGAAATGTCAAAGGTTATAAAGAAGTGATTTGGAGATTTAATGCAACTTCAGCCTCTTTAGTCTATTTGCAATCATGGGCAGAATTGGTGTACATACAGCTCACCTTTGGTGTTTGGCCACCTGCACTACCTTACAAAAGGCAGAATCCTGTCAGTGTGTTATACTCTATCATGTAAACTTCATTAAATTCGTTCACTTCAAAATCCTGTCAGATGTACAAGGATTACGAGTTCATTAGTGATAAAAGAAAAAACTGAACTCTCAAAGTCTTAGCTAATACTTGGAAATAATTAATATTTCTAACTGAATTAACCGTAGAGTGTGCTTTAAAAGACAATTAATGGCTTTTCTGAGCTACTAATCTTCCTCCAAAAGATTACTTCTGATGATCACTCTTTCTTCTCTTTCCTCAGTTTTAAAAATCCCACAGGTTTTTTTTCCAGGAAGCCTTACCACAGCTACACAGCACAGTTTCATCATTCACCTGTATTCCTCATCATGAGGTTTAACCAACTGTGTGAAAATAAACAGATAGAACACTAGAAAAAGTACAATAGGGCATAGTTCTCGCTTGATGACAGTGGTCTTTCTCTGATTTTTGAGATTCATATGAATTCTGCCTTTGCAAAGCCTAAAAACAGATGAACTGCTCCATCTTAATGGCTTGAAGAGAGTTGTAATAGATAATTATTTTATCTGTGTGTGCATACAGCTATCAAAAAGTGATATCCTGTATTCCTTCAGTGAGAGCAAGACTGGGTTTTAAAAAAAAAATCTCTTTTTAGACAAAATATTTTAAGGAGACTCTTGCATAATAGTTGGGTATGGGGTAATAATTTGATTTGAAAGCCACATTTCAAGGGCAGCCAAATAGCTCATCTTTCATCAGTTTTTAGGCCCCACAATGTAAACCAGAAATATTCACTCCACTTAATGATAGTATTTTAGTAATCATAATGTCATCAAGATTTTAAAGAATGAGGCTATTGATTTCTTGTTCAAACTTTTAGAGAAAGTCATATAGCATAGGAAAGGTTCCACAGTTTATACAGACTCAGCATAAAAAATAATAGGACTTTTTGATCCCCCTTGTTTCCTTAGGAGTGCTTCTCAAAAATCATGTCTCAGTCAAAGATGGACAGTCCAGGGAAGAATCATAATAAAAAGTAGCCTTCAAAGATTAGAAACATTCTGACATATTGGTGTTTTCCCAAATAATCTTACCAATGCCTGCAGCTGATTGCTGTAATAGGATTTTTTATTAAGGACAGATTAAAAACTTTGTTTGTCAAGAATGGCTATGGTCTGTTCTGTGAAGCTAAATAAATCCTCTCAATTTATTATATGGCACCCATGTACTAAATCTTTAAATTACATTTAAAACAAACAAACAAACAAATAAATAAATAAATACATACATTCAGGTGGGCCCTGTAAGTTAAAAGATGTTGCAGTTTGTTTTTTTTGGCATAAGATGATCTAGCTGAATAAATATAAATTATGCATTAAAGGAAACATGGCACCCTGTTCCTTCCAGAAATGCAAAAATTACCTTCTTGTATCTTTCTTATTTTCTTTGTCATTATTAACTTGACCAGAAAGATGATCCAAATTAAGCAAACCCTGAACCCATTTCTTTGTGTGAAAGTGTTGATTAACTGCCCAGAATCAGAGACCTTGCTGGTTTGAGCAGTGGATATTGAATTGAACAGGTTTGAAAATTAACTTTATCTCTGGCATTTCAGTTCAAATTTATGCCGTGTTTTTTTATCAGTGTAGAATAAAAACTGATGTATAAAGTAGAACTTTCAAATTATAAATTAAGGCAGATTGGAACTCGCATTTTGTTTACATGATGCATAAGATTCTTTGTGTGATGAAGTCTTAATTGCATTTTAATGATCAAATGGAAATAGTTTTCAGATCTAAAAACAATTCTCAGAAATGTTTCTCCAAAGGGATATATCCTGTACATGCCAGGGCAGGGTTTTCTGAGGACAAACATTTGTTCTCTGGTAACAATTTTTTTTTTTTTTTTTCTTTCACTAGGGCTCCTGGATATCAGATGCAGTTGCAGGGTGGTTAAAGGAGAATGAACAAGTAGCAAGAAGTTCAAAGGGATATGCCCATCATTGCCTGTTTTTACTCCTATAATGCTTTTGTAAAGTTAAAAAGTGAGATAAAATTCTTTTGGGACCAAAAAGTGTATTCTTTGTAGTTAAACTCCTCCACAGATAAATTATTGCTTGTGAACAGCACTTAAAGAGACAGAAACTAGATTATCTCCATGTCCTGAAACTAGCTGAACACACAGATAAATAGCATTTATTTGAATGCAGAGCAATGAATATTGAACTTGGTAATGTTTGGACTTTCCTTGCTCTTCCAAGCTCCTGCAGCAATGCCAGGGTGCAGGATGATGGGAATCACTTCCCTGGAAGCCACCGAGCAATTTAGAAACAAAGAATATGTAGGCAGTGTGAGCGATTTCCTGCACTACAGATCTATTTGGAGGTTTAAAATAAATTTTCCTGACAATGCTTAGTGGGGCTGATGTCTCTTTTTTAACAAACACAATGATGTAAACTAATGATTTTTATGCCTTTTGAAATGTAAGTGCCAACATTTTGAATCTTAATCCTTTTCTTCATGTGAAAGCAACTTTTTCACAGTAAACTTAAAAAAGACAACAGACAAAATGATATAACTGAGATATTTTTTAGTGTGTGAGTGGTACTAAGGCTACTCATATCTGAGTATTAATAAATAGTTTACAAAGACACTCAATATACATACTCAGTCTTTTACATCTTTCAAACCATTATGCAGAATTGCATAGCAAATTAGAACTAATGGAGTTCTTCATCTTCTTTAGAGCATCTATGGACTGAAGATGTTCATTGGACTGTAAAAGAAAGAAGAGGAAGTCATTGCTAAACAAGAAATACGATATTATTCTACAAAGTTGTGGAGGTTTGTCTATGGATGTAAGGATCTGTGCAACACTTCTGTCAATATGACTGGCATTATAGCCACTCATTTGCTTTTCTTCAAGAAAAATAATGTAAATATAATTTAAACTCTTTTGTAAAATAAAATCCATAGTCAAGATAAAAATACAAAAAAAAGATAGGACTGTATAACTTCCTTAATACATTTATAAAACAGTAACTGCTCAATTTCATGTAAGATTTACTTCCCAGACCTTCAAAGTATACACTGTTTCTCAAAGAATTTTACTGGGATTAAGCAGATAAACTTTGCTTAACAACTGAAAGTGTTAGTCATGGTTTCTTCTTCAGAAAGTTTTTTAATTCTTATTTATTTTGTAAATTAAGGTGCACCGGCTTTGAGCTTTACAATTATTCATTGTTCCTGTGCAGTTCTCAGCATGCAAAATGTTTATAAGGTAAGGATAAATGAAATTCTTCAGATTCAGCTATTTTAAAGCTTATAAAATATTAAAAAGAAATATGAGGAGATGCATAGCAAACAATAGGAAGAACTTGAGCTGAGATGATCAAGTGTTTTATTTTTCTCATGGTGCATTCTTTTAGTCTTTATTTTAATATAACAGTGTCATAATAGAAGAAAATGCATCAAAATGAGTCAGTGCAGTTACTTCATGGATATGTTTAGTTTATGCAGTCATAGTCCAAAATGGTGAAAAGAGAAATGCCAGCACCACAGCTGTGATTTCACAAACTTTCAGTTTTTCCAGTAACTGAAAAAGAAGCACATGAAACACTGTCAGATTACTTAAGAGATCCAAATTTCTAATAAAGTTGTGAAACAATTATAATTTGTAGCTGCCTCAAAAGATTGCAAGAAAAAGTATTGATAGTGATATGTATTGAAAACTGGGAGAGATAACAGAAGTTGAAGGTGGCATTAAGGCTGCAGGCACTTTTGTGTGCTTTGGAATGACTCTAAAAAGGTTATTGGTAGAAAGGAGAAACCAGAGAGCTAATGCTCATCTTGTCTCTGGAACTAATCTTTTTCTTCTGCATTCCGAAAAACCCCTCACAGGCAAAACATCACCTCTAACCTTGTTTTCTGTTCTGTGTTTTTTATTAACCTTTCTTTTCCAAGTCTGCAGTTTTCATTCGAGTTCAGTCCCGATAGCAATCTGAGTTGACTGATTATTATTTTTTTACAGTGAGTAAGGTGTTACCATGATATTATTTCAGCAAAAAGGCCATGTTTAGTTTCCATGGCAATTAAACAATAACTGCAGACTTTACTTGTCCATCACAGTTGTCAATCCAGCTCCTGCTTCCTTGTGCCAAATGTACATTTTTTTATTTTTTTATTTTTTTGCTTTATTTTGTTGCTTCATTCAGGTAATGCAGCTCAGCTTGTCCTGAAGCAGGAAAGAAGCAGATGTTGGTCTGTTGTAGCTGGATACAAGCTTAGGCATCCATGGCATGGGGCAGTGTTGGTCAAGTGCTGGACTCAAGGAGCCAAATGAGTTAATCTCTGTCTGAGATGACAGCTGAGATGACAGATAAATATGTGTTAAACTCTGTGTTACAGTGACCTTTGGGAAGCAGAGACAACATTTCCTGTCAAAATTCTATATCACCATGAATATCCTTGGGCTTCCAATTTTTTGATCCTTCTGGGATCTGTTTTGGTTACAACCAGTTATTTATCTGGGAAAAAAAAGAGCAAGAATAAAACACAAACCATGCAGACATCTGACCTGCTTCTTCTTTGAAGAGGCTTATGAAAAGGACATGATTTTCATTGAAAAAAAAGTAAGCTTTTGTAACCTTGTGTTTCCTTAGATTATCAGTCTTATGGGTTTGGGATTACCTCCCAGTTACCATGTGGGACATGTAGTTTAGTGACTCTGGGCTGGATAAGAGCACATGGCACAGAAAAATGCAGCCCTGACTCTGCTCTGTCACTTCCATGAGGGGGAAACCATGACTGTGTCCACAGCTCAAATGCAGCTGTGGTTCACTTGTGTAGGGTTCACAGCTCGGGGATGCTTCAGAGCACGGTCCAGAAGGGAGCCTGGACACAGCTTTGGAGCAGCAATACCAAGTGACACATTCTCAGCAGTCATTTCTCACACTGTGTTGACAAAATAAATGTGGTCTGTGCATATCTCTTGTCTTGGGGCTTTCACTTTGTGGTACTGCACCTGATTAAAGAAATGTTCTAATCAATAGAACATTGCTGACAAGCAAAACCAGCTCACTTAGTGTGTTGGATCATCTGACAGGTGGCAACTGCTGGTGTTATCTTTGACAATAAACTGCTCCTTTATGCAGTACATTCAGCAAATACTTGTTGGTTTGGTTTTTTTGTTATTGTTTTTTGGTTTTTCTTCTATTGAGCCTTGTCATCAAAATCCTAGGTCAGAATATTCTGATAACACACAATTCAGGAATTCTACAGCTGAGACACAAAATTTGATATTGTGTTGGCCATTTCCATTCATGCCTATCACTTAGAAGGCTATTCCAATAATCATTTTGAATAATCAGTTACAGGTAACTTGTTTTACAAATGATAATATTACTTTTTACTTTTCAATACATTTTCCTTACCAGTCTGTACTAAATCGTTCACATCCTAAATTAACAAGCTGGCATTAAAACAATTAGTTCATCGACCAGTTACTGGGGGGACAGAAAAATAAAAAGCTGAAGAATGAAAGGAAAGCTCCTAAAATTTGTCTGGAAGTGAATAGAAACTTTTCTTTTATCAGTGTGGGACCACTTTAATAATTTCTGACTCAGATCCCCAAAACTTTACATTTCCATATCCCTTCTGTGGGGTAAGTACCTTGCAGGGGAGTTAGATCTGTACAACGCCATGTCCTCTTTTGATACCCTATAATGACTTCTGAAGCTTCCAAATTCTGTTGAATAGTTCTCATCTTTGCTGAAGCATGCTCAGGCTAGAAGGAACATATGAAGAAACAGTCCCAAAAAGTTTCTTTAATTTTTTTTATGACAATCTTTTCTTATTACTACTGGAAATCCCTTCCATTATTGCTTTGCTTGACAGCTTCCATGCTCAAATTTTTTCTTCTCTGTATCTTCATGGATGTCCCTTTTACTCCCTTGTTTTGTTTTTTCATTTTCATTATCTCCTTTTAACAGTACATCCTTTGGTTACTTCACCTCTAGTGCTGCTCTTTTTGCAGTCCTGGGCCTGACACAGTGTTGGCCCTCTATCACCCACTCCCCTTATAATCTGGCTTTATATCTTTACACATCAGGCTTTTCAAGAGGGACTATCTGCTGGTTTCTGGTGATTCCTCAGAAAACAGCACTGCATCCTAGATCCTTGATTGACATTTCAGTGTTTCTGTGACAACAGTCAGATTTTTTTTTAAATTTTACAGTTAAATTCAGTTAACTGTAATCACAAGGAAAGAACTTGGAGTGCACCCCAAGCAGCTTGTCTTGAAATGCAGGAAAAGAGAAGTGAACACTGCCTCTATTGTTAAAAACAACAAACATCCTGAAAAGGCAGTTCACCAGCAGTGCTCATCCCAGAAAACATGAAAATGGAGAAGGAAAGAGAGAATGTTTTCCTGAATTCCAGCGGGCCATTATATCAGATTTGCCTTTACCATGGCCAGGGATTCACATTAAAGATAAACAAAAGAGATTTTATTCAATAACAGTCAAGCTGTAACAGGGTCAGACATACAACAGGAGAGCATGTCACAGCTGCTGACTTCTCAGTCTAAACAAAAACGAATTAACTTCTTGGCCTATTCGCTTACAGAGGGAAGGTGCCTCAGCCAAAATTTGTAAGGCTACCTTTTCTTGACCAATGAAAGATGCAGTCACACTCCTTACAGAAAAGAACTTCAATGTCTGACAACAGGCAAATTTTAATTCTTGACGTACTTAATTCTTTTCTTGAGAAATCTCTTCCTGTTAACAAAACCAGGGATTTGGGTATTTTTAAAAAGAAGTGAGTTAAAAGAGGGAGGCAAAGCAATCTGTGCCTTTAAAAAACAAAAGAATTCTCTCTTGTTCAGATTAAGCTAAAATGTTTTCAACAGAATAAGCAAAGAAAAATCCTTTCAGCAATGAAGGCAATATTAATATAAAAGAATGATTTTAGAAGTCTTTTCCCACCATTTTTTTTTAAAGAGAAAAAGTATCCATTTATTATTTTCCTACTAGCATGAAATTATTGTATCAATATTTTTAAATTTCCTGACAGCACCTTTTACCTGAAGGATTATGACTTACAGTTCAACAAATTCTCTCCATAAGGAAAAGCTGAAGGCAGCATTGTGGAAGAGGCTGGAATGCCTGTAGTTATGATTTTGCTATGTATGCTGTTGTGCAACAGGGACTTTGCTTGAGAGTATATTTTCAGTCAATGGTTTTATAATTCTATAAAATATATCAGAATCAATATGTTGAACAGAATTTTGCTATTTTATCAATTTCTGAATTTAGGGGAATTCTGAATATTTTGAATATACATGACCAGACCCTAAACTTCTCTGTCTTGAGAAACATGACGCATAGCCATCACAGGGGAGAATATAAACAGAGTCCCCAGCTGTCTTTACTGAAACCATTGTACTGTTCTGATTCTGTTGGTTTGGAGGGTTTTTTTTTCATCTCTATGAGGAAATAATCTTAACCGTACCTTCTCAAAAAGGATTTTCAGTTCAATATTTTATAGTAAATCTCTTTTTTCTCCTTTCCGTAGCGTAAGAAGTGAAGAGCCAGTTGAGAGACCATATGGCTTAGAAGTTCTCATTTGTTTAGTTAGATGATACCACAGACAGGAAATCAACGTATAGGAATTTCACAACCACATTTCCATCTGTTTTATGTGGGTGATGCCATCAAAGATGCTGACAAGTCTTAGCAATCCTCCAGCATATGTCAGCTTTGGTAGTGCTACAGGTCCAAAGTCCATTCTCACACCTGCCTCAAGCAGCAGCAGGAGCCAAAATTGGAGATGATCTCTGGAAGAGCTACACAACATGGTTAGCTCTGAACTGTGGTATTTCGGGTTTTAGCTGCTTTTGATAAGATATGCCATCATTTGTCATGGACGTTCTGGCGTAATTACTACCAGCTGAAATAAATTTCAGTATACAAAGATCAAAACAGGATTTTTTTATAGCATGCTGATGGGCCATAAATCTGCTCATCAGGTGCGGGATCTACTGAGAGTTGATAGTTAATGGAGAGCATAAATGTCCCTTCTGAAATCAGACATCAAAACTCACAATCCCTGTGTGCTTTGAAGTCATTTCCACTCTCTGTGTTCAGATGGTGGAAAAGAAAACCAAAGTTGGATTTGTATGTCATTCAAAAGGAGAGATCAACTGAAACACTTAGGGATATTATTAGTGTCATTTACATGTCATGAAGACTCACATAACTATGCTAGTTTTGATGATCTTCTCTCAAATAAAGGAAGTTCAAGCTTCTCATTCTAGTTGTTTTTCTAAAAAGACCGGAGAAATGGTCAGTTATAAATTCAACCTCCAAAGATGAATTTAATCAAGAGAATTTTCATTCTTGTATAAATAATCAACTGAATTTTGCAATTTGTCTTCAACTGCTTGTGCTTTCACTTGCAGGTCTTAATTAGGATCACTATTGCATCTTGTAGACAGCTAGACTATTAGTATTGTTGGTAGCTTGCCACAATATTTGGCAGACCAACAAAACTGTTAAAGCTGAAAAATAAGCCTATTAAAAAAGTCAGTAAAGCCAACATCCTTTCTGAAAGCTTTAATCTAGGTTTCCATATGCTGTACCTTTGCTGAGGGTAAAAATTATCAACCTGCTGCTCTGCTTCCATCTATCAGAACATATATTTCTCTGAATACCATTTCAGAAGAAATTATCTTCCTTCTGCTATCAGTCTGGATATTGATTATGATTTTTAGATTCTTATGCCTTTCATGTAAGCACTCTTGAGAAGGCTGCTTAGGTCTAAGGAAGACACTTTTATTGCTTGTAATTACATTTATACTGCATGAAGGATGCATATCCTGAAATTAAAATGGAAGGTAACCTCACATTTTTGTTGTACTTTATACCATCTTCCCTCACAAAATTAACTTAATTGGCAAATTTGGAATTCACTTATTCTAAGGAACAGATCTTTAAAATCAGACAGACTATAGAACACAAAAGAGGAAAGCCTGGAGAAAGACAGTGACAGCTCTATTTTTGTCACTGCTGTGAATCCTTTATTTAGAACAGAGGTTCTTCCATTTCCTTTCTTATCCATTGTTGTGTCCATTTAAAGTGTAAACTCCCCATAATCATTAGTTCATTCTATAAGTTTGTATAATATCTAATAAATGGTCCAATATTTCTTGAGAGCTAGTTGGAATATCAATAAAAGCAACAAATAAGAATAATTATAACCTAACAGAAAATGTTTAGCTACCCATTGAGCTCATCAACAAAAGATATCAATTATTGATTAAGGACTATTAAAATGTGAATTTCAGAAAGAAATATCAGAGGTTAAAGATACAGGGATTCATACAGTTACAAAGGGAACACACCTATCTATCTTTGCTAAGAAATACTGTCTCTATATCGTGATTCATAATGATGACATTGTAAAGGGCATTTCCTTTCCCTGTGTTTCAGGTTAGAGAAGCATTGTGAAGCAAGCAAAAGAAATTAGAAGGCAGTAGCTTCTTAAGTGATTTGGGCGTCTAATTAAGATAGAATTCTTTTGGAGTTTTTACCTAACAAAACTGAATAAGTTGAAGAATCCCCTGTGTGGTTGGAATATCAGCCCTGCATATAACAGCAGTAGAAACCCTAAATGGGAAGTCTATGGTACAATTAAATGTCTGTTTTAACCCCTGCTACAGATGAAATCTAGGGGAAAATGGAGACAATATGGTATTTACCAGAAATAATTTTTTCTTTTGTATGGTTCTGTACTTATTTCATCTTAAGTGATATATTCTCAGGCAGTTGAAATGCGCAGTGGTTTCATTCCCAGAAGCAAGCAAATTTTTCCTTATTCAAGTGATTTGATACAGTACATTACAAACACAGCAAAATTCACAGCAGTAAGAAATAAATTCACTTTGTGTAAAGATGCTTTCACAGTATCTTTTTGATGCCAGTATTTGCAGCCACTCTTTGCTGGGATATTTCCTCTCTTCTCCTCTCCTCTCCTCTCCTCTCCTCTCCTCTCCTCTCCTCTCCTCTCCTCTCCTCTCCTCTCCTCTCCTCTCCTCTCCTCTCCTCTCCTCTCCTCTCCTCTCCTCTCCTCTCCTCTCCTCTCCTCTCCTCTCCTCTCCTCTCCTCTCCTCTCCTCTCCTCTCCTCTCCTCTCCTCTCCTCTCCTCTCCTCTCCTCTCCTCTCCTCTCCTCTCCTCTCCTCTCCTCTCCTCTCCTCTCCTCTCCTCTCCTCTCCTCTCCTCTCCTCTCCTCTCCTCTCCTCTCCTCTCCTCTCCTCTCCTCTCCTCTCCTCTCCTCTCCTCTCCTCTCCTCTCCTCTCCTCTCCTCTCCTCTCCTCTCCTCTCCTCTCCTCTCCTCTCCTCTCCTCTCCTCTCCTCTCCTCTCCTCTCCTCTCCTCTCCTCTCCTCTCCTCTCCTCTCCTCTCCTCTCCTCTCCTCTCCTCTCCTCTCCTCTCCTCTCCTCTCCTCTCCTCTCCTCTCCTCTCCTCTCCCTTGAAATACACATAAAATATTTTTTATAGGGTTTATATTATAAAACTCTCGATTTTTTTTTTTTTATTATTCTGCTTTACACGCTTAAGAATAGAGCATTGAAAAGAGAAACCAAAAAGTTTTTATGGATAACTAGCTGTTAAAAATATGGTTGCAGAAAAAGAATTCTTAGCTTTATATTCTTACTAAATGGCATTTTAGGTAAGAAAATGCTTCCTCTATAAGCTGGTATTTCATTACCTGATAATGTTATTACCTTAGGCACTCTGATTCTATGCTGATTATCCTTTCATTATGGTACAAAACATAAAGATTCATATATGCAGATTTTTTATTTCTTTTAGAATTTGTAATCCATTACATAAGAGGGTAATTATAAGGAAAAAAAGTAAATTAAAAGAAGATTCAGAACTATTTAATTTGGAAGGAAAAAAAGAAATTTCTTATCCATCTGCAAAAACACTGACATTTTTATCCTTACTATTGTCTATATGTTTAAATAGATGCATATTAATATATATAAAATGAACAGTATCAAGACATTTTAGTAATAGTTTACACCAAAACCAAGCCTACCTCTATTGTTATAACCTCATAAAAGGAAGAAATTGCTTCTCATTGGTGTAGTTATTCACATGTAGCACCAACCTGAGCTGCCTGACATGAAGGTGCAAGTAACAGGACAAGCTCATTTCTCTGCAGGTGCACCGTGACCTCCTGCACCACCACTGGGATTTTCCATGTGTGCTCTGTGTGGTGCTGTAAGGGATCATTGGTGCTGGGTCCCAGACTCTCTTAGGAACAATTTTTATGCATCAGTTGGCTAAAAGACCTTCATGCTGTCAGGAAAAGGTGAAGGGTTGATATTTCTGTGGTCTGACAGCCCAGAGAGCTGTAGAGAGGGCTGGAGGCATGGGCGGATTCTTGTTCTTCCACGTGGGCTTAGGTTAAGAGTTAGAGCCACCACAGTAACATCAAAGCAGGAATTCAGTGTCACTGCTGGAGATGATCGGAAAAAGAGATGGCAGGCTAAGGCAAAATCCTGATGAGAAAGGATCATGAGTAGTAGATGCAAAGAGAAATATTTTTGCTGGAATTGCAGACAGGCTTTCTAGAAAGGAGCTAAGAACAAATTCTATCTCACGTGATGACTGTTTTATAGTTGGACACTTAATTATAGCAAACATTATCTATTCCTATTACCATAAAAATGGTCACCAAATTTTGAATGAGTAATTCTAATATCAAATATAATTGGAGAACACTAAATTTAAGCAGTATCCACACACACTCCAAGAAAAAAAAACCAAAAAAAAACTGAAAAAGGAAAAAAAAAAAGGAAAGAAAAAGTAGGACAAGAATATTGAGTTGTGCACAAGGAAGGAAAAGTTTCATTCCTGCAGGATGTAGTTTAGGCATATTGTTCCATTTCAGTATAGGAAGAAGCAAATTGATACTTCTGCACATTCTCCAGAGGCTCCTTCTGAATGCAGCCAGTGTGTGATTTCATGTGACTGTGTGTGAGCAACCCAGTTGTCTTTCAAGTATACTCCAACAGAAGTCCACCTCAGTGACTTGCAGCCATTTGAGAATTTGCTTTGAAGATGATGATGATTTTTAATACACAAATTTATTACTGTTGGAAATTTTTTATATTTCTGGTGTTACTCCCTTCCCCAAAGTTAAGCTGAGCTGTATTTTCAATGTATCAGGTGTGGAAATAATAAATACAAAAAAATCTGACTGCTTTTATGCTTTTGGGAATATGTAGTAAACATTTTCTAACACCTCCTATAGATACAAGGAAAAAACTGCAATATTCAAGATAATAAAATGAAATTACTGTAGTTCCAGTAACTTGAAAGAACAAATTGAAGAAATAGGAAAAGTTGCATCTTATTGACTTTTCAACCTGAAATCGTCATACACTGATTACTGTTAGAAGGGGAGCAGGTGGTCATTTAAAAGTCAAAAGACAGAATAGAAAACATAATCTGATTACTTCTAGTGCCAATATCATAAGGTCACTGTCAGGTTTTTTGCTGTCTGACTGATGACTTCTGCTTTTCCAAGGTTGGCGATACTCCAGGTGGTGCCCGAGCTGCTGCAGCCCATCCACAGATGTTTCATTAAAGAACCAGGATATTAATAGTGTCCCAGTAATTCCACATCTACTTCTCTGAACTGGCTCCCTCACAAGATTGTGAAGCAGACCCTGTCCCTCACACACCAGCTGGCTCTGGTCCTGCTGGTCTCTGCCCATCTGCTTTTGCCATGTGCTGACCACCACGCCTGATTATTTTTCATTTCTAGATCAGTGGCCAGGGTGGCATGTATAAGCAAGTTTAACATTGCTGTGAACTAAGTAATGTTCTAATCTTTACACATAAAAGTAGAGTTTAGAACATCAGAAGTACAAATAGAGATTAATACCATACTGGTGAAAACAAATATGGATTATTACACAACTGAAATATAGATTTTCCTGCTGTAAGACAGAACCACAAAAATAAACGTTCATCTTACAAAATTTGTACTCTGTGGGTCCCAGAATTATGAAATTAGTGTAATTATATCCCAAACATACTTATAGCAAATCTCTCTAACTGTGCAATTAGAACTTCAACTGATCCAATTATGTGATGTAATGGTGTAGAGTAATTATGCATAATGACACAATTATAATTTGTGATTATATCATAAAAAGAATTCTGAAACTTTCAGAAAGAATATTGGGCACAAACTGTCATTCTTTGTTTTAAGCTGAAAGGACTCATCTGTTTCAGACATCCATTCCAAAATATTTATGTCATGTTGCAAGTAAATGCTATATTAGCTGGGGGAAAAAAAAAAAAAGGATGAGTCAGAGATTTAGTTGCTTAAAAATTATTTATAGGGGCAGAGGAATGTGGCATTCACTGCAGCAATGTCTAGAGCCATTTAAAATGCATTTTTTTAAAAGTTATGAAAGGAAATTTTTACTATGTCTGTTAAAAATTCTGACTGAGCAGTCTGTCATGACACTTTTCATCATAGTACCTGAGCACCCTTCCTGGTAGTTACTGAGAGCATCTCGATAAAGCAATGCTATATAAAAAACAGATAACAGTGGAACTTCAAGAATTTATATAAGAATATTTTTATAACAGGAAAATACATTTTATGGCAGGTACATATCTTGTTATTATTTTTCAAAAGAGATTTTCTTCAGTTGAGACCAGACAACACACATCCACTACAGAGATGTAGAAGGTGGAATAGCTCTCTGGAGACATCTGCCAGATCTTATATTTCTCACTGAGTCTAAAGTCACAGTTGATCAAAGGAGTTCTGTCTTCCCAACCCAAACAATGGGATTGAATCCAAGTGGCTCACAACAGCATCACACCATCGAGCATGGGGAGGCCTGGAAAATACTGTGGACAGATCCAGTAATTCTTGTGCTAATATTGGGAAACATCTCAAAGTGATTTCATTTGGAGGTTACCTTTACAGGCATCCCTATAGCTTACTCATGCATATTTTTAAATTATAGAACTGTGGAAAACGACCACTGTACTTTCTGTGAATGAGCTCCACACCTCCTATCTCTTATTATTTGTAGTAAGTGGGTTATAACACCTAATTAACAAAAACTTATAACTCTTATTACTTACACAGTACAACGTTTGAAATCCCCTTCCAAAACTTGCTCCAAATTAGCGCTCAACATGGCATTTGCAAACAGTAGGAAAATTTGATTTTAAAGATAATCCTAAGAAAACATGGGATGGGATCATTCTGACTAAATTCTGGACATCTGCTTTCAGTTACTAGTATAGGTGTACCAGTGTTGTGGTATAATTGTGAATAGGAACAATTCTTACCTCTCTGAAGTAGATTTTTAAAAGAACTCAGATGAATGAGACTAGAAATATCTGTTCTCTGTTTATGCAGAACAAATTATTTCATTATGCCCAACAGCAGTGGGATTGCTTTCTTTTTGTACAGAGATATTAGGAAAAGTACTGGTAAATTTATTATATAACCTGTACTTATCCCAGAAATATATATATGTATATATCAGCTTTTTCAACTCTAAATAGAATGTCTCATGAGTGATTAATCTATGTTAATGTCTGAATTATCTGAACTCTGATGCTATGGAAGGATTTTCATTTTGGAAGATGGTTGAAGCTGCAAACATTGTCTCAGACATTTCTGTCTGTGCTACCCTTAGGGTGCTGTACTGAGCATTACTTCTCCTTAACTGAGTTTCAGTCAAGTTTCTCTATTGGTCTATAGCTCCAGCAGACAGCGTTTTGAAAGGAGAGATAACATCCTTTATTACACCAACTGATAAAGCCAGGAAAAGAAATCTTTGAGGTTTACAGCTTGACAAACAGACACTGAGTAGAAAATCTTACCTTAATGTTTTAAATACATTTTTCTGGTAAAGAAGATCTTACTGCTCTTAGTTCTCTTTTTTCCTAGAGTTATTTTAATATAGAACATATTTTTGCCTTTCCAAGAAATCCTGACTTTTCTATTTCTGAACTGGATAAATGAATCAGGAGAGAAAAGCCAGCAAGATATAAAATCTAAAGAATAAAAATAATTTAAAGTATTTACCAGGGCATTGAGCAATATGTAGCTAACAAAAGAAGGGTGAGTAAGATTTGAAGAAAGATTGAGTTATAGCAATTTAAGGTAGAGGTGTACTTACATTGAAAAAGATCAGGACATACTTTTCTTATTCTGTGAAGCTTTTTAAAACTTCAGTAATTATCCTTGTAATTAAAAAAAGTCAAATGGAGAAGTCAAGAATTCAAGTCACAATCCCAGGAGAATACACTCACTTGAGATGCAGAAAACCCAGACTTTCCATTCCAAGCAGCTGGGATTGTTCTGTATGATTCTGGGTTTGACTAAATGTGACATTTAATATTAAATCAGAGAAATTTTGTTGAAAAGTTTATCTTTTGGCAATTAAAAGGTTTCTGAAAGGATTTTCAGACCAGGTTTCCTTTTTTCTAACAGATAGTAGAAAGAAATAAATTAATAAAAGTGTATCATTTGTTCACTATGGCAGAGAATATGAAGGAGAAAGAGTTAAGGAACAAGAAGATCCATTCTGAATTCTTTCCAAAGGGAAAAGGTGAAAAGATAGCATGAAAATGGCTAATAAAAGGGAACAAAGGAGGGGATTGCATGAGGGAGAGTGCTCATAGATAGGTCTCAGTTTCTCAAGAAGCAGTTACTGACAGATCCTGGCACAGTCTCACAGACAGTAGCTGTGCAAGGAATAACGTAATTCACAATGACAAAATGCCAAATAAGACTTAAAATGGGGGAAAACTGATTCAAGAGTAATATGAATATTGTCCAATCTTGGTCATGAGGAACTTCAACTCTTGCACGCTCATTAGTACATTAGGAGCAAAACGTGTTAAATGGCATTCGATTGCCTCACTATTTCTTTTCTTAATTAATACTTTTGACAAATTAATGTACATTTGGTGCATATATGGAGAGAACTAGCACTGACAGCTTTAATTAAATAATCAGTTGTTATGGATTATGTAGCTACTTAAGATTATCACTTAGAAGATTTTCTTCATTATCTACAGCTTTGATACCTAGATAAAGGATACAGAGACATCCTACTGGATGGTTTCCAAAGAAATTGCAAGAACTTTGCAAGTATTAAGTGCTGAATCCAAAGCAAATATTTAGTAAGCTGACCTTTTTAATCTTTCATATTTTTACTGTTAATAAAAGTCAGGCAAGAAGATTTGAATTTAGATATCCTGAGGAAATTTGCCAAGATTTGCAGTTTCAGCAGTTTCAGGAACTCATTTGGTTATTTTATATCAAGAGTAGTGGGTTTGAAGAGTCACCCTGTATCTTCCTGATGTCAATTTGGCATCAAACCATCTTTTTCAGGGAGCCACATTCTGAAAAAAAGGTAGGAGATGGCCACAGAAATATTAGCTGATGAAGTGCTTGGAAGAATAATTACAGTTGATTAAGTGGAAGTATTGTTAAAAGGTCACTTTTCCTGGAAATTGACTGTCCAATTTTATCCTAAAATTTTGATTGAAATATTTCTATCATTCAAGGTCATAAACACTCTCAAATACATTCCCCATGTTACTTAGAGCCTTTTAAAATATTCAAGTCAATGTTATTACTGTAAAGACAAGAACAAATTTTCAACTTACATTGAAAAGCCCATTACTAAAAATAGGCTAGTGGTACTTAAGGACAAATGCTCTCACAAAAGCATATGTGACTCTGGGTGAGGAACTAAATGGACAGTGCTGATGAACAGATAATGAGAATATTTGGTCAGCTTTGCCAGCTGCAGATGTAGATGTGTAGAAATCTCTGGCCTGAAACACTAAAAGACTTGGCAGTCTTTGTGGCTTATACCTGTTAATGGACAGGGATGACAGTAGTCAAGAGCTCCCCAAGAAACTAACCTGAGGCAAAGACTCTTTCATGGTAAGAAAGTTTGTGCTGTCTTTTCTGGATAAATAAAAGTGACTGTGTATCAGACCATATCTGTATGATTATTAAGTGGTATTTTGAGAAGCATTTATTAAAAATATGTAATGACTATACACACACACACACACACACACACATATATATATATATATAATTTTTAAAAAAATTATATATATTTTTGATGAAAAATTCAACATGAGCCATCTGCATGTAGTTGCAGCCTAGAAAGCCAATGGAATCCTGGGCTAAACCAACAGCTCTGTGGCCACCAGGTCAAAGGAGGTGATTCTCCCCCTCTTCTCTGCTCTTGTGGGACCCCACAGGAGTATGGAGTACAGGTCTGATGCCCCCAACCTAAGAAGGACGTGGAACTGCTGGAGCAAGTCCACAGACAATCACAAAGTTGAAAAGAGGAGCAAAGCACCTCCCCTGTGAGGTCAGGCTGAAAAAGCTGGGGCGTTTCCTCCTGAAGAGAAGGTTACATGGCAACCTTCCAGTGTCTGAAGGGGATCTACTGGGCACCCAAAGAGGAGCTCTGTCAGGATGATTGGATAAGGCCTTGAGCAACCTGGTCTCGTGGGACGTGTCTCTGCACATGGCAGGGGGAGTTGGGACCAGGTGATCTTTAAGGTCCATTTCAACCCCTTAATACTCCATGATTCTGAGGTGTAGTGACTATAATCAATATTTTCACAGTATAGCTATGTGGTTACTTTTGTAGGGAGAAACCCCTCTACAATTTGTTAAAGTCATCATTAACCTATGGCTGATTATTCAGACTTAGTGTTTTTCTGGGAAATGTACTCTTTCACCCAAAATACATCTCTGCCCATTTCAACTGTTTAGGTCCATAACTTGTGATCAGGAAATCATCTTCATGACCAGCCAGCCAGTGCAATCTACCATCTCACATTTAGTAAGAGGTCTGAATAAAGAGGGTTTGAAAAATTTAGTCTAAGATCCTGGATAGAAACCACTAGAAATAACACCCAAAATATCGTCTTGCAAATGACAGAATGTTTTGATAAGTTACTGTTAAGTAAATTTCTTCATTTGTTTGTGGCTGGGAGAAAGATGAGTTTGCTGAATGGAAATGGTAGAAGAAAGAGTTTTCTAAAAATTCAGGGTTCTGGACTAAGATACACCTGAACTCTGAAGACATTTCTCTTAAATAGATGTGAATCATGTCTTAAAAAGTCCTGCTTCATTCCACTGACTATAAAGGGAATTTAAGAATCTGGTCCAGTTCTAGATGTTTACAGTAGAGCTGTCTCTGGCTTAGTCTGCCCTGCAGCCTGGTGTGACTGGGAGATGGAACTGTGTTATTGGGAGCAGTCAGCTGTAACTGTGGTGGAGTCTGAGTCTGAATCAGTGCAATCTTTTTTACAGAAAATCCTGAACTGTAATCCCCTGTCTTATTTCCCAGCCATGAGATAAATAGTTACCCATGACTATCCATTTCAAGTAAAGCAAAGTTCGTCCTTCAGAGTCCTTTTCAAGACTCTAAATTAAATCTGTATGAAGTACATGATTTAGAGAATAGCAACTAAAATGATAATAATGTAGTTTCTTTATTTAAAAATAGCCAAACACATGCTCACTTGCAAAATAACCAAATTGAAGGCTGTGGTGAAAAGTCACCCAATGGCTGAAAATTCCATGACTTTTTGGGGATCAGGAAAAACCTGATATGAATGACATGGATCCGAGACTCTCAGAATTAGAATTCTCAGCTGGTGGCTTTACACTTACTCTTAGGGCATAAAGTGGGATTTTTTTAAATTGACTTGCTGATGTTTTTCTTAGAAGCATATAGATTACACTAAAAATGGGTAATCACAACAAGAAAATGAGCAACAGCTGGTTAGCCCTTTCAACATCAGTTGTACAACTGGGAATATTTTCTTGGTGGCATTTGAACATTTACTGAGAAGTGAACAAGTTTGATTTCCGAGGGCTTATCATCAAAGAGAAAAGATTATAAAATCAACAATGAGCTTTTAAAATTACATTTAAAACCAAATTTGTTGGCCAAAAATGTTAATTTTTTTCTAACATTTTTATGAAAACATGAAAAGAAGGAAATAGATGTCTTCTGGATACAATCAAGAATCTATTTACCGTGTTTGCAAGTGGCACCTTGAAAGACTATGTGATTATGAAACCCTTTGGTGGTATCATGATGGCTCCTGAATCCTCAATCATTTAAAAAGTCATAATTAAGTTTCACAATCCCTCCTGTTATAAGCAAATATTGTCAATCTCTTAAGGTTAATAGATGAATAAGAACATTAAGGATTAATAGGTTGACATTCAAGATATCACTTAAAAATATCTAATTTGGAAAATGCATTGTTTTGATAAACTTGTATTAACCAAAGTTAAAAAAAATATAGTTATGATATCTGTAGATCAGTTTTAAACAAAATGTCTGAAAAAGGAATGTATTACTCTTTCCTCATTATCCCAAGTATTTCAAATATTTTTTCCTGTAGTTATTTTTCCTATTTTCTTCCATAACATCCATATTTTTTGTCACATCAAGGTGGTTTTATGTAGTTAACATTTTATTTCAAATGTAAATTATTTCTCTTAATGAACTTTCTGGCAACTGATGCTAATTTTCATAAATATTCTTCATAATTAATTTAAATGATCAGATCAGTACTTAGAAGACAACTAGTTACGGAAAACAAAACACAGTTATTTTACTAATTCAACCACTAACTGCTGTGAGTAATTTATGAGTGCTGGCTCTCAGGATAGAACCACATTGTATCACAGAGAGAAATTATGCACTGGCATGAATAAAATGGTAACTATTATCATACCAATAACATCTCTGTTTCTAATTAGGCTCTAATTACCCTTAAAGCATTCTTAATAATTTCTAAGATTTTTTTTTATTACTACTACTATTCTTTTGTCTTATGATAAAAATCTCTCATTTGTAACACAAGGTTGACTATATTTAAGCAAAATTTAATTTTCTATGGATATCTTTATTCTTGAAATGCTGATACTATACAGGAGTGAAACAATATAAAATTAAGAGCTGCACTAATCCATCCCAGAAAGAAGAGCCTAAGATCCTTCATGTCACCTGCATGGCAAAAAAAAAAAAAAAAAAAAAAAAAAAAAAAAAAAAAAAAAGATTAAAGAAAGAAAAAGCCCCACATAATTGAATTCTGTATAATAAATTATTTCTAAATTGCTCTTAGAAGTTAAAGGGCAATATTATACTGCAGAAATAAGGGTTAACTGTGTTACATGGTTTTCAAAATGCTCTTTAACTGTGTGCATCATCTGAATGTTAATGATGTTAATGTAATATTGACTCTCATCTTAAGGGAATATTTCATATACGTGCACTCCCACTTATCTTCATTGCAAACTCAGGAATCCATGTAAAAGATTTGCCATTCAACCTCAGTCAGGTTTTGTTAGATGACCCTTTTGATCTCATTGATGCTCTGTTCACTCCTCTGTATATCCTGAGGGCACTTTCAACACAATCATTTGCTTAAAATTTATAAAATAGCAGTTCCAATAAAGAAATGAAAGGTTTAAGAGGACACTGATTTGGGGGTAAAGGAAAAATCACTCATTACACGTTTGGAAACAATCAGTGAAAAAGATTAATAACTTATCTGCCTTTAGGAGGTGGGATCTTAGGTCTGAACCTCAAAACTCAGTATTTCCAAATCTCCTTCTCCTACAATTGCCATGTACCACCTGCAATATGACCATTATCCATTTGCATCTCACAAGAAGCAGCTTGCTCTTTTCCCTAGGGATTTCAAAATCCCTCTCTTTTCTGGTATGATGGATGCGAGGTTGTTGACTAATTTTTGTGGCTTTGGTAGCGTGATAGTGTAAAATGCAGCTGCCTATTTGATCTTGAGCACTTTGCTTTAACTTTCAGCTAAACTTGTCTCACCAGTTGTGCCTTTCAGAACCACAGGAATACGAGGTTGATGGTATGGGAAATGAAGGAAACCTATTGTAGCATGGTTGGAAAGATATGGCAAGAGGAATGAGGGATTACAGATGGATTCTTTGAAATGGATTACTGGGAAGGAAATGTGAAGGTTTGAGACAGTTGAGGGACTGCTCTTCTTACCAGCTGGTAGAGCCTGACAATGCTCAGCCCTAACTCTAAAGGTACATCATTATTCTTCATACCACACCTCAGCATAGAGAAAGGTAGAATGCAAATATTAAACAGCAGAATCATGCAGTAAAATTAAAATTTACTACCATTCCTTTTTTTAACTAAAACTGTTGGGTTTTTTTTTTTCCTTGCTGTTATAATGATTCTTCCAGTGCAAGAATTTCTCTGTATGAGTTAAAATATTT
The DNA here is from genome assembly GCF_030490865.1 of Poecile atricapillus. Lineage (NCBI taxonomy): Eukaryota > Metazoa > Chordata > Aves > Passeriformes > Paridae > Poecile > Poecile atricapillus. The sequence continues at coordinate 12,272,901 of NC_081250.1, forward strand.
ATTTTTCCATAGCCTCTTGAGTTTTGAAATGAGAGTTTTTTATCACCTGATATTCTACTTAGCCCTAGAGGAAATCAAGAGACAAGTCTTCAGCTGTATAACATACTTATAAGGTTTAAAGATAAAGAAAGCCATTTTCAATTAATTCACTAGTTTTTCATGTCACCTAATACAACAGGCTTTATAGAATATTGGTGAAAAGAAAACAGACAGTACTAACAGGTCCTCTGAGTAAGTCCTTGTGTAAGCAGAAAAGAAGCATCCTTTAACAGCTTAGAATTCATTATTTCATATTGATTCCAAAGGTTTTAATGCCTTCCTTGCCATGCATTCAGTGTGGTGAGTGCATAGGTAAAGGATCTTATCATTCTCCAAAACTAGTTTCTATTCTCATTAACATGAATGTCAAAATGTCTAATTGATTTAGCAATCATAGACAAAGCTTCATAATTTAACTTTCCAACCAGTCCTGGCATGTGGAAGATTTGTGAAAGACTTTTTTTTTTCTGCTGCTCTTAATAGAGAATGAATCCATCATATCGAGGTGATGGCATGAGTGTGTTTGCTTTATGCACACAATTTTTTTTTTTCCTGTGTTAAATTTAAAAATATATTTTAAAAGTTTATGCTTCTTCTAACTTAGTCTGACTCAATAGAGCATTTTGGCAGGTACATAACTTTAGATGGTTGAATACTGCTATTTAAAGTCAAATGCAATTCACCTACCTTAAAAGATATGGATGATCTGGGATTCTTATGTAGTCTAACATGGAAAAGAAATTATTCTTCAAGACTGCACAAATCACAGGTATTTTTCCAAACAGTCAAAATGAAAACAAGAGAGAAGAGAGCAAGATTTTATAAAGTAAAAAAACCCCAAAAACCAAAAACCAAAAACCTGACTAAAACCAAAACCAAAAAAACCCCAGCAAACCAAACACTTTATTTGGGTTATGCTAGTTTACGTTTCTTTTGCTGCTGTAATCTGCTTCCTGAAAACATTGCACTGTCTGCATGAGGAAATGTGAGTACATACAGTGAGCAAAGCCCCACAACTGGAAATTTTTTGTGCATGAAGAAAGCCATCTTCTTCAGGAACACAGTTGGATTTTTTATTTATGAGTACTCCAAGGAGCACACATTTACTAGACTTTCTGCATTTGCTTCCTTGGGAGGAGGTGCTGAAGAGCTCCCAAACACACAGTGAAGTCTGTTTTTCAATACTTGAACTGACAAGTGGGAGAAAATAAAGAGTATAAAACCTTCAAAAAAGCCATGATCCGGTTAAGATAAAAGAGAAAGTCATTAGCTGCTTACTAATGATGCAATCATCATCTGCCTAGGATAGAGATTTCAGTCTGCACAGTCTCCAGCATTCACAGGAACTGAAGCTACTCAGCACCACAGAGAAGCCCTCAGGCCATTGCAGAGCACATTTGCCAAACATAGACATTATCTCAGCCTTTGCTAACCTAATTAAAGGCATTCTGTCACATAAAACAATGTGAAGCTGGAAAAACCTGAAGCACCCAGCCCTGTTTTCAAAGAGTTGCGCTCTTTACCAATGCTTGCTTAGCACATATGGCAGCTGCTTTATTCAAGGCTTTGCCATTTGTAGCATTTTAATATCTGCCTCCTCCAACTCACTTTCTTGTGGCAGCAGCGTGGGATGAAGCAAGCCACACTGTGAGAACTAAGGTGGACCATACCAATGCAGCCGTGAAACTCATTATTGTGACATAAGGAGTTGGATAGTCATTTAGGAAAACTTCAAACCTTTCTTGCCTGTATATTCTAGTTACTCTGAATACTTGTCAATTCTTGGACCATTTTCACAACAAGCCCTTCAGATTACCCTTCGGACTGACTTCAGTGGAAAAGACCTGGCCATATGCATTCCAAATCCACTGTTCACCTTTTGTCTTAAAAACAGGGGTTAGAACCATTCTCCATCCAATTGGAAAGGAAATTGCAATTTTCTTGTTAGCCTGAACAATTCCAAATACAAATCTGAGGTAAATGTGCTCAATGTTAATATGCAAGTAGGGTTGGAGTAAGAAGAAATGAAAAGGAAGGGTAATTTCATAAAGCTGGAAAGGAAATGGTTTTACTAGTTTGTAGGACAGCAGAAGATATTGTGAGATTAGGGGTGACCTTAGAATTGGTCTCAGCTAGAGAGACTTTGTGCTAAGAACTAGTTGGATAGACCATCCAACTAGTTTCATCCCTATATTTTATTTCATCCCTATATTGCTATATATTTAGATTATTTCATCCCTATATTGCTATATATTTAGAAGTCCTCTCTAAGGCACAAACCAGTTTCATTAGTGCACATGGAACTGAGGGTTCCAGTTCAGGCTTGTCACTTCTGCTGCTACAGCTTTTTCTTTATGTCTGTTTGTGTATTGCCAAAGTTACGCTCAAGGTATATTTAGTCCTAATCTGAAGTGCCTAAATCAGGTGTCTGATCTAGGAGCATAATCAGCTACTATTTATCCCACTGTCAGTGGTGAGAAATATGCACCTTCCCACTGAGTGGTGACAGAGGCCCTACCACAGCCATCTCAGTTTCATATCTCAAATTCTGTGGGGCAGTGGGATGCACCTCCTCTAGGTTAAGACACACAGCTTTTGGTAACTGATACTTAGATATCTGAACCTAATTCAGACAATATAGCCTCCTATCACTGTGCAAATAGCAAGTACAGGTGTTTGCTCCAGTTAGACGTTATCTTAAAATGGATTGCATTATGGAAAGTTTTTTTTTTTTTATTCCATGAATCTCAGTAATCTTGGGTAATTTTTTAGATTCAGATGTCTAAATTTTAGATGCCCAGTTCTGGGCAGATGATTCATCCCTGTGTTGAAAAGCCTCCATTAGCAGTTAGTCATACTCTGAATCCAGTGAGTGACTATATCACCTTGAGTCATGCCTAAGTAGCCTGTTAGATGCTTTTTCTCAGAATAGGAGGCTTTCCTCAATAGATGCTGCCTGACCTCAGACATTTAATACCCATAGTCAAGCAGGTCCTCTCAAGGACTCCCACTGTTTTACTGCTTTTCCTTGGGTGTTCTGTATTGAAGGTTAGGGCCTATGTAGACTTTGATATCTGGTTTTGATGTTGATGGAAAATGATGTAAGATCCCTTTCACCCCAGCTCCTGTACCCCAGTCCTTCCGCTGTTTGCAGCTCCAGGAAAAGAGATTGCTATTCACATCACCTTGAAGTATACAGAGAAAGACAGAGTAAGCTTGTGCATAGGAAATAAACTATTCTTCCTGAACTGGGGTAAGAAGAAAACCTGTGGCCCTTGAGTGGATGTCCAGAATATTTCAGATATATGGAAGTAGCTTCATAGTGATGTAGAAGGGAAGATATTGGGATTAAGTGGCTGGGCCAGCTCCACACCTGGAGGCAGCCTTAAAGGCTCTGAGTATCCATGAGCAGCAGCACTGCAGAACACGGTATGATGACTGATGTCCCCTCCGTCTCTTTCTGCCAGAATCTCTTCCTTTGTGAAAGAGTTTCAGTTCCTAATGGATTGCAAAGACAGCAGGACCTGATTGTCAGAAATCTTATCTTTCATGTATGTCTTTAATTTTTCTTTTTGAAGCTGTACTTGATACCTCTAGGGGCCATGCCTTAGAGTCCAAGCTAAATAAATGTATTGTTTAACTGTTTTCTCCTTGATAATATCCCAAATAAAAAGGTAAGGAGTAGATCTATCAATTAAAAAAAAAATATTTTTCTCTCTTTACTGGCAGATGGAAGGGGTTCCAAAATATGTTGAAAGACTCACACAAGCAAAATCATGAATGAAGAAGAAAAAGAGTGGGGGAGACAGAGGTGACAGATGGCAGTAGATTTTGATATCTACCCTTCTTTTCAACACATAATTAACATACTCTGGAACATGCTAAGGGGTTCTGAAAACTCCTAATCAGGACAATGTAGATCAATGAGCAGGATAAACAAGAAATAGCAGAGGATGATTTGGAAAAATGTGAAACTTGTCAGATTTACTGTATGAATTGCAAGGCTGAAGAAATATTAAATGACTAGCACAATATAAATTTCAGCTACACATCTGAACTCAAAGTGCTTATAAAGTATAAGATGACTCCTTTATCTTTTTTTCCTTTTCTTCCTTGAAAAGCACCAAAGTTTTTCATTACTCATATATTTTTGATGAATGAGAGCTATGTGATAATTAAAATATTTTTTGCTATATGTTTTATCACTAATGAACAAAATGGAGACCCTTGCACAACTAGTAATAGATGAGTAGTAATAGATACAAATGTGATAAAATAGGAATATCAGACATGTTTGACAAAGATGAAGACTTAAGAACACACTCTAAAGAAAAGTAAGAAGAAAAACACAAAACCAACAAAGCACTAAAAGATTCCACTGCACCTTAATTATGCAGCTAACTGAAAACAAAATGACAGCATTGGTGAATTAAATCAATTTAAGTCAATATTCATCCAAGGATGGAAGAGAGGTTGGAATTTGCTATAGCCTCCTCAATGCTCCTTGTATGTGTAAGGACATATTTGTAGCATGATGGCTCTACCACAAGGAAATTAAAGTATGTACAATAATCACTTATTAACATAGTTGACTTTCTAAAGAACAAATTATACTGTTAAAAGCAGACCTACCACGTTTCTCGACATGATAGCTGACAGATTTCTCCAACAGTCTTTTAGAAAATGCAAGAGGTAGTGTTTTGTGAATAGTTCTAATAAGCAGATGGGTCATATAGATGAGTGTCACTTGGAGAAACAATTTGTGCTCAAAAAGCATGCATTGTCTCTGTTTAAATATTTGAAATACTGAAATATTTTAAAAAGCCTTCTGGAAAATACAATGGGAAATCAGAATATGTAGTTACATATTAAAGATCTTGGAAAATTAGGATAAAATAATAATGACATAACTCTATTAGACCTTGCAAAGAAATTAGCACAAATGTTAAAGGGGTTTTTACCCACAGTATTCAAAAGAAAGCCACAGTGGAATTGGCAATGCAGTATGAGTAAGAGAAAAGCTAATGTTAACTTTAAAAGGGCACAGAACCATATGAATAATTTTAATCTTAGACAAGGATGTGGATCATGGGTCAGAAGGTTAGATGTCTGATAGAGTTGTGCAAATCAAGACAGAAATTGCTGCTATCTGGACAATGCCAAAATGTAAAAGCCATGCTGATAAAGATGTAATTCTGGCATGATCCTTGTCCCTCAGACTACGTGCTGAGGAGCTGCTCGTGTTTACACAGTTCAGAGCTACTTAATCCAGAGCAGACTGTGTGTATCCACGTTTTGTAATTCTTCACCTAAACTGCTTCTGGGGCACATCTGGCAGCACTGAAACATATGGGTTTTTAGTCAAAAAGAATAAATAGTGTCAGTGTTTTATAACATGCTGTTAAGAGGGTGTGATAGATGCACTGGCCACTGGTATGAGATTATATAGAATATGTAGGAAAGGGATTTATGAAGATCAAAGGAGTTTTAGAATAATAGTAAATGACTGTGAGGAAAAACCTTTTTGAGGAACTAAAGCCTTGCATGGCCCTCATTGTCTATTACAACTGTCATCCTCTGAGCTATATACAGAAATTCGTTTGCCTCTCATCTTATGAAAAGAAATATTATTTTCATCCATACAGAAACCCCAGAAGTGATCCAATATATATATGTTGATAATCAGAGAGTGAATGTCTTGGCAAAATAAATGTATTCAGATGATTGTATTCATGCAGATTAAGAGAATTGGTAATGTCCATGTCTGAATGCAAAAGGAAATGAGACAGACATAAGAAATCACAAGCCTGATTGAAAATATTCTTAATGATTTTATCAATTTTTTTGAATGGAACCATATCTCTTCCTTCAGAATAACAATTATTAGATCTATTTAATTATACAAGAAAAACGTTATGGTAGTAAAAATGGAAGATCTTGTAAGTAATATTAAACAGGATAAATTGTTATTAGAATTGGCCAGCTTATCCAGTGGTGGTGATATGTGACCTAGAGGCATCAATAAACCATTAATGAGATGTGATCATTCACAAACAGTTATGTCCATAGTATCTATCAGGAGTGGAACTGCCAAAGAAATAGAGGAAAATGTAAGAAAGCCACTACTGAGATCTTTTATACAGCACTGTGCTGGTTCTGGCTGATTGTTCAAGAGAAGAACATTCACACTGGAAGATGTTGCAGCAGGGGATGAACAAAGGGGAAGACCTGCTTCACAAGGGGAAATTAAAAGAGCATGGGCTCTTTCAGCTTAAGAAAAGGAAGAGTTTAAACAATTTGATCTTCATAAATACCCTGAAGTTATGAACACCAAGTTGAAAGAAGGCATATTTAAAATAAGTGTTTGGACAAGAGTAAATTAATTTAATCAGGCCCTGGCAAGGAAACAAAAAGTTCCTAATTTTCTGAAGGCTTGAGGCCTATCTTAGTCACCTTGTAACAAGAAGCTGAACTGGATTCAACATCCTAGAAAATTAAATATATTAAATACATTTTCATGACACAGCAATATCTTGTTATGTAATTAAAAACACCAACGTCTTTATTGGTATCTTTTAATCCTATTTACTTTTATTTTAATTTAAGAATAAAGAATATGGATTTTTTTAGTATATTTGGTGACTGAAGCTGTTGTGTAGACAGATGCAATATATGTAATTGGAGTATGGATTAATGTTAAAAGGGAGGTGATGTGATTAATGAGCAACTTTTCCATTATCATTGACATCATGTGTAGGTAGATTCATAGGGATATACATCACATAGACATACACAACACATATACATATGGAATGTGTGTAATATTGTTAAATGTTATGTCAATAAATTTGATTATCTAAAACATATCTGTTTATATGTGGAAAGAAGGTGTTAGAGAGGTCTCTAATATTAAAGAAGGATAAAAAATTGTGATTGAAAAATTGATCATTTTGAAAAAGAATATAACATTTTTTGCTGCTTTGCTGTTCATTTCCACATTTTTATAAGTAATTTGGAAGATTTCAAAAGAAAAGTTTAGGAATCTGTCCTTCAAAACCTAAATCATGTCCATGGCAATTAATTTTTATCTTCTGTTTTTCAATCCCTGTTACATTACAATCTTGCACACAACATTTTTATATGTATAAATAGAAGAGCCATTCATTTTTATTACTTCTCCTTTTTATTTTACTGAAAAGGAATGGACTAAAATTACATCACTCTTCTCTCAAAAACATTTTTTCATTCATTTTCTAGAATTTGTAGGATTAAATCTTGTTGCTCTGACTCTGTATTCCTGGAAGAAATAGCTCCATATCAATAGTGTAGTCCAGTTACTTCCAAAGTGAATGTGAGTTTTGTGATTTATCTCAAAGGCAGTAAAAATATAGATGAAGAGTCAGGAGCGCTTCTGTCACTGCTGTTGTTCATTAACAATAGTTCTTGACTTCGTAATATCTCACAATCTCTCTGAAAACTATTGAACCATCATTCATATGAAGAAATCTATCCTTTTTACAAAGGGAAGGAACAGTAGGAAAAGTGGAAGATTTAAAGTTAGATTTAAGGAGCGTGATTAAGTTTGAGGCCAGAAATGTAGAAGAAATTCCAGACTAAAGGGGTTAATAACATGTCTATTGAAGATTTTTGCTAGAAAAAAACATAATTGAGATAAAACTTTTTGGGGTAGATGAAGAACCACTGAAATAAAACTTAAAGAACATAGTAATTTTTTAGGAATTTTGATCTCCTGAGATGAAATTTCCAGATGGCCTAACTAAATTAAGATCTTAAAACCTGAGAAAGTCCTCAGCACCTTGCAGAAATGTTTTTGAAAAAAGCATGTTTGGATTTTATACAGTAAGAATATACCTTAGAATGACTATAGTATAAAATATTTTTTTATTAGAAAGGTAAAAAAACTTCAAATAGAAAGGTGAAAATTTTACTTGTCTCGCTGATTTGTCTTAAATCATGTTTTGGTGCACACTGTGTTATGTTAACTTGAAGTATTAATGCACAGTGTCATCCTTCAGTTATGTGAACATCCCTAAAAGCCTTTTTCATATTTTAGAAATGCTATTTCTTCCCTAAAACTGCTTTTTTTTAACTCTAGGAGGTTTCTAGGACTGAGAGAAGATGTCGTGCTTGACCTCCAGGACCACCACAGGGGAGCAAAGCAGATTCCTCAAATGCTTTAGGTGGAATCAAGTGGTGATACATGGATGGGGCTATAAACTTCCAGGTTCAACATCAGTCTGTCAGAAATAGCTGATTCAGCAGAGGAAAACATTTAAAGAAATTATGCTGCTCTCAAAAAATCTTCTAACAAAGGAGGGGCAATGTTCTGCCATACCCTGCCCTGTTCTCTGCTGGCTCAGCCCAGCCAGGTGGGCATCGGGCTCTGGGGTTTCTCAACCCAAGGCTCCCCAGCCTCACAATACCCAAAATCTTCCAGTTAAATTGGCAATGAATTCCAAACCCAAAGAAACAAAAACTGAAATTTTGAAAAACTGGACCTTTCAGTGTTTTTTGATTTTTTTTTCTCAATTCTGTATTTTAATATTTCTTTTGATTTTTCTTTCATATTTCTTTATTTTGACCAGCTTTACTGTTTAAAGGATAATCATGACATAAACATCCTTTCCATGGAAAGTTTATATTAAAAATATGTACTATCAGTAATGCACAGGAGATAACCAATTTACATGCAGCCCATTGTCACCTGATCTACAGGCAGTATGTATTTTAATCTGTCTAAATTTTTTGTTATGTGAAATACTGCACTTGAAAATGGCTACTTCTCTAGCTCATGCAAATTTTAGCTTATGCAGTTCTTCCTCATTATTATTTTAGTGATCATCAATATTTCATGGAAAAAAATAAGTGTTTGTATTGGCTAATGAGGGTGGATGCCATGCTCTTCTCTACATAAAAATCGGCACTTATAAGTTGTCCATTACCAATAATTTCTAGTTTCAAATTTTACATCTAATACTGAGTATGCACTTAACAGATGGTCACTCCTAATGTCCTGGATGATTGTATGTTCTTACATACAGCAAATGGATACTTCATATTTACTAACTGAAAATCATCTCATAGTCAGTGCTGATGGTTTTATTGTGTGTTTTGGGTTGTTTTTTTTTTCTTAAGGAGGTAATTCAGCAGCATGAGCATTTTATGTTTTTTTCCCTATAATATACATTGCTGAGCTGAAACTGTGAGATATAGCAATTAATAAAAAAAAAAAATTATAATTTGGAGAGCTTATAAAACAATCATAACAAGATTAAGTGAAATAAATCAAATCCAATTTGTGCCTAGTGGTTTTGGGAATAACATTTCTGTCAAGTTGTTGAGCAGTAATCATTAAAACATGGGAATAATCCACCTCCTAATTAAACAACAATAAACAATTGTCAATGGCACATAATTGTTAAAAGTCAACAAAGGAAGCATTAGTGTAAACAAAGATTAGACATAGTTCTTGAAAATGAGAATGGGAATGTTATTTAATGCCTGACAGAACTGACTAGACGCAAAAAATATTTGCAATACTGGAGTAGCAAATATCTCCATCAATATCATTTAGAAAAGAGAGAAGCTGAGTAGTCTGTTGATAATATAAGCAATATGTTGAATGTTTTGCCTCCCATCTTTACTTACCCTTGGAAATGTTGTTACAATCCTTGTTAGGTAGCTTGTTTGCCTGTGATTTTTCCACACTTTCTAGGCCTAGGACCAGTCATATTCTCAAAAAACATTTTAGACAAAATCCATCTGTTCTACCAGCAGCTGTTTCCTAAGTCACACTCTGGTTAGTTAGGAGCTGAGATTAGTTCACCAGACCTTGAACCTCTCAATTCAATTCCAGATAAGCTCCTAAACTGTAGGGAAGTCTGAGGACACATACACATCCAATAAAATCACATACACACACACACACAGAAATGCAGATATTGATGTGTCAGGAACTTTGGATCTGCAAAAGTGTCCGTGTACCTGACATGTAAATCTTTAATAGTCAGGAACCCAAAAAGTCTTGTTTCAATGCAGTGTGGAGATAACCCAAATTCCAGAGATGCCTGTGAGCATAGGCACAGACATGAGTTGTGGGAGGGGAGAGTGAGGTAAGACATTTCAGAATCCTTTGGTAGTCTGCTGTAATTGCTTGTGCTTGTAGCATTAATGTGAGTTTATCTGCCATGTGCTTCGCTGGAAAATGGCAGTCAGTTTTCACGTGAGACATGAGGGAAGTCCAAATTTATCTCATTGAAATTTGTCCCTGTGTCTGTACCCATTTAAGGCTGAATGTCTCCTCAGGTTTTCATTCATATGAATGAGTTTCTATCTGACCCTGCACATTCTGAGGTCACTTAGTAGAGTGAAAGCTGCATGAAATTCACACACAGCACATTTTCTCAGCTCTCACCTGTGCAGGAAGGAGTTTTACTTTGCTAAATCAACAATCTGCACTGCAAAGAGTTTTCATGCTGGAAAAGAGGCTCCTGTAAATAAATGTAAAACTGAGCCTTGAGTTGCTTTATACTTCATAGCTCAATATCAATTACATGGTGAAATAGACACTGGGAATGGCAGTAAAAAATTCCTTGTTTTTGAAAAGTTTTCCTGTTAACATCCATCTCATTGCAATAGCTGGGTTTCCTTCACATCTCTGGATTGTGAACAGGAGGGAGCAATTGTTGAGAAATTAGGAAAAAAGCAGACCATGTGTAAATCTAACAGTATCCTGGAAAATCTTTAATACTTTAACAGACAACTTTTATTATTGTAACTTGACTGACATAGAGATGATTTGGTAGTAGTGAGTCTGACTCAGATGACTTGTTCTTTTAAAAAACACCTGTGGAGAAAAATCAAGCCAAACTTGAGAGAAAGGCTGGGATCTGTTCCTCAGAATATATACACACTACCCTACATTCAGCTGCAATTCTGGTCTGCAGTTCCATATTTATAAAAATACACATTAAAACCTCCAGGAAGTAGAAGACATACATGAAATTAGCAAACGCTGTAAACATGAGTTAAGGATGTTTTAATGACTTCACATTTATGAATGAATCATGGATTTTGTCTGGCTCTTCCATTGTCGAAATGTTATTAATAGTCTTCCTGATATCCCCAGAAGGTAAACACAATAATTTGCAGCACTGCAGTCCACATCCCAGGCAATCTGTCCAAAGGAGAGGTGGCACAGTGGAAGCTGTTTTATGTCTTTATTATTAAAGCTTTGTGTTTTGGTTAGCATACAACACTTTCAAGGACACCACTGGGGACTCCATAACAGTGTCATTACCATGTAAGTGGAGGTCAGCTAATCTTGTTTAAAAGCATCATACATATCATATGTATCATTCTGGAGAATTCCAAGTGGGAACATAAACATTCATTTTCCATATGCTAGCCCCTAGTTCTGAGTTTAAGTAGTTTTTCATGTTTATTTTCCTAGAGGGAAATTATGGGTATATATATATATATATATATATATATATATATATATATATATCTTTGTTCAAGAAAAAACCAATAGTGCTATTTTAATTAAAGAAATTTAAATTTTTCATTAAATAGTAAAGGTTGAATAACCAACAATTTAAGTCTGAGTTGACTGCTGATATGTATTAGATTAAAATTAAGGGCATTGCTGACCTATTGGAAAGCAAAGATTTTTAAACTGCTCCAGAAAAATTGCTTTCCAGTGGCTAGGGAATCTAAAGGTCAAGGATTCCAAGGATGCAACTTATATGTTTGTGATGTGGGTGCTCTTCCTGCATCAAACCAACAAACACACTCTCAGGTTGTATCCTGTATAATCTTTAATTTATAAGGTATTGATTAGGATCTCCTTTGAGGAATGGCTTTATACTCTAGCTCAGCAGACTTATTGTAAAATTGTTCTCCAGCATATGTAGGTGTGGCAGACTCTGGCTTAATTCCATTTCCAAATTTTGTGCTTTCCCTTGAAAAAAAGTATTTTTCTTTCCTCCTGTTCACATTCTTGCCTCCCCTTCACACATGATATCTTGGTGTTCTTCCAAGGATAGTTATATACCTCTTTAGACACTTGGTGGAGGGGTATTTTTTGTTCTTTTTTTGTTAAAGAATATAAGGATTTTTTTTATCTTTTTTATTTAGTCATTAGTTTCAATTAAGGAGATGTGAACCTGTTATCCAGAGATTAATTCAAGTGTGTCATTGAAAGGGCAGCAGATGTGATAATATGCAATAAGGTTAGAGACTTCATGGATATAATTCCCTGGTATAATGATTAGTGTAATCCACTAATGAATTAGTCTCGGTAATTTTTAGGAAGGTAAAATTTCAGGGGTGGTTATTTTTACTTTTCTTTCCAGTGAGTGGAAGCTTCTTTTAGAAGTGCATGGAGCCATCCTGGTGTTCTGAAAGCCACTGAAAAATCCCTCACTGAGCCCTAGAGGAGAAGAGTCCCTGATCTAATTAATGCTGCTTTGAGAGGAGAGATAGGATAATGTGAGATACAGAGGGCCCTTCCAAAATGAATTATTCTATGATTCCATGTTTTCTGTGTAGGCAACATAATTTTCTTAAGAAAAGCAGTGCATGAAATTTGGTGCCTGATCCAAATGCCATTGAGATTGGTACACAAATAGCTTGTAATTGAGTTTATGTGTCCCATTTTGGTACCTCCTTCCCTTCTCTTACCAACTAAAAGTGAAATGAAGCTCGTTGAATTCTTTGGGTCAATACAAACAGCAGGACTCAACCTGGCCCAAGTCATGTTGAAAATGTTTGAGGTAATAATGTAAGCATGTGACACCAGCAGTGCACCACTTATTCTGATGCAGCCTGGTCATATTCTCTGCATTAAGGAATCCAGACTTACCTGGTTGGTGGTCTGGAGCCTGAGGTTCTTTATACCACGTCTCCTTTTGAGAAATCTGCATGCTGTTTGGAAAGCTGATCCCTGGGGATTTCACCCATTAGGCCACAGTCACCTGTTTGATGAAAAATCACAGCTTTTTAAAATTTAATATTTTATTTTATTTTATTTTATTTTATTTTATTTTATTTTATTTTATTTTATTTTATTTTATTTTATTTTATTTTATTTTATTTTATTTTATTTTATTTTATTTTATTTTATTTTATTTATTTTCTTTTTAAAATTTATTTTTGATTTTGCATGCTGAATGTAGTGTTGACTAAAACCAGAACTGCATAAAGATTTTCAAAGCTGATCACAGGCAATATTGAGGAGCTCAGTCATACACATTTGGGTTGTGACACAAAATGGGACACATAAAATGCTGAAGTGACATTTGGTTATGTAAACTATGAAAGAAATATTTCTCATGTCATTGCAGACTATAGACAAATATGAAAATATGTGTGTCTGTATTAGATTCAAATCCAAGTTCTGGATGAAAGAATAAACATTTTTATAGCTTAACTTTATAATTATAATTCCAATATGTCTTTCCTCTTGTAACAGAGTTGGAATTCAATTCAATTGTCCAGACATAGGTACCTAATGACTCCTGAGCTAATGTACAATTTATAAGGGCTAGTAAATGTGACAAAGCATCTCCAGAATACACAAATTATTTTGAAGTGTCAACTGGAAACCAGAGAGGATATCTGGGATATCTAAAATGCCATGAAATATCTCACGTGGCAAACAGAGTCAGGTCCCTTTGAACAGCCTCTTCTGGCTCTCTCTGGTTTGGTCTAGACGTTACACATCCTAATGGATTCACATCTAATCTTATTATCTAGCAGTTATCCCATGCTTCAAAATTCTTGTTAAAAGGGCATTATGAGAGGATTAAGTTAGGGGCTATAACCTTTAAGAAAGGGTTATTTTTTTATATGGAAAGACACGGTTCTGGTTAACCTGAAGGGAAGCAATGGAGCTGCAAATAGCTTTAGAATTTGGGACTGATGGAGTTGAAAACCCACACTTTTTTGTCAATTGAATCTTACACTTACCTCTTACCTTATCATAATTTCATAGGGGAAAAAAATCAATTCAAGTTTATTTTTATAGATAAAATTGTAATTTTTATTTTTTCTTTTTCACCTTTCTCTGACACAGCCTCTAAAGTCAATAAAAATGTTCCAATTGTTTGCTGCTGCAAGCATTATTATAATTGACAACTTAGTTAGCTGCCCTGACATTCTGCTGAAGATATTTGGGCCCTACAATATTATTACAGTATATATTAAAGAACTTAAGAAATAACTAACACATTGAAAAATACATTTGTCCATGGAGATTAACCATCAGCTGGGATTCTCATAGCGTGGATACATATAATAGATATTTTTTTACATGGCATTCAATATTTTCATCAATGCACTTGGAAATAAACATCAAATTACCATTGGCAAAATATGTCAACATAAATGTCAACCATGTAAGGACAAAATGGTTGTCATATGCAACCCAAATTGCTTGTTTAGCCTAACCCTTTGAAATTAAATGTGATTTAACACTTAATTGATTAGCCAAATCCAGACAGTTGCATCCAATAGGAGGAATAATCTGTGAAATGTGGTACCTTGTGACATGGAGCCAGTGTACCTGTGTGAATTCTAAAAGTGCAATTTAGCAACTTGTTAAAGACTTGCATTAACCATTTTGTTCAAGAGAAAAATGCAGATACCTTACAAAATTGTTGCAGCGGCCTCAGGGAGACAAAGAGTTACATTGTCCCACCCCAAACCCCTTGTGAAGGGCGGCCCAGGAGTTCTGATTGGGTTTGAGTCCCTGGGGGGTTCTCCCTTGGTGTGTTTCTAATGGTCCCTGACCCTGAACTCCACCCTCAAAGGTGGAAACCCTCGGTTCTGTCCCTCAAAAACCCCTGCTGTGCCTCTGTTCGGGGCTCTCTGTTCTGGACCTGAGTTTGTTCTCATGCTGAATAAATGGTTTCATGAACGGGAGCCCGTCTCGTTGGTGTTTCATGCTGGTCCCCAGAACTCTGCTGCTTCTCTGGACGAGATCCTGAGGTTGCAGGCTGCAACACAAAATATTTAATTTTGAAACTGAAAAAAAAAATCCTGTCAATATACAGAACCAGTATGAGTTAGTACAATGCAACTATTAACACCACAGTTTGGCAAGGATACTAGAAGCAATATTGCTATTTACAAAAATCTATTATGAGATATTAAATGATAGTACATGACTAGGACCTTTATCAGCTTATAAAAAAGAACATTGCACTATAAATATGACATTGGCTCTCTGGCTGTTAGAAGTCATCTTACTGATTCATCAATATTTCTCCCTATGACACTTGATACTTTTCTTGGAGACCTTCAATCAGAACACGGAGCTCATATGAACCCAATTAACCTGAGAAATCTAAGCGAGTAAAAGCATGAGGCAGGAAAATTTCAGGGATTGCTGTTAAAATGAATTAAATGTGTTTGGGAACACAGACAGATAGTAGAAACTCCATAACTACATTGTCAGCTGCTTCCAAATGTGTCAAAAAGATCACAGAGATCAGTCTGTAGAGATAAATTGTGTTGCAAAAAGTATATTTGCATACAGTGAGAACAACCATGTGCAAATGAAGCTTTCCATGCCAAGAAATGTGTTCATGGAAATAAGAAGAAAATAGATAAAAAAATATTACACTGTGAGTAAATCTTTCCATTATGCTCCTCCTTCATGTAGTACCCAAATTCACATTATCACAATTAGAAATCCCCTTTGACTTTCTCTTTGAAATGATTCAGTGGCTTCACATGTGATGTTTTCCTTCACTTAGAAAGCACCACACTTACATTTCACAACTTCATTTGTATTTCACTTATAAAGAAAGCCAGGCACACACTTTCTTTGCTTTTTTAGTGTATATAGAGCTAAAATTAGAAATCTGCTGATGTATTGGTGAAGGAGCCGTAAGAGATCATGTTGCCTTATTGTCTCTATGAGTATGTGTCACAAGATTACCTAAAAAACCAGGGCTGTGCATTGCCATAAAAAGGGTGTGTAACAGGCTGGTAAACCACAGACCTTTGCTGCCAGATAAGGGGAGACTTCAGCCAGGTCCTGCTGGGATCAGTCCCAAAGCCTGTTCAGAATAAAACGCTTCTTAGTGACTGCAATGGAGCAGTCAGTTCATTTATGACACTGGAGGCTCATTCCAGCCTGAGACTGCTTGTGGACACTCCAGGGCCCATCCTGGAATTAAAAACACTCCTCAAAAACTGATAGTTTGGAAATGAAACAAAAGTATATGCTAGTCCTACCTAGAGATTTAACATCAGGGAATGTAGTAACACAACTTTTCTACAAAGGCTCACCATGGTCCATTCTGGGCATTTGCTACAGCTGCAAAACAAATGACATAAAATCTGGTACAAGACATGAGTCTTGCCTCCTTTCTCTAAGCAAAGATTCAAGATGAATTTAGAATGGAAAAAGCAGAAATACTGGCTTTAAAATTTCAAGGACTTTAAGATTACTATTGCTGAACAATTAATTTAGAAATCAATTTTTCAAATGGAGACTGAAAAAGAAGCACCAGTACTACAGTATTGGTAATTGGTGACTAATACAGTAGTATAGTACATTTCCAACAAACAAGTCAATATAGTGATGTTATTTCAAAAAGTGCAAATTTTATTTGGGCTGTGTTAATAGCCTTATATATTATATAAAGCTTATTATATATAAGGTCTTATATATCAGAAAAGGAAGTAAATATCCAGCCTCTTTTTGGAACCTAGACTGTTTTCTGATTTCTGAGGAGCCCAGGTTGAGAAACTTTATGTTCCTCCTCAAACTTCCTGAATTTTTTCAGGTTTCATGGTCTGAAAGTATGTGGCTGCAGAGCAGATGACAGTGCTACTGATTTAGAAGCCTTTTGGTTCTGCCAGTTGTCATTTACTATTTTCAGTTCTGGTTCAGACATGTAGAACTAAATGAAGCTGAGAAAAGAAAAGACCAATAGAAAATAAGTGCAGTTCAACTTTGAATATTATATGATGAAAATCATGGCAAGGGCTGAATTTCATATTGCAGTTCCCTTCCCTTTAATCCCCACCCCCTGTCTTTCCCCAGGTTACTTCTCTATTGCTTATAAACCTCTACAGATGCTTTGAAGCAGACATTTGTTATTCCCTTCTCCATTGTAGCAAAACTGTTGTAATCAAGATTTTAGAGTCATGAAAGCTGAACAGGGGAGTTCTAAACCTTAAACACCAGATGTGAAAGGCCAGTACTGCAATCTATATAACCTTTCAAAACAGGCAGAAAAAGTTAATGAGCTACTCCACAAACACTGTTCACGATGTTTCACTCCAGTCTCTTAACTATCAAAATCTCATGTTATTCATTTTCCAATGTCTGAACATTTTTACTGGAGTGCACTTGCTTTTGAAAGATTTCAGCCTCTAGCACTCTGTGTTCTCTTGTATAAAAAAATTATATATTTGTCTTTTTTTCCCCTGAGGTTTTGGATGGTTTTTTTTTAAATTTTATTTGGCACTTTATAATTTATTACATTCCTTGCTTGCATGTACATGCACCTTGGCATTACGCTGCTTTAATGTGACGACTGGGAACTCATGACAGAACACGTTTACAAGGACTGGCAAGCATGCATTTGCACAGAATATCTCAACAGATATCTGGCACTTACTATATATGGAAAAATTGCTAAAAACAACTTTGAGGAAAGAATCTGAAGAACTACTTTCATTAGCTTCCAAAACAGATGTTCACATGTACATATATAGAAAGTGGGACAGCAGACAAACACATTGATTTGCCTGTAATGCTCTTTTGAACCTGGCATGTAGTAAAAGTAAAAATGTCACCTAACAAGAGATCCATCTGCCCTGGTTTAGGCATCTAACACGGTAACTAAGTTACAAAGTGACTAAGACAGTTACTACACACTCTTTTAATAGTCAATGGAGAGAAATACCATTTCCAGACAGCAATTCATCTCTTCCTGAGATAGGTGTCTAGAACAGATCAGATGAACTGCCCTCCAGGGAAGCCTATGTCTCTTTACTGACTGCTAGGGGAATGGGAATAGCTTGAACTTGGATATCCAACTTCTAGGCTTCTGAAACGTGATGAATTTCATTCTGATATGGCCAAAGAACTGACACAAAATCGTTAGCCTGATAAAGAGAAGAGAAATCCATCCAGCTAAATCCCGCACATTTTATACCCAAGAATATTCTTGAATGAAAATTCAAGAATATTAAAATTGTTTTAATCTCTTATCTCAATTAATTTTCCATGATGATACCATCAGCTTTTCTCCTTTGTAATACATCTTCTACTGGAAAATAAAAATTAACAACTTAGCTAAGGTTTCCATATGAAAATATAAAAGTCTGGAAAAGAAGTATCACAACAGTCTTTAATGCTTATAATAATTGCTATTAGGTATAATTAAGATATCTAATTAAAGGGTAATAGTTTTTTTTATATATACACATCTATTCCAAAGGCATCCAAGAGATGTAGAAATCAAATAATGAATTTTTATTTGGTTTAGGTACATAAGTGCTTCGGGCTGCCTTGAAAATCCTTCCTTATTAGTATACACAATCATATGATCCCACATCTTCAAATCCACCTCATGCAGAACAGTCTGTGTCTAAATGTTAACTGCAAGGCTGCCATTCACATGAGAAGTAATCACAGGATCAAGACCAAATGATATTGCTTTCAGGAAATGTTCTATTCTTAGTTTGTGTTTTCCTCCAGTACTTTTTTGAAATTGTCTTTTATGGTGAAAAAAAGAGGAGCTTCTGACAAAGTCTTGGAAAAAATTATCAGAAATAATAAGTTATCTAAATATTAAGTATTTATAAATTCGCTTTAAGAGTTCTTATTTCAAATGAAAACAAATTTTTGAAATGCCAAAATTTTCTCCAATTTGAATAGTCAGAAATTTGAGCAATTGTGCATCAGAGACATCTGGCACTGGACCATTTCTTTAAATGTTTTTGTGTGAATTTTGATGAAACTAGGTAGACGAAGGCAGCTTGAAAGAGGCAGCTTGGCATCACCCAGTTTTCTCTGTACATCCCTTTCACTGACTGGCTCAGCTGACCAGCTATCTTTCCTGTGCCTCCCTTCTCTCTTCCACCTCCTGCTTTTAGTTTCTCCTGCTTGGTCACTGACACAGAATACTTCTTGTGTGTGTTTGAAGAATGCCTAACAGAAATACACCTGGATTGCTACTGGGACCTCGAGTGGGCCCAGAAAGACCATTATGGGTCAAATTAGGAGCAAGAAAGTGAGAACCTGGGTAAAGGACATATCCTGTAGATGTGGAGGATGGAGGGGGGAGCAGAAATATCAAAAATTGTGACTGGGGACTGCAGTGGATAGCGGAGAGGAAAGAAAACAGAGAAGATGTGGACTGAAAGGTGAATAGCTGGACAAAGATGGTTCCTTTGTGGTTTACCTCCAAACATCAATCCAGTAATGTTGCTGGAAAATGCTGTCCCCTCTTTATTTGTAAGCCTGCTCAGCTTTCAGTCTCTCCCCTAGGTTGCCAGCAAAAGCTTCCTTAGCACCTGCTGCACGAAGGGGGAACAATCCATACCTGCCACAGAGGATTGAATCACCTCAGCAGCCAGCCATGAAGTGGTATTTTTCAGTCAGACTTCTTTTGGCAAATTTACTTGTTTATATCATGGATTAGCACTTCTCAGTTATCTCCTTCATGTTTACAATTTCCCATTAGTTCAGTCATCCCCCTAGGGATTAATCAAACAATTTCTCTGTAAAATAGCAAACAGTGCCTTCTAGAACAGTGCTTTCTTCCTCAAGTTGCATTTGAGTCTTCTAACACTGTAAAAAGAGTTTTAAGTTTACTGTAAAGACTCATCATAATTTTCAAGGTGTTAGAAAATCAGGCATTTATATGGAATTTAAATCAGCACACACAACATGTGGGTTAATTTGTCAATGGGATAAAATGAGAGGATATTATCTTAAATAGGAAGTCCATTACAGCTAAATCATAAAGTTTGTCTGCTAATTAGATCAAATCTGCTTTGGAGGCTGTTTGTTAGAGACCATGAAACTTACTGAATGTCTCCTAATGGTTAATGAGGTACATAAATGAGAAATCTAACTGATGAAGAAAGGTAAGATTGCTGGATTTAACTGTAGGACTTTATTGCATTGACCCAGAAAACTCCATCTATTGTTTTTTCATTTTTCATTCCCCATTCTTGAAGGGATGTGTTTTTCACTATTGATCTCCATTTCTGCCTTTTTGTGACTGTTTCTTAAGGTTTTGGTTCTTTTCACTGAACATTTTTGCCTCTCTCTTTACTGAAAAGTAAAGAGCTTTTGTACTTACAGGTTGTAAAATATTGCTTTTCTTTAGAAATTTTCTGAACTTCTTGCCTTTCTTTTCATGATGATGATGATCATATTGCCGAAGATCAAAGGGGACATATTTTAATAACAGATACAGAAGTATGCAAATGTTAGCTTTTCTAGCCACTTAAGCATGTCTGGGTAAAGCTGCAAATTCTTATATAAATTATACACAAATATTAAATCCACAGGTATATATGTTGCATTTTCTACAGCATTCAAGACTGAGTAACTTAGAGAAAACATTCTGCTGTCACCTCTGGAGACTGAGAAGAACATTTAACTCTCCACAGGGTCTCTAAGTGGGGACTGCACAGTACAATACCTGTGGATACAGATTGATGCATGCATATGGATGGAAGAATGATCTTTTAGGCATATCCAAGAGTCAGGAATTTTCTCTAAAATCTCCTCAGAATATCAGAGAAAGCTTAGGGAGATACAGGCTTTGCAAATTGCTCATTAGCAATGATTGGCTGTATAAGGAACTGTAAACTCTCTTCCACAATTTCTCAAGGCATAAATGAGCTCTTACAATTCCTCTCACATAAGGGTATTGCTACATAGCCAAAAAAATTGGGTAAGCCGATTTATAGCCCTTACAGACAGGTATCTGTTCCTCAGAGTCTGATGTGTCTCTTGTTCTTGGATATCTGTTTGATGTATTTGCTCTGTTGTAGCTTGGTAATTCCCATAATCGCCTGTCATATTTCTCCTGTAGGGCATGGAAGGATTCTCTCTCATTTGCAGTATTAAATTTAACTGAAAAGAGTTCCGTGCATGTGTGGAGAGGAGTACTCACAGGTTTGATCATGAGTTGTTCTTCTGGCTGCTCTGCTTAAGGAACTAAACCAGATTTCTTTAGCAGAATAAATTCATACTCATTCTTTTTATTTTCTGCTTTTAAATAGGACTTTGTCCAGGTGGATTTCTCTTAGGCTAAAAGTGTATCTGATCATTTTATGCTATTTGAATATAGAAAAGAAATAGCATAAATGCATAAATCTTCCTTAAAAATGATCAAATCAGTTGCAGAAGCAACCAGAAAAGTTAGCAAATTCTGAAGAATAGTGGTGGCCACAAATTTGTGTCCTTTGTCTTCCTAAGCACAGCTTCTGTGACTGATATGGGAGATCCAACCGAAAACTGATCAGCACTTCCATTATTCATTGGATCAAATTATATGTCTTGCCTGTGAGCATCTTTTATAAGTGACATTCCTGACTGATTTTTTTTCAGAAATTAGAGGACTGGCATGCTGGTAGAAGCTCAGCTGGGAGCTGGGAGATGTCATCTCCAGGAGCAGCATCTGGGATACTCGTGCTCCAGCCCTGGGGTTTGCTGGGCGAGCACTCAGAGGCGGGGCAGGCACTGCTTCCCTCAGCTGTGGTGCTCAGGGTGCTGCAGCTCCAGGTCTGGCTGGGCTGGGGTCAGGGCTGAACCCCAATGATCCCAGCAGAGGTGCTGCTCTTCTCCTGCTCTACTTTCTCCCCAGCCTTCATGGCAGCTCAGGAGTCCTCCGCCTACTTTGGGGACAGAGAAAATCCAAGGATATCCCTTGGTTTCTTCTTCTTCTTTTACGTGCTTCTCCACATTTCTGACTCCTTTACTGAATTCTCAGCTATGTGGGATGCCTCCTCCTCTTTTGCATTTTGGGAGCAGTGTGAGTCTACATGTGCCTAGTTCATACTTTGGATTTTGTGGAACAGAACAGGAGAGAGGAAGTGGTGGTGTGTAACAGTTTATTTCCATTAAAACCTGGGTATAGCTTCACACTAATTGTTTTCAGAGAGTCTTTGGTATTTGGAGTAGGGAACTCCCTCAGGCGAGATATTCATTTTGTGGCTTTTTATTTGGGCTGTGAAATTCTGCTCAGCTTTCACTGGTATCAAAAACTTGAAGGCCACATGAATTTTCATTAGACTGTCTTAGGCTGCCTTCTGAAAGCAGTTTCTACTTTCTTCTACTGCAATTTTCCTTACCTTGTTTCTACTTTCTTCTACTGCAATTTTCCTTACCTTAGATTCTTTGCTAAGACATAGTGGTTTAGAGATGTAAAGTAAGTTTTAGGGCTTTCTAATTAAAATCCACCTTATCTAAGGGTGGGATTGATTTTTTTTTTTACTCTAGGTGGATTTCCTGCATACATCTGGGATGTATTACCATGTCTCTTCCCAGAAGATGATTTTTATTCCTGGGGAGATCAGCTGTTCAGGGTGATGTTGGAGAATAGGATTGGAAAGCAAAAAATCCGGGTTTTCTTCATCTTTGTCTCACCTGTGTGTTGGGGAACAGATTGAATTGAGGGCTCTGCTCTCACTCATGGCGGGGTGAGCAGCTCCTGGATATTTTGAAGATTGTTTTGAATTAAGTGAATGATTCTCTAATATTTCAAAAGAAATAAACTCCCTTGGACTATATTTGATCATTTTAAACACATCATAAACAGACGTGCTTGACTCAGGGGTGAAGTGAAGGCATGTTAACTGTGCACTGCTGAGTGGGTAAACTCTGCGCCCTGACATTCCTGATACATTAGCTGCTGACACGAAGTGTTTCACCACATGATAACTGCTTGACTTGCAAATGAAGAGGCTGTTTTGAAAAGCAGAGAACTCTGTTTCTAGCCCTTGGTGGGGTCCCACGTTTCTGTACCTTCTGAGGTGCCTTTAGGCAGTCCTTGTTGTGTATAGACGAAGAGTGCTGCAATTTTATTGACCTTCATGCAAGTTTCTAAGTTCAGCATAAATTCTATCAGAATTCAGCTTAGAGTTTTGAACAATACCAAACTAATATTTTTTACTTGTTAGGAAAACTCTGGATTTTCTTGTCTTTAGAGGGACTCTGCACTATCCCACTTTGCGGGTTTATTTGATGTCAGGTATGACAACAAAGCTTCACAGTTTTCCAGTAAAGTAGAGTTTTATTTGTCCTTTTTATCACCTGGTAAGTGTTGGATGAGTTTCAGTGCAATAACAAACCATAAAAACCAGAACAGAGAGAAAAATAAACTTTTATTGTTTTAGCAACAAACCTGTTCTGCTTTACCTTTCCAACGAGACACAAAAGCCTGTCTTTTGTTTCAGCACTGGAAAGCCTTTAACCTTGTTTGCAAACACTAGGAATTCATCTTCCAATTTATGTTTATCTGAGCAAGAATATGAAAATTGTTAACACTAAACAAGGGGAAAAAAATTTTTATACAGTTGAGTGAATATTGAATGGGAATAATGCTCCTGAGTTTTGTGTGGAGGGCTATTCTTTTTATTATTATGGTGATATCATGATCAAAATTGCATAGCTGAGCGAGAGAAGTGGTACTGTAACGTTATTGCTAATTGAAAAAAATGTCCAAATGACTTCTTGTGAGGCAAAGATAACCAAAGAATACATTAGCTCTTGTTTCACAGCTATTAAATAGTTGTTTATTACACATCATCCCCAGATGGGGGAACCAAGTTTTAGCCCATTTCCCTGGTTTCTTGACTGTAAAGAGGTGGGCACCATGTGACTTGAAAAGTAATCATCAGTGTCATGAATAAAGTCAATCTGTGAGTGGGTGACAAAACTCTCAGTTGAATTCAGAGCTTTCCACTTCCAGATATATGTCAATTTTCTTTCCTCTAAACATTTTTCAAAGCCACATATTTTCACCCAGATGGTCCAGATCCCTTACTCTCCTGCCGTATTGCTTTCATTGCAGTTACACTTGAGCTTGTATTCCCAAGATAAATCACTGCATGTTATTGAGCATGTTATCTTTGCTATAAAAATGTATTCTAAACAAGCATGGGCTGGGGGAGGATTCATGCACGTTCTCAGTGTGGGAGGGAAAAGGTGTTTTAACATTTCTTAATGTTGTATGAAAGTCTGTATAGACTATGTGACAGCGAATGGCACTATGAAGTTTTATTGTTAGAACTTTGAAGAACCATTACACAAGGGTAGGAGGATATTCTGCTTTTCTAAGAAGCAGCTGCAAAACTCTTACTGCGCTTGCTGTACAGTATTTTGTTTATGCCACAAACAATTTTTTTAAAAATTCATTAATTTTTAACTTTTCATTTTGCTTTTCACCAGCTTTCTGTCTTAGAAGTACAGACTCATAAGACATGAGAACAAATATGTCACAATCATAGATTAAACCTGATCTAGCACCTCTTGAAGAGTCATCTCTCCTCAAGTCACCTTCCTAACTTTGCCCTATCACTCTCTACAATCAATATGGTGAAAAGTAGATACTTCTAGAAGGTGAATAATTCTACAAGACTTCATTATTCATCTTCAAATTGCCCTCAGAAGGTGCTGATTTATCTCTCCTAATTTTATGGTGAGCTTAGAAAAACACCTTTGACAAAATGCTTCAGATTAAATTAAAGCCCTGTTAAGAATCTCCTTTGTCTCCAGTGGGAAATTCTTGGTTCTGTGACTTGCTTAGAATTTTGAATGTAACATGATACTCATATTTTTCCCTGGTATGTTTAAGTGATTAATCCTGGTGTATACAAAAAAATTGAAGTGTTTGAGATTATGTGTGCTTTCATGGACTACTCCCAAAGGAAAATTATGTAGAGAATGTGCTCGACAGGGTGAAATAGCAATTTTTAAATTTGAATTCTCATTGTTTTTCTGTGTTTGTATATGTATCTTTATGCTGTATGTGAAGTGTGTGCATTACATAATATTTATTATTTCTAATGTAATGGCACCTAACATCAAATTAGTAGCAAGTTCTTATTACAAATAGCATTACAAAACCAAGTATGCCACAGGCATTTCCCACTCTGGAAAAAGCTTTCTCTCTTGGATGTAGGTTTCTATTTCTTTTTTTATTTACATAGAAAATTTAAATTCTTTTTCTATTTACATGTTTCTTTTTCTTAATCATTTAGTAACTTCACTAATAATGAGTACTTCTGTGGCCAGTTCAATTAGACCAAAAATTTAATTTAAAACTTGCTCATGGATTTAGGAAAACTACACATTTTTTTGATAATTAATAAATTTGTATTGATTTACTTGAGAAATTAAGATTGGATGGAGCCTTTTCTTGGACTATCATGTTCTCACATTATTAAAATTTGGTTTTCCCATTCCTAAAGCATCTAGTTTTGTTCCAAAAGTTTAAGCATCTGATTATTAATCAACTTGTAAATAACTTTCTTCTCTGAATATGAGACAAAACAATACAAAATAAATGACATAATTAAAAATGCATATGGAAGTAATTCTTGCTGTAATGCTTTTCCTTACATTCCCACCAGAATTTAGAGGCAAATTAGTTTAAGCATTAACTCTGAACATCTACTCAATTTAGTCAATCCACCCAATTTGTTGTATTTGCTTATTATCCCTGCTCACAACAGCACACAGCTCCTTATAGAACTTGCTGTAATTGTAAAAATGAAAACACATGAACTGTTTTGATTCAGGAGGTCTGGATTGAGAAACTATCATCTGATTAAAGAACAAGGGCTGCTTAGAAACATGAAAGAATGTTATTGTTTTAGGACATGTGTTTTGCAGGAATCATATGAAAAGAAAATTACATGGAAAAAGTTTCTTTCACGCACCCCTGAATCAGCTGTTCTAATCTTGTTTTGGCATGTGTAGGAAAAAGCAATCAGGCAAGTTGTAATATGCTAATCCTGCTTCATCTCCTGATTTCTGTAATTGTGGTGACTGCTTCTGCTTCTGCAGTTTCAGAAGAAGAGTTTTAAATAGTTTCTGTTGCCTGAAGTTTACAGAACTCTATTTGGGGAAAGAATTTAAAAGTAGTGGTATACAGTGGTGGAGGTGTGCAAAACTCAGCTGGAAATGTTCACAAGAAACCTGTGAACTTGAAAAAGTTGAAGTTTTTCCTGCTTAGACAGGCCAGTTGGCCCAGACGGCCTCCTGAAAATCTTCCCAGCCTAAATGATTTTATGATTATATGAAAGTCTCAGAAGGTGGGGGTTTTTCACTTGAAATGGGTATTCAAATTAAGGCAAGACAATGTCTTGAGCCAAGCACTATAACACAACCCTACTAGACATTTAGTAAAATAATGTTATAAAGTAATGTGGACATTGAGTAAAACTGCTCATGAAGCTGTATTTTGAAGCTATGGGAGAAAAGATGTTCCCTAAAAATCCACCATGATAAAAAACCTGAAGTGTTTTCTATAAGAACTTTTGCACATATGTGTAAGTCAAATTGACAAGAATCTCTTTCCCAGAAAATTGGGACAATGTACATGTCAGTAAGATCTATACATATTTGGTATATGTATCCTATGATAAATATCAGTGTTATTTCTCAATTTAGCAAGTTTATTCATTAACTGAAGTTTTCAACACTAAGACACAGATACATTGAAGTAAATATAAGTCTCAGTATTAATAAAAACTCTTTGTTAAACGCACACTTAATACCCAAAATTTCAGTCCATATAGCGTCTGAAACAGGATTCTTGCATATTTGGGTGATTTATAGGAAAAAGCCAAGAATGAAACTGTTCAAAAGGCTTTCTTATAATATCCAGTAAGACAAAATAAAATGAGGACAGCATTCTCTGTTGCCATGGAAACAGAAATGTCCACTGCAAATTATGTGATGTTTAAAGTTATTTTCTATGCCAGTTCAAACAATTTTTCTAAAATATCATGTTATTTTCACAGAGACAACACCCCTGCTGTTCTAAAGTTTAGAACTTTGTGAAAACAGATACGTAAATGTTGTCTGGACCACCAGCCAAAGACTTTCTAAATTGGAACTTTTTTACATTTTCTTCTTTTGAGTAATAGGAAATGACTAAGCTCAGCGGGCTGAAAATCCCCTTATTGTTGGAAACTGCTCTATTGTTTTAGGCTGAAGACTTACAAGGAAAACAAAAGGGAAATACACAGGACTGGATCACTAAAGAATTCCCCAGCCTCTGCAGGGAAGTGCAGGACTTCACATCCTGGTGGCTGGGTCTTTCCTAAACTTTACAGCCAACAGCTCAGCCAAGGGCTGGGCTTACAGATCACTCCTTTCTGAAACAAGCAGGTCTGGATCACAGCTGATGTGAGGCCCTGGAGCCCTCAAACAGATGCTGATGTGTCTCTACCCACGAGGTGGAGAGAACCTTTGCAGTCATTCCTAACATATCTGCAGGATCTCCATCCCACAGACCCCAGACAGCACCACGGGCAATCCTCTGGGATGACTCATCTGAAAAGGAAGATTTGCATTCTTTGAGGTTTCTGTGAAAACCCAAATGCTTGAAACCAGCTGAATAGTGGCAGATATATAATCGGCATCCTCGGGAGCACCACCCCTTGGGTGAGCCCCAGAGAAGGATGCCCTTGCAGAGCTGTCATTAAATAGATGTTTCACAGCTCAGCGGTGCCTCAGCACACTCTTGTTTGAAGGGCCTGCTCTGCAGGAGGGAATGCAGGAAACATCACGTATCCCAGAATTCACCGATAACACAGAGGAAAAACAACATTCCTTTCCCTCTCAGGGTTTCTAATGGCTACAAAGAGTATCAGGGTGGGAGGAAGGCCAGATGCAGGTCCCTTACAAAAACTGAGGAAAAAAGAGGAGCAAAGTTCCCAAAATATAAAGCCTTCAGCATCTGTGAGTTAGGCTGGAGTGGAGAGGGTGACAAGTCAAGGATTTAATTTATTATTTTCTTTCAACTTTGCCATGTGAGGCTCAGCAACAACAATGTTTAATGCAAAACTTGCATTTCATTTTCATCCTGAACTTCACCTGGAGAAAACCTCATCAATAATTTTACTAAAGTCAACAGCTCATCCAGCATCAATCCAAACATTCCCACCAACTGTTTCTGACTAGCACAAAAAACCAGTTGTTTCTGAGCTTTACACACATTACTTCCAAGCTTTTTAAACCACAGTATCTGAAAGGCAGATAAGTCATTAATACATATTGTTGACTTTTATGGCAGCATGCACCTTCCTTTGTTTCATACCTCTCTGGACCATGGATTCTGCCCAGGCAGTCCAGTCCAGGTCTTTGCTGATATTACAAACATCACAGTTGTTCCATCTAGAAACCTTTATTCAGTAAATGATTTATAAGTGCGACAGATTAAACAGGATAAAAAGCAGCAACACTGACATAGCGCTCATGTGATGCAAGGCACAGCACCAGATTTCCATGGAGCAGTTCTATGTTTTCATGGTAAACAGCTTTTGAGACTCAGCAAACATTGTTTTGGGTTGCCTCAGGGAGTCAACTCATCTGCACTTGCTCTGACAGTGTCAGATGATTGTTCAGGCCTTTAAACATCACATGAATGAACGTCAGAACTGCCTGAAGGCTCTCAAGCAGTGTGGGCTAAACTGAATTTTGCCACCTTGGAGATGAGGGGTTAAAGCATTGTTTGGCTTCCTGGCCAAGACTGGACAGTCAAAGGGAAACTGATGTGCGAGTGGAGAAGGGGACAGCAAACCCTAAAAACTGTGGTCAGTTACTGCTGCTTTATCCTCCCTTGTGCCTTAGTGGAAATCTTCCTTTCTTTTTCACTGACAGCAAGGGATGATGTCCTGGGTTTCCAACCCACTGCTACAGGCAATGGCGCCAGCAGAACCACAGCCTTTTTACCTCTCCTTTTGCCTGCTCTTTCTTCAATCTGCCTCATAACTTGCTGCCTCTGGCTTTTCTGTGACAGCATTCTCCTTCCTTGGTTGCACACCTCACAGGGCCCAGGAAGTGCGGCACAGGTCAGGTTGTTATAGCAATTAGCACCATTATTTTTTTCAGTAAGTGATTTATAAACATGGCATATTAGACAGGAAAAACAGGTGGCTTGATTTGCATACACCTGGGTCTGGTTGTGATGAATGTTAAGGAATAACACTTACTAGCAATAAATAATGCAGCTCTTCTGATCCCCCACCAAAATTGTACCCAGACAGGTCTGCCAGTGCCTGCCTAGATCCATCACAGCTATTACTTTCTGAAGAAACCGTCTCTACCCAACTTTAGGGAATTTGCCATGACAAAGACTTTTTACCCAAACTTCAAACAGAATAGTTTTTCTATGCCCAGCCTAGTTTTTCTCCTGAGAGTTGAATTTGCTCTAGATGCATTTTATGACTCAGCACCCTGCCCTCGTACGTCCCTGTCATCACTGGTGACAGAGACAGAACAGAACAGAAATGTGTCATGCAGCTACATTGTTAGGACTGAAGTGAACTCAGAAGGAGCTTTTAATCTTAGGCCAGAGGCTAAAAAGGTAGCATGATAAATTCACAAGCATCTGGACTGTGCAGTGACTTTCAGACTTGACGGCAACCTGAGGCTGCAGAGTGAATAACTGATGAAAACCTCAAAATGTGTGTGTGGGGAGAAGTGTGAAAGACACCAGCTACAGGCACATTTTTTAGGCAGGAAAAAATGCTGTGTGCTAGCAACAGTTCATGTGAGAGCAGGATGGTACTTTATGTATCTGACTCGGCACAGAGGCAGTGGGGGGAGCCAGCTACAGCAGAGGACAGGCCTCAGTGCTGAGGGATCAGATCCAGGCTGAGGCTGTGCCTCTCCACTGCATGAAAGTAGAAGGGATCGTATGTGGCTGCTGAAATCACTGACTCATTTGGGTGCCATCATGTGCCTGTAATTAATTCAACATGCCTAGTGCCTGGAATAGTGGAGTAGGCGTTCAGACAACATGTTCATCTGAGAAAATACACAGTGAGACAGAGCCTTGCACAGCCCTACTTACTGCAGCTTGTTCTTACTAAATTATGGACCTTCAAGAAGCTGGGGGTCAGTGGGAGGGCTGTAACTCCTAAGCAGGACTTAAATGCAAAGACACTCAAGCAGACACCTAGGAAATATCTGAGAGCTTGAGCTTGGAACCAGTCCAAGATCAAGCTTCTTCCTCTCTATTTGACTGTGGCTGTGTGAAATGGCTGTGGAGCAATGTGGGACAGGGAGCACAGTCCATCCAGACCATGTACATGCAGAATAAGAATGTAAAGGTCACTCAGAGCTAGTTGTAAGGATGGCTAAACCCAGGCAGAGCATCTAAGACAAAAATTTGACTCAAGACTAGCTGTTTACAGGCACTAGAGAAGCAGTCTCTGTGCTTCTTTGGGAGCAGAGCAGACCTGATTGTGTCTGGGTGCAAGGAGACACACACTCCCGCTGCTGCTTGCTCAGGGAAGTGTATAGTTCATTTGCAATCACTGTCTCATTCTCAGTGAACTTCTCCATGCTGAAGCATGTTAGCACTTACAAAAAAACAGGAAAGCTGTGGACTACTGACCCATATCTGCATAAAGCCTCAAATTAATCTTCCTCTTCTGCTCTTTTCCATCCCCAGTGATGACTGAAAATAAGAGAGAACAGTGATTAGATTATTTTACTAATCTTTATCCTATTTATTAAATCATGACATTTCATCCCCCATTGAATTGCATAACTATACTATTGAGAAGTGTAATATTATCCATTTTTATTTCAAAATGCTGAATAAAAGGCATGTCTATGACACATTTCAGCGGAAATTAGACAATGATATTTTTGTACTCAGAAATGAGATGTGTTTTTATCTTACCATGCTTAATATTGATGCTAATTTAAAACACACTTTTTTATTGTTATCAGAGAAGCATATTCTTTAGGTATAAATTTGATCTACTGCCTGCTAACTCAGGATTGCATGAGCATGGCTCTTGGCCCATTTCTCTTTGTATTCTCTTGTGTGCTGCCATGCAGTGCAATACAATAAAAGTATAAAGATCTTCCTGGATATTTTTCCTCCCAGTTTTTTCTTTTTAAACCTACAGAAAATCCTGGTTTGATATGGGCAGATGACACAGGGTTATTATTCTATTCTATTCTATCAGAGGTGGATCTGAGTCTCTTTTTACTCAAAGTACCTCCAGCTTGTATTATACTTCATTTCATAATGTTTTATTATACTGGACTTTTAATCACTCAAAATCTAATAAAAAAGGCATTCTCATGGCTGAAATAGAGCATCTTGTAATTCCCCTCCCCCGATCATATTTGGTATGTTTAAAACTATCTAAAGCTTTTTCTAGCTCAGTTTAGGGATTTGTGTATACATCTAAATCATAAAACTCTCCCCTAACATTGTTTTTTTGTTTTCTAAACCTGTAAATCCTGTGAACTTTCTTTTAACCACCAGCAGACAGATGAAGTATTTCCATTAGTTTTAGGGTACTCTGTACATAAGAGGTTCAATATGTGCAAGCTTAATTGAAAAAGCATGGTTATTTATTGTTAATCACCTGGCCTGATACTTTCTTGCTGGATAATTTCATTTTTAAAAGAAAGAAAAAAAAGAAAGTTCAATCTCTCTAGTTGGTGCTTAGCTATCTTCTTCTCCAGGAGCTCCACCTTAGCCACAGCTAAGGAGACAATTACTTACTCCACTTCTATTTTCTGGGTTGCTGCTGTTTGTGTTTTCTCTCCCTGGATGAGGACTTTAGCAGGATCACAGAAGGTGAATGCTGCCTGAACACAAGGACACTGCACTTACAGACTTAAAGACTTTGCATAATAGTTATTTTAGTAAATACAATGAGCAGGTGTGACATTGAAATGATACATGTTAAACTGGTGGACATGTGCTGATTTTATATATTGGTGACTTCTTAACTAAATACCACAAAAGAGAAGGGCTCTTTTTTTTCATGTCTCCTAGGTGTTAGTACCTGTGCATAAATCTAACTAAAGAATGGAAGACACAAGTATCCCAAAAGATGCCTATGAATGTCATGAGAGAAACTTTCTCCCCTGCTGAAGAGATTATTAATTCAATGATTAAAACTGCAATGCATCTATGCAGTACACCTGTGACACATGCAGTATGAGATTCCTCTCCAGGCAGCAGCTCTTCTCTGGAGATCACCATCACCACTCATAAGGGAAAAAACCTGTAGAGCAGAAGGTTTTGATAGAGTGCCTCTCTAGGTATTATTTCACTATAATTTAGTGAAACTTTCAGACTGTTGTGCTACAAAAATAAGGCTTGGACCTGGGTTGTAAAAGAAAACTACGTACTGAGTACCTCTCCTCAGTTTAGGCACTGAAGAGCATCTTGCTTTTCACAGTTATAGTAAAATATCCATTTTCCCACTGGGACAGCAAGTAGAAACAAATGGAAACAATTTGAATTTTCCAGTGCTAATTCAGCAGATCTGTGTTTAAACCCACAGATATGCACTGACTTGTTCAGTAAGCCAGCATTAACTCTAAGTGTCAGAAAGAGGTAGCATTAGTATACCTGGCCAAAGTCCACAAGAGTGGAAGAATGTTGTATTTAATATACATACGTATTAAAAAATATTCAAAATGTGAAGGAATAGGAAAAAATAAAATAGCATGGTACATGGATATTACAGAGTAAATGTGATTAAACATCTCAGAAATTCTGGTAGATTCCAGATTTAGAGCAAGGTCAGGATCAAATCTGGTTTGTTTGCTCAGAAAGAATGAAACAAAGTAGAGAAACAAAGTAGAGAATCAGTGGTCTAAGAATTGCAAAGTCCTCCAAACTCTTTCTTAACCATTTCTTGTTATCCAAGTGGCAGCAGAAAAGGAACAGGTGTTTTGTTGACGGTAAAATCCTTGATTTTTATTCTTTGCACAGTTCCTTATAACAAATTATTTTCACCTGAGATTTGCAGGAATGGATGTTGCTCTACCAGTAAGCCTAGTTTCTATTGTCATCCTTTTTCTTCAGCATTTGTTTTGCAGTATTGCTCAGGTATGATACACTTCCAGTTAACAGGAATAAAAAAAGCAAAAGCTATGCCTTCTTTGTTTTTTTGGTTTTTTTAGGTCATTGACTTTTTGTAGTGGGAAAATTCACTATGGTATGACTTTGCCAGTAAATCAGGCCAAATGATTTTGTAAAGCCAACTGCTTGGAAACATGGTCAGCTGATTAAGGCACTGGGCTGTGACTCAGAAGATCTGGATTCAGTTCCTGGCACTTACTGCATCACCTTAGGCAAATCACTTTACTGCTTTTATCCTTGCAATTCCAAACGTTGAAGAACCTTGGCAACATTTCCTCTGCCCTCTCCCTGCCTCCCCCCACCATGGCCACCAGTGCATCCTACACGCTGTACACAGCTGAGAGAACGGGGTTTGTGCTCAGTACAAAGCTCTCTGTCAGCTGAAATGAAATACATGGACGTAAGAGATTGTTTTGCTGCTTTAAAGGCACTCTGAGTTGGCCCT
Organism: Poecile atricapillus; assembly: GCF_030490865.1. NCBI lineage: Eukaryota > Metazoa > Chordata > Aves > Passeriformes > Paridae > Poecile > Poecile atricapillus. Next base: position 12,306,531 of record NC_081250.1, read on the forward strand.
CTAGATAAATAAATTGTGAAGGAAAAGACCAAAGTTCCTTCAGAAAGCCAGCTCCATGCACTCTCTCATTTCCATCGTTCCTTCTGTGGCAATGAAAGCAAGCTTTGTGTTGTCAGCAGTGGCAGGAGCAGAGCTGCTGCTTGTTTCTGCTGATATGTACTTCTAGTGCCAAAGCAGCACCTGTGGTTCCAGCACTCAGAGGGTGCCTGCAGACACCCCCCCAGTGTGGCTTCCCTGCTGCCAGGGTGCTCTGGTTTGGACTGGGCTCCAGGGCAGCAGAATTTCCCTCTGGAGACTGTGCATGCCCCACCAGCCATTCCTGGGTATGATCCTTTCCAAGCTGTCAGCAGAGAGAAGCAAAGGAATCACTTCTCAACCTCTGATCTCCCAAGTATCCTTAATGGGCATGCATCCAGACGTTTTCATTAATGTAAGTAGCAGCTAACTAAACTGGCTAATAAGTTGTCTCTGTTTTTCTCTCATTTTCAATCAACAGAACTAATCAACATGCCAGAGAATGCAAAATACTGTACAAGCCCTTGAGAGGAGAAGCATTTTTAATCACCATGATTGTTCATCTGTTGATAAAAAAAGTATCTTAAAATTAATAAAATGATAGCTTGTGATGCTGAATCTTTAATAGCATATGGAAAGCACATTCAATACAGAGTGGAAAAGGGCATGGTGGGATATGCTCTGAATCACAAATGTACTGATGTGGAAATTCAGAGGGCTCAAGGCACAGTGATGTACAGTTAAATATCTAATGTAGGTAGAAAGGAAATATGACCTGGGAGTGAAAATTCAAACTGAGTTGAAAATACTTATAAGTAGGTGACAGTAATAAAGAGGAATCACACAGCTAATAATGCTTGGCATTTGTATCCTTTTGCGTTTAGCAAGCACTTTATAAATCTGAATGAATAAAGACAAACCAGGTCATAATGAGATTAATATTATAATTCAAAATTTATATATTTAACAGCTGACACACAGAGAAATTAAAGCCAATATTACTAAAAGACACCTGCTTTCATTCTGATGCTCAAAAGCCTGTCTATCCTTCACTGAAAAGTCAAGGTTCCCAGACTTCTAGAAAGCCTATTAATTTTAGGTGCCTTAATTCTCAAAAACTATAATTGCCCATATGTATACAGCAAGCCTTTGCAAAACTGCTAATGGAAACCATAATGATTACACCATATTAAGCTTCTTGGGCTCAATTTGTCTCAGTCAGTCAGCACGGACATCCTTTACAGCTAAGGAATTTTCATTAGTACTGCCAATGGAGTCTAAGGTATGATTCATCACATCTTAAAGTGACTGCTTTAAACAAGCCAGATGAATTACACCTTAAAAATGCATGTTTCTCTGCATTTATCATAAGAAGAACCTGCCTTGAGCAGAGCATCTGTGAAGGCTGCAGTCCCAGTTCTGGGGCTCTGAAAACACTCAGTGTTAATGGGCTGCTTTTATGACATTCTGCCCTGGATACAAATCCAGTAGCAGGTAAATCCTATGCACATACAGATGTTTCTGTTCTCTAAAACCTACTCTGATAATAAATTCTTTATACCTCTTGGATAATATAGTGAGTATTTGACAAAATTTCTAGAAATGTATATATGCTTCCATGACATATGCATATTTATATAATTGTTCAGCACAGTCATTTACTGCTGGCATTCTCAAAATTATACAGCTGGAAATCTGACCTATATTTTGTTTATTTGGTAAAATTTCTTTTTTAGCCAGAGAAAAGATGAGTATGTCATTTTCGATGCTTATGTTCAGTTGGAGGGATTTTCTCTCATAAGTGTTGAAAACCCTGCTGTATATACAAAGGCCACTTAGAAATTAATTTCACGACTCTATTTCAGAGCAAGCCTCACTAACCCAGGTTATCTTTTTAATTATGATTAATTATCCTGTCAGCTGAGATGAAGGACATTAATAAAAACACAATTTTGGAAGTGTTCACAGGGAAGTTCATCTGTTGTTTCAAATCTTTTTCTGCTGGAAATATTTGCTCCTGATAAAAGGGTGAACTGCTTTTTGCCTTTAGGGTACTTAACATCCACCCAAGGTTCTTTGAAAAAAACTTAGAATGTCTAAATTCCAGTACAAAAGGTTCCTGTAAAGCAAGAAAATGGCTGAGAAGTGGTTTTGAAGACCCAAACCTGCATGTCTCTGTAATTGTGCTGCTTTCAGAAAATCACATTTTTCAGCTCAACACATATCTAAAAAGAAGTATTCAGATCAAATATTGCAAGAGAAAAAACATTGCGTTTTATCATCTGTAAAGTCAATAGCTCTAATAAGCAGTAAATGGGTTCAGTGGCAAGGCCCAGGCTGGGATAGGTGTCTGCAGAATCACGGGTGTGTGTTTATCCTGCACACCGTGCTCCGTGTGTTGATATGTACACTGCGGCCAAGCACCACAGCAGCCTGGCAGGATCCAAAGGTGCTCCTTGTCCTCAAATGTTTGTGTACGGTTGGGAGGCAAAGAATGACCTTGTCATGGGTTATGTCGTTAAGCTTTTGCTTTTCCCAGCAATTCAATATATCAGCTATTGATTTTCGTATTGATGAATCTGGGTGTTGAGCAAAGGTGGCAGAGGACAGGACAACAGGATGGTATTATTTGCTCATGGCAAAGAAAATTTGAAAAATTCCTTTTGAAAAGAAGTTTAATGAAGGAATTAAAACCTTATGAGTGTGAGTTTAATACAAATAAAAGAGGCAGATCAAGAGATTTGCAATTCTCGAATGGGTATGGTTCTGACATATTATTTACTGTGGTTCTTAACAATTTTATCCTTTCTTATCTCTCATGCAAGAACAGCTAAAGTAGCCATAAGCTGGTAAACAGTGAAAAATATTCCTGATTAAAAGCAGATGCTATAATTTGTGACTTCAATGCTTCAAAAACAGAGAAGGCAAAATAAAGTAAAATAAAGTAACTGCAAAAACTTCTGTGCTAGCACCCTGTGCAGGTCTCAGTCTTCATTCATTAACTCAGATTTTATTCTGGATTCTCCACTGAATTCAGAAGAATGTGTTCTTTTTTGAGATGGAGTATGTAGCTTCAGAAACCTTTAGGATTTTATCTATTTTATCACAGATTAATTCTCCCCTCAAACTATTCCAAGAAAGTGGTCAAAAGGTCATAGAAATCAATGGTAGAGTATGAGTGTATTTCAAAATGCTTTGCATCAGTCCCTAAAATACAGAAAGGTTGAAAGTATTTTTGAACAATACTTCAGTCAATAAAAATGCTTATATAGTTTCTGCGAGCAATCCAGGAATTTTTGGCACACAATAAGAGGCGCGCTGGAGAAAAATGTATGGTCTTATGAGTATCATATTCCCTTGGAAAGGAGTGATCCCAAATTCCCTATCAGTAGAGGAAATGTCTAACAAATAAATGACTACATGAAAAAGAAAGGAAAGCTTCTTCTCTTGGTTGTTCTTAGAACATGAGAGTCATGTTATAAAGTCATCTGCTGGACTATGTCCAGTGGTGAGTTTCTCAGATGAAGGTTTTTAAAATTAATATCTCTAGGATTTGGACATAGAATTGATAGGTGTTTTAGGAAGACTTCCTTCCCAAGAATTTATGCATTTTAAATTCTGGAATTAAGTTTATATGTTTTGCTTTTGGGGATGTGTGTGTGTATTTTTTCTTCCTTTCTTTTTTCTTAGTGATTTTATATTAAAAATGAAGATGAATAAGTTATAGTAATAGAAATGATGTTACTTTCAGATTTGGTATAGCATAGCAGGAATTTCCCATTATTCTAATTTGCCTTTTTATCATTTTGGGATAAAAGCTGCAGCCAGCAGATGAATAATATTAGCATCACTCTCCAACTCCTTTTGTCTTCACTCACTGTATTGTAGTAGTGCCCCTGCACAAAGGAAAACAGAGACCTGGGTTCATGCTAGCAAACTTTATACATTCTGCTGCAGTGATTTAAATTAGGACCTTGCACATCCTGGACTTTCATAAGGTAGATGAAAACAGACATTCATCAGCAGAGGGCTATTTAGCTTCTCTGGTACCAGAATTGCCTTTCTCTCTCGGTCTAGGGCAGTGATAAAGATTAATTGGTACTCGTGATGAGTTGGTCTTCTATCAAGAACTTGCCTTGCACCAACAATAATTAGCTGTAATGCTTCAGAAATTGCCACCAGACTCCAAAACCTGTGTTATTCTTTTCATGGAAAGAACCTTGAAAGACTTGACTGCAAGCCTAATTAAAGGAATCAGAATCTCAATTTTGGTTCATACTGAGGATTTAGAGGCTGGGTCATGTCCAGAACCTAGCCACCATTTTTCAAAGAATGCATGTGAAACTGGAATTATGCATTCTTTGGTGCTCATGGTGGCAAGTGAGATAAACACAGCCCTTTTTAAAGAGCAGATGGGTGAACCAGCCAATTCATATGTTTTCACAGGCTTTAATGATTGCTGGCTCAGACATTGTTATGGTAGTAAATAAGATATTTTATACTACAAGTAGAAGAAATAATTTGAACTATATATATAAGTTTGACATGAAAAACAAATTTAAACATTTGAGGGAAAATCTTAGGACAGCCAATGAAAATATTTGAAGATGCAGAAGTGGTCAGAAATTAATACCTGTGTAATGTAATATAATAGAAACAAATATTAAAGTGCTCAGAAGACTCTAAATAAAATAACTGTAGATTTTCAGTTTGAACATGGCTCTAGACACCTGAACTCAATATGTATAGCAGAAACCAAATTGAATGAAAGACAAGAAACAAATCAAAACAATAGGAAAAAAGTTACATCAAAAGAAATTGAAAATTGGGGGCTATTTAAAATTATTAAGGGTAAGTAATGGATAAAAAGCTTAGAGAAAATAATGAATGAGCTATAAATAGTAAAGCAGATGTTCCACTACAATTTGTCCCATAATACAAGCAGGAGGAATAATCAATAAAATTTTGAAATAGCATATTGTGCACTGCTCAGCAGAAGTGACTTTGGAAAATACCCACATAGCTTGTAACTGTAATAATTTCAGGATGTTCTTGCTATCCACAAGTTTGAAGAGATACACAGAAATCTCAGTTCTGACATAGATATATTTAAAAATGAAATAAATCAATGTAAGATAATATAGATCACTATATTTTAGTATGGAAAATTTTATGGATAAATCAATTCTCCCCATGGGGTTTATTATATCTTGTTCTAAGTAACCTAATGTTGGGTAACTTCTAAAGAAAAATACAAAAGGAGACAGGCTGCTGGCTAGGCAGATATTAGGAATCTTTTCATCCTTTTTGTATTTCACTTTGTAATTCTGACCTTGTGAATAAAGAGCTTCATCCGTCTGATATTCAACAAAATGATAGCTGCTATAGTAAGTCTTCCAATTTATAGGACAGATATATTCTAGTAGCATATGCTACTAGAGACAGAGCCAGCAGTGACATCTAATCACTGTGAGAAAGCTCATTCTGACTTTGCTGCCAACAATTTAGGTTAGATAACAGACGTGCATTGACTTGATAGCAGGTGGATAAAAGGGTATAAACTGTGTTTTGTGCCTTCTGTCTGTATTACTTATAGATTAGCTGATTTGGGGGATTCAAGAGAGATTGTGTCATACAAATTTAGTTTCTGTGAGGGTTGAGTACTTGTGAAAGATGGCAGATTGGTAGCGTTCGATTTGAAATTCTTGATTTAACTATAAGACTGATAGATCTGTGGGGATGGTCACATGTTTGTCAAAGCTTTATGATAGCTTTGTAGATGAAGGGGTAAGCAAAGAACACAGAAGATTGTCTCCAACTCTATTAGTGCCTAGCTTCTTATCTTTATTATTTGTTTCTCAAACATTGCTGCTCATGAGACAAAACCAGATGATCCGTTTTTAACTTTTTCATTTACTAGTTGGAGAGCTCCTGAACCAGCAATTGCTCAGACAAAGGGTGAGACTAATTGCAGTGAGGAGAGAGGGAATGAAGAGATGTCTTCTGACAGTTCTTTGCTGTCCACAGCTCTGTTTCTGTTTTGAAATGTGCTTTAAAATAAAACTTTTGTCACACTACTTGAAAACACTGTGATTTATAAATGAAAATTATTGTTTGAGTTATTCCTGTGTAATAAAGACAATAACAAAGGAAATACTCCAGGCTAGCATTATCAGAAGGAAGACCTAAAAATGAAAATGTAGTTAATTCCATTTATTCTCTGGCCTTCTTATTGACAAATACAAAGAACCTAACCAACATTACTGTTGGTTCATGCCATTATATGACCTCTCAAAAGTGGATTAAGTCCAACAAATCTACCAGAGCAGCAGTTGCCACATGACAAAATCTTTCATCACAGTACAATCCAGTGCATATCTGAGGCAGCAACTTAATAAGCCACTCTGTGTTTGCAATTTGTTATTCAGTTTATAAAAGGGTAAAATTGAGATGGTTTACAGAAGTCTTCTTAAGAAGTCAAGGCAAAATGATTCTGTAAATTATATGAAGTTTTCAATAGAACCTCTGGGATGCAGATTTTTTTTTTTTCCTGAGTGGAGAAATGTCAGACAAAAGGACCAAGCATGGGAATGAAGGAAGTCAGTCCAGAAGGTCCAAAGCTCACAGCTTCAGCTATGTCACATTTACAGATGGCCTGGCAGCGTGGGGTGAACAGAAACAAAAGAAGCTCTTTAATACCCCTCTGCAGGGCCATAGCTCTGGCTGTGCCTGGTTCCCACCTGACAGTCAGGTGCCTGCAACGACTTTGTTCTTGCTTCTCTTGCCATTTAGCACTCACACTCCCAAATATCCTTTTGTTCTCTCCTCGCTATTGGAGAGTCTGTACACATGCAGACAATGTGGAAAGTGAAGCAATGTTGTATGGCAACAAACGTATTATGGTAGTGCTGGTTTTTAATAGAAAAGGCCAAGAATTAGGAGACATTCACCTCTTTTAGGACTTCACACAATTCCTATTGTAACCAGAGAACAACTTCCACTTCACTTCCTTCATAGACTGGGGTGAACAATGTGCTTAATCTGGCAGAACTTCACATAAACAAGATAAGCCTTCATCACACAGTTTCTCAGCTGAAAGGATAACATGCAGACTATGACAACAAACCAGAATTTAGCACTCCCCGGGGAGAGTAAAGAATAAATTCCAAGTATTTTTTCCTGTGTATATTTTATGAATACCAATTTTAAAATGACAGCTGTAAAAGAAGAAATACTCTGTTGCTATGAACCATGCAGGAGACAACTTTCACTAGATCACAGCTTTATGTTGTCATTTACATCATTATTAAATTACATTCCTAAGGAATTGCCTTTATTTTATAAGTGACATGAACATGGGACACTTGCTTTACGTCTGGACAGTTTCCATCTTGTCAGGTGAAACTACTATTATTTCAGTTATTGCTATCCTAACTCATACATTCAGTGATTTGTAGAATGTAGTACCTTGAAAGAAATGATAGTTTTTGTTGTTTGTTTTTTTTTAACAGATATTTAAGTAATGAGTGACACTTTATTCTGATTAAAAGCAACAAGAATAATTAGAGGCAAACTAATTGGTGAAAAATAGATATCCATTCAGCACTATCACAAAAAGTATCTAAAAATACAATGCTTGAGAAAATAAAGAGCTTACGAGACCAAAAGTTTTACATTCTGCCTTTAAATTTTTAGTAGTACCAAATGAAGTGTTGAAATGTTACAATACTATTTTTGGAAGTGTGTAAGTACTAACACTTCATTTCTATTTGTGATTTCTACATGGAAGAGGACTGACAGGGTTACTTTAGGAAATGCAACCAAATATACTGACATACCTTTTACATCTTTTTATTTAGCTATATTTTTTATTACTTAAAATCTTAGCTATTGAAAACCAAGAATCAAACTGATGTAAGGAAAATGCACACTACAAAACATGCCATGAGAGGAAACAGCTACAGTCAATACACCTGCATGTGTGTGTGATGTTCTAAAATATCCCACTGGGGCATTACATGGGCACCTCTATAAACCTGTGGACAAATTCTAGGAGGTTTTATTTGGAACAGGGTTTCATAATTTGTCTTATCTTTGACTGGGCAATATTTTTTCTGGGAAGATAATGCATTCCTGTGGAACTAGGTTCAAATTGGTGTAACTGGGCCGTGTTCAGTGTCGTGTGCAGGATGGATTGACAGATGTATTCTGAAATGGATGCAGCACTTGCAGCTTTCAAATATTAGTGTTACTAATAAATAAGGGACTACTTACTCTATTTATTAAACTTTCTAAAACCCAAACAGCAGCTGTAGGAAAAGAAAGATTTATCTACCAATAAAACCCCAAAGATTACATTTACCAAATCCCCATTCTTTATTGTAATGAAATTTGTCTTTCAGCTTTTAAAATGCATTTATAGAGCCAGAAATGTATTCTGGTCCACTGTCTTTGAGATGAATAACCACATTATTACTTGCCTGTCAAATCTAAGTACGGTTGTTAATAACACACAGACAGCTACTAAAAATTCAAAACATGGGAGGTTTCCTTTGGAGAAAATTGCAGTTTTAACCTCTGATTTCCCTTCTGAATCAATTACTTACTCTCATATGCACCTTGCAATACCTGATCTCCAATCAGAAGTGAAAAATGGTTGAAAGGATTCACAGATTTTTCAAACATACGTAAGGAAATATACTGCCAGAATTTTAAATTTCCACAATCTATAGAATATATGTCCTCTGCGCATTGTCCAGTAAGCATAGTAAAAGACTTACTTGATGGAAAATATTGAAAGGTATTTTTAAAGTTGTACACTTTTATTTTCTATGTAATCTATATTTGCACTCAGAAAACTGGACATCTAAACCAGGATTCTTTCCTGATGTCATATTTTAACAGTTTCACTTTACCACTTTTCATTAAATTAACAAAAAGAAAGATACCCCATACTTGTAATAGATACAAGAAAGAGCCACACTAGTTCCCTAGTGTGAACACATTCAACACATCTGGCTGAAAATTCTAGATAAAAACTTCTCTACAGTTATAAGAATAGCTTTTTACTATTTTTTTTCTACTAACCATTGTAAAAAGTCAACCTATTTTGGACTTAAATTTCAGTCCAGTGTGTCTATCTCACTAATTTCGGGAATCCCTTTGTACCTTCTGAGTGGTAGATCTGGAGCCCAGTATCTCTGCTCTGTTTTCTGGAACCTGTCATCCAAATGATTTTAGTTTTACGTGAATGAGAGGTCTGTGATTCCCAGAATGCACTATGGAACTTTTATGACATATGTAAGTGAACAGCCCAAGCCATAGAACAAAGATAACAGAGTGTCCTTCATATGCCACCCATGTATTGCAAAATTATTTTTTCCTGCAGACTTTATTTGGCCATCCTCATCAAACCTGACTGATCATCCACCAAGAAAGTCCTTGGAAGTCTTCTGCTGACCAGATTTATTGCTAATATTTTTAGGTTTTGGAAGGTCTGGTATAGTGAAGAGGTAGATTAAAATCAAGCTGAATATTTAGGCTCATTCAATTATCATTTCCCTCAACCTTCCCTATTTCACATTATAGCAGTAGAAAAGTACTGTGAGGGTCTGCTCCAAGCGTATTGCAGCTACAGACTCAAGACTCAGTGTGAATTTTGGTGTGGAGAGTGCAGCCAAGTGTGCAATGGCAGATCTTCAGCAATCTCTCCACAGAAGAGTGAGAAGTGGACACACAGCTGAGGTGCTGCAAATGTCACTCTGTGGAGCAGGTAAAGATAGCACAAGCATCTACAAAGGGCTTCAGGGCTTCTGAAGTGGTTAAAAGGAATTTACTTTAAAAATCGGATTACAGGTCCTTTTTAATTTGTCAAGCCTGAGTTAAAAATATTTCAGTCATATTTTTCTGATGGCAACACTGAAAGATTTCTATAAAATATAATTTTTGCAGTAAAATGAGAACATTGTTAGTAGGCTACCTTTCCAATCTTATTTAGCAACATGGTAGTGCTAGCCCACATTCACATTCATTCAATTTAGCATCACATGTTAAATCAACCAAACTAATATCTCACATTTGAGGTGTTTCATCACTATGTTTAAAAAAATTGTCCCAAGAGGTTTTGGTCATTATTAAAATTTTCACTGATATGGTCCTCATGTGTCTGCCTCCTCATCTATGCATTTGCCAGCTCTGGAGAACCTAATCACACTGCACTGCCAACTCTCCTTTCAAGAAAGTCAACAGATAATTATGCAATCTGTTCATGCAGTGCAAATAACTTGGCATTCTGGGAGCCTACCACTGCGACGGGAAATAATCCCTACTTTGTGGGGATGCGAACACCTTATGTGAATTCAAATTCTATGCTCTTCTAATGCCACCATATGAGGCAGCAGTGGCAACATGCAAATATTTTTAAAATTACAGAGTTGGCTTTGAGGTTGGATTATTATTTTTGACAGCTCTTTCTTTTCAGATATTACACTTGGTAAAGCCCAGTGTTCATCTGCATGACATGCTGCTATTCAAATAAAAGCATCTGCCTTCTGTGGTATCTTATGTCCCCAAAAAAGACTGCTGTATGAAAAGTCTACACCCCACCCCATCAGCTTCCCTCATTACAGTAAAATTACCTTAAAGTATATAAAGCTATTTATTTTTTCCCTAAGGCTGTTGCACAGTAGCTTTAAAAAAAAAAAAAAAAAGGTGACCCTTGTGACATAATGTATGAGTTCTTAGTTGAATAGCTCAATTTTCAATTATTTCATTTCATATATATCTACATGACCTGCTACATTCTACAAGTTCCAGAGGAACACAGGGGCAATGTCTTTGGCTGATCAAAGATGTTTTATGAAATGATTGACAATTACAAGTGGACAGGCAGTTACAAACACAGTAAAACAGAGTGCAGTTGCTTTGTCAGTTGTCTTTAGATAAATAAAATACCCCTCCACAGATATCCAGCTGTTAGAGTATCTTTTCAACTACTCATATAAAGAAAGAATTTATTGTGCTTGTATGCTTGATGATCTATGCTTGCATACATATGATTCATATTTCATGTGTGAATGCACTTCTTCTTAAACATGACAGGAATAAATACACTTTAACTTGCAGGTAATAAAGTGGGAAGAAATATTAAACTATCAAGGGATATAGAAAAATTGTGGTGTAAGAGAATCTTAACTTCATGTAAGATTAATTTGAATAAATGTAATTTTCTATAGCCACCTTGTCATGATGACTCATCATTCTCCCATAATTAATTTACTGTAATAAAATCAAGATAAGACTAAGTTATGAGGAACAGAAGTATATTTCCTTCTTCTAAGAAGGGCAGTTATAGAGAATCTTCTGAACAGAAGCAAAATGCCTCACGCTCCTCAAGAAAAAGATTACTTGAAAGTATAAAATGGGGGAAATATTGAAGAGGATTAGGCATTGTGCTTTGGAGTATAAAAAGGTTCTCCATAATTTTTTCAGCAGCAAAAATATGGCAATACAAATAATATGCTGTAAGTATGGTGGAAAGGAACTCGAATAACCTTGAGTCAGCCTTGTAAAGTGCTGCCAAAGGCCTATCAACACCTTCTTATTAGAGCTGTAGCAATAGCTCTCAAGAGACTTAAGCCCCTCTAAATTTGTGAGTTCACTGAAATCACCAATAAGATCCCCACTGATGAGGGACCATGAAACTGTACCACTGGGCAGCTCATTCATCAGACACCTTCAAAGTGCTCCAGGCAGAAAAGCTAAACGAGCTGATGAAAACAGATGCTATACAAAAGATTGCTGTATTAAAGCATCCTAAAATCAAAATGGCATTCCTTTTGGCAGGGACCCCAGAGAGGTACAGAGAATAACAGATGAGTATTGGGGGTGAGGAAGTGAATAGATGATTTTGCTAAACCCAGGTAGAGTTTAATTTTGCTTTCTTTTGTTCTTGATGTAAATATACTATAAATAAGAAAGAAAGTAGAGAAAACACCAGAAAATAAATTTCTTTTTACTGCTCAGGAAGAGATACGTTCTAGCTAATGTTGATTATGTCCAGAATCAGTCTGCATATAAAACAACCATTGGAATTGCTGAGGAAACAAAACAAAACAAAACAAAGCAAAGCAAAACAAAACAAAACAAAACAAAACAAAACAAAACAAAACAAAACAAGCGCAACAACAACCACAACAAAACCCTAATGAAAAATACTTTCAAACTTTATTATAACCAGGATTTCTTTTTTATTAAAACATTGATTTTTTGGCAAATTATTTTATATATATATATACAGTAAAATTATTTATAGTTGAAATCTATTTTTTGTAACTTCTCTAGTCAATGGATATAAATATGAAATTCTAAGGTTCAGTTTGTTCTGTCTTAAAATAAACAAATAAAACAGTTCAGCTAAACCCTTTACATGCTCATTTCTACCCATTAGCTGTAAAGATCTTGATAGTGACCAGCTTAGATGTAATTGCTTGCATGATGGATGTCTAAAGGTAGGCAAGGGATCATCTCATCTGTCAGGACAGGCATAAAAATTCCCTTTCCTCTTCATCAGAACAAACACTGCAAAGTCAGAATTTACTTCTCCTCTAGCAAAAATGATGCAACAACCTAAGAAATTCTTGCTCTCTGATTTCTCTTCTGCACATTTAGAATAAAATAAGGGGGATTAATATTTTCAATAAATTGTGATTTTAAACAGTACATTTTTATTCACAGTTCTGCTGTTACTAATGCTTCTTAAATCTTCCACTGTCACTACAGTTAAGTGCACCAAGCTCAACATGGTCTAAATTGAAAGAGTAACCGTAATCCTCTGCTTTGGATTGATCAACAGGGAAGGTATCTTCTCTCAGGTCCCTCTGGGCAAAATTTACCTTTGAAACTTGCTTTGTGTGATGAATGTTCTTAAAAGAAGTGGTGTCAAACCACTACACAAATGTATAGAAAAATCTTCAGGCTGCTTCAGATCTCCATGTGGATTTCTTGACATCTCTCCATTTAGCTACCCTTCCCCTTTCTCATGGTTCAATGAAAAATCTGGGCATATCTTTCACAAAGGAGATGGAAAGAAAAACCCTCCATCTGTCTGTGTGTTGTTGCCATCCCTGGAGATTTTTGTCCATTCATAACCAAGTCTGAAAAACTTATTTTCTCAAATACTAGAAGTTCCTACTCATTTTATATGAATGAGCTCCTGGTTATAGCGGTGGCTCTAATCAGCATTTTCTTGAAGGAAGAGGCTTTGTAATCCAGTAATTTGCTTATTTCAGGAGGGAACAGCCATCTGGCCAGTAAGCACACATGTATGTTTGGACAGTCAGCACATGTGCAGCTGTAAATCTGCTGCAGCATATGCTGCTGCTTGTCCAGCCAAATACGTGGAAAATACAAGAGGAGAGAAGGTAGCAAGGACTGTGTGGAAAAGTCCTACAAGTATTGCCAAGAGGGCTAAAGAAAGGTGAAAACAAGTCTTCATAATTTTTGTTGCTGATGAAAAGAGCCACATAAGCTTTCATACATATATGTACCCTTTGTGGTTCCAAAAGTGAAGTTTTAACCCTTTTCAGGAATGTCAAAGGTCCTCTGTACTCTGCTTATTTTTCACATCTCTTCCATTTCTGTTCTTCTGAAGAAAACAATGCCTGTTAAGATTTGTGAGTAGGGATTTAGAAGCTTACTTGTGACAAAAAGGAGGACGTATGTATTAGCATTATCATCAAAACATTATAGAGAAGCATATGCAGAATCCAGCTGACACCACATTTCCTCATAGAGGGCAGTGCACTTGGATACTCTAAGTGCTTAAAATGCATGAAGTGAATATATGAAATATTTGAAAACAGATTATATTTTATCGCCAGGCACATGGTGAAGGTTGCTTCAGAAAGTTGCTTAAAAAAGAATAATTTTGAAGACCAATGTCTTTCATCTTTTTAAATAAGCTGTTTTAGACAAAACTGATATTCAGAGGGTGGAAAGGGAAGACTTTCTGAATTGCTAAGAAATGAGCCACAATCCTGGATATTCAATAGGAAGGCAAGCTTGTCAGGCTGTCAGAGAAGCACCAGACTGTTCATGCAGCCAGTTAGCCTTCATGTAAGCTGCTTAACTACCTTCTCTGCTGTGCTGTACATTGAAGATTAATGGTAGGCACAGGAAACTGAAAGGGAAGATTTACCAATGGACTGAAATACTGAATGAAATACCCTATAAACAAAATGATATTCTCTAAATCTTCACATTCCTGGAAGGCCTATACCAATGCCAGGGAGAAAAGGAATCAAAGTAAGCAGCCAAGAAAGTAATTGCAGTCTTTCATAAACAATTTCTCAATCAGCAGAATTTTTTTTTATGTCTTAAGTTACAAAGGAAAACATTTATTCAATTGAAGAAGACAATGTAGAGATTTAAAAAATGCTTTCCTTGAAGAAAAGCAATCTTACATTTCTGCAAGACAAAAAGTATAGCCCTGAAAATTTTAGTAACATAGCTGAAATAATTCAAAGCTATGCCATGCAAAAATTCAGTTTGGCTAAGAACCCATGTCACTTTTAGGTAGAGTCCAAAATCTTAGTTCTTAAGCTTCTATCTGTCTCCACAATCACCTGAAAAGCTGAAGCCAGATACATGAAAATATTCAGGAAACTGACTCCCACCTGCTTTGTCAAATCTTTCTTGGAACTGACCTAACTTCCACAAGTGAAGTTATTGAGTGTTCATCTATGTGTGGAATTATCCTCTTCTAGGCACTACTGCATACTTAGGGTTTTTTTTCATTCATAAGTCCTGTCCTTTACTGACCTTACCAGGAAATCATTGTCTTGTTGGTGTGGTTTCCTTACACCAAGAGCAGCACAGTAAAAGGAGAGGAAAACCTCTTTTACTTCTTCACAAGTTGGTAATTAGCACATTCAGTTAGGAAAAGGGGAATCAAATCCTTCCTTTGAGCAAATTTTAACTGAAAAATCCAATTCTTTAGATCATTCTGTTATTTGGCTTTATCATTCTAGTGGACATCGTTCCATTTTATATGTAAAAAAAATTATATATTTCAGAGTTCCCTGAGATATGGTGATGTAAATGAAGAGATGAGGTAGTGTTGTTCTAGTCAGTAGAAAGCATTGAACATGGTCTTATTTAATCCTGGATTCTACAAGCCTTGAAAGAAGACAATGAGAACAACTGGAGCAAAGAGGACAAGACTAGGCCTGACAAAGTGTCTTAGGACATTGGAGTGGGTGCTGACACCATCTGCAACATCCACAGAGCACACTGCATCACTGCCTAGAGGGAGCAGCACTGCCTAGAGCATCAGCAGTCCTGATGAGATCCTGCACACGAAAATATGAAGTGCACAGGAATTTTATGTTGAATGAAGTTTGCTGTATAGCAATAGGAAGTACAAACACTTTAAGGGTGTCAGACACTGGATTACACTCGATTGCTTGACACCCTTGGTGCTGGCCCTCTGCTTCACTAGAGAACAGTCATGAGACTGCATATTAGATTAAAGTTTGGGTAAATATTTGTGTAAGGATGAATTGTTAAGAAATTAAATGTAAACTGTTCAATATACAAAGCCATTATTTGTCTGTTTTTTATTTTCCAGTGTGGGATGGGTTTCCCTGAAGATTTCTGAGAATAGCCATGATTTGTGAAATATTTGATGGAACCTTACCAATATTGGGTTAAAATTCTCAAATACATTATTTCCTACACAAGAGAACTAGTAGGTGAAAAAACATTGAAGATTTCATGTTAACATTAATTATTTGCAAGATGAAAGGCTGTAAGACACTCTGAAGGAAATCTCTCATTTTCAGCATAGAGAAGCATTGCTGAGAAGCATATGTCAAATGATGTCACTCTTCCAAGGCCAGGCTGGATGGGGCTTTGAGCAACCTGGTCTGGTGGAAGTTGTCCCTTCCCATGACAGGGATATTGGAACTAGGTGATATTTAAGGACCCCTTCAACCCAAACTCTTCCGTAATTTTATGAACATTATTAACTTTTCAGTCTGGGTATCAGTTTCCAGCCGATTGCCACTAATGAATTATCAGAATGGAAGAACAGAACAGACACTTCACAGGCATCAGAAATGGGTGCTGAAGGCATGTATGTGAGGAAACCTAAGCCTGTCCTCTCCTTTCCTGATGGTCCTGTCAGAGCAAACAGCTCAGGAGCCAGCTCTGGCCTCAGTAGCTGCTCACATGGCAGCTGCTCATACCCTTTGTTCCTCTCTCATCGGTCTCATTTTGCTGATATTTATGAAATGTCAGTTTCAAGTGACACAAAACATTCATGTGGCCTCAGTCTCTACTGCAAAGTCCTTATGACTCATGCCTTGATGTAGCTTTAATGGTTTGTTTGTAGCAAGCTCCTTAATTTTATGAGCTTTGATCTTTTATTTAAATTCAATATCTGTTTCTAAGGCCTTTTTCTCATTTGAGATCTAAATGTTTTATATCATTAAAGTATGTTAAATAAATCAACATTGCTGAAGTAATTTTGGCAAAAATTATTATAAAATAATTTATTTATGTTTTCTTTTTCTATTAAAATTAATTTATTTTCATTTTTTTTTTCCCTAAAAGTCATGCATATTTCAAAAGAAAAAATATCAAAATCAGTGTTCTACTTGACACCGTCCTCTCCTGTTCCCTTAAACAATACTGAAAAATACGCTGAAAAATCATGGAATGCATACAAAAAATAACCAGTAATATACTAAGTACACTATGAGTTAGACACTGAAAATAGGCCAGCACACTGTTCTCCAAGCTGGTTTGCAGGATGTGTACAGTAAGTTGGCTTCCACTGGGGGGTTTTCAGCATCCAGTGCCTGTTTCTATCTTTGGTGTCTCCAAGGCATACTGTGTTATTATATTATACTGTGCATATGTGCTATTGCACAGCTGCAACATTCTCAGGTATGGGGGGAACCCTCTGGCTGTACCTTGTAAGTTTCGAGTCAGTAAATATTTTAAATCGGCTATTATTGGTTTCTTAAATCTTTCTGGTCGTGTGTTTCTTCACTATGGGACCTTAGAATAAATGTCAGGAATAATTAACCGACATTTGGTGAAAATCCCCAAAGAAGGAAATGTTATTCTGTAAATCTCTCAGCAGGAATTTTAGAAATATTTCATTGTATTCCCCTTTTATTGCACACAATTGAGACTGACACTATTCACCTTAAACTGAGATACCTGGATTCCTTTCCCTTTCCTTCTCCTTTCCTTTCCTTTCTCCTTTCCTTTCCTTTCCTTTCCTTTCCTTTCCTTTCCTTTCCTTTCCTTTCCTTTCCTTTCCTTTCCTTTCCTTTCCTTTCCTTTCCTTTCCTTTCTTTCCTTTTCCTTTCCTTTCCTTTCCTTTCCTTTCCTTTCCTTTCCTTTCCTTTCCTTTCCTTTCCTTTCCTTTCCTTTCCTTTCCTTTCCTTTCCTTTCCTTTCCTTTCCTTTCCTTTCCTTTCCTTTCCTTTCCTTTCCTTTCCTTTCCTTTCCTTTCCTTTCCTTTCCTTTCCTTTCCTTTCCTTTCCTTTCCTTTCCTTTCCTTTCCTTTCCTTTCCTTTCCTTTCCTTTCCTTTCCTTTCCTTTCCTTTCCTTTCCTTTCCTTTCCTTTCCTTTCCTTTCCTTTCCTTTCCTTTCCTTTCCTTTCCTTTCCTTTCCTTTCCTTTCCTTTCCTTTCCTTTCCTTTCCTTTCCTTTCCTTTCCTTTCCTTTCTTTCCTTTCCTTTTCCTTTCCTTTCCTTTCCTTTCCTTTCCTTTCCTTTCCTTTCCTTTCCTTTCCTTTCCTTTCCTTTCCTTTCCTTTCCTTTCCTTTCCTTTCCTTTCCTTTCCTTTCCTTTCCTTCCCTTCCCTTCCCTTCCCTTCCCTTCCCCTCCCCTCCCCTCCCCTCCCCTCCCCTCCCCTCCTCTTCATTTCCTTTTTTCCTTTTTTCCATTTTTCCACTTCCTCTTTTGCTTTTATAATTTTCCTTTATTCCTTTTTCTTTTTTTTTCATTTTCCCCTCTCCTCCCCAGAATATATATTTTATTGATGGTTTTGTTTATTTTATTCTGATGATTGACCTGTCTCTCTTCCCACAAGTCACTGGCAGATGAGCATCGCTCCCAAAGACAGAGTGAACTGGGTCATTTCAACAGTCCTTCCAGCTGATTTGTGTTTTGTGTGAAGACAAATATTTTGCCTTCAACACAAGTGCACCTAAACAAAAATATCCTCTATGGTTGTTTCTTCAGTGATTCAAAGTAAGGAATGAAAAAATAAAAATTATTAAAATTCTATCAAACAAATCCCATGCCTGCACAGGTTTCACCTCATTGCTGAGCATGACAGTAATCCAACTTCTTGACCAACAGGGGAGCCAAAAATCACTGAGCAGATGCAAGACCAAGGTTCAAATCTGCCTGTAGGGAGCCAAAACTAAAATATCCCATAACACTTCCTCAGGAGAGTCCAGCCCCTGCATGACACTGATCTGGAAAAAAGTGGTTTCATTTGTTTGGGTTTAATATCTTTCCACTGTATAGAAAGCATTAAACACAGCTTGGAGAAGAGATTAAAAATCCTAAGATAAGTGGCCTGAACAGCAAGCTTATGGTTTTGCAGTCATCCAGAACTCATCCTTATTGTTTTGGACGAACTCAAGAACTGTTTAAGTGCCAAACCACTCTGCTTGATGCTGGGCAAGCCTGGGAACTCAGACCTGCAGCAAAAATCAAGTTATGTAAAAATTGCTCTCCAGACTGGTATTTCAGCATGATTCTGAATACAGAAAGCTGAGGCTTGTTTTGGTAAAGAAACAAAGAATAAGCAAATATACTACCACATAAAAAGAAGACCTCTGGAAGGTTTATAAATTATATTTTGACATCCTTCGTTTCTTTAACAAATAGCTGACATGGAAAACTTTATTCTGAAATTTACTTTTCATTTATTGGTGCATTTCTTAGTTTTTGAGGAAAAAAATTGTTTAGATCGTCGTATTCATTTTTACATTTGATATTTGATATCAAATCAATTGATATTGATATTTGCTTTTGATCCATTTCATAAATCCCTTTGTTATTTACTCAGTCCTATCTCATTCTGTGTGAACTTAAACATATGAGGTTTAACATATGCTTTGTACTTATCAGGCCTTTGCATAGAAACAAATTTCATTGACAGCCAAAGTAAAAATGCAATTTATGCAAAATTCCACTCTCAGCACACGGAAATAAAAGAGAAAGGTATAAGAGCCACTAAAAAATAATAATGCTAAAAATAACACTAAAAATCATACTGGAAGATAATGATCTGGTTTGAGAGGACAAAGAAAATTTCTATGATATTATAAGCTCTAAATAAATGGTAATTAAATGTTAATGTTTTTCTTAAACACATGAAAATGTAGTTTTTGGGGAGATGCAGGTATAAACCAGATATATGAGTCTATAGACATTTTGGATACCTCCAAAATCTGACGTTATTTTATTCAAAACACACCGTCTTCATCTTTGAAATAATAGCATCCCTTGGAAATGTGTGATTCTGCAATAAGCTGCAAATGTTTGCTGTAGAGACATGAGTTATAAAATAACCATCGTGGATAGGGCAGCCAATAAACTCATTCCCAGATCTGTTTCAGTCATTAATGTTCAGTCAAAAGCAAGCCCTTTAATATCTGGTTATGTACTCCAGTTAGGATTCTAATTACAATTTACTTTTCTTCCAAGTGTGCATTTCTTTTGTCCTTTCTGACATGTCTCATATTTTCTGTATCAGTGATTATAGATATTCTCAAATGGATTATTCATTTGTTCATACCTCAAACAATGACTGCTCTAACAAGCCATTAACAGGTAGCTGACCTATTCAGTGTCTGCAAACACACATGAAACAGTGCCCTGTGGAACTGCAGAAGGGAAGTCAGCATGGGCGAAACCAAGGTCTGCACTGCCTGAGAAGAGATGCAAATTTTCCCTTTGCATTTCCTTTGACGGCTCTTAGAAAGCTGGAGAGACCAACATTTATGGGGGTGGGGGAGGGGGAAAGAATATCTGCAGCAAATGTCTGCTAGCTCTATGACACGTATGTTTTGCCACTGGAATGCAAATGATACATTTACCTCTTCCAGGCTTCTGATTTTGCATTATGGTCTCTTCCCCTTTCCCCTTCCCTTTCCCCTTTCCCCTTTCCCCTTTCCCCTTTCCCTTTTTCCTTTCCTCTTCCTCTTCTCTTTTCCTTAATATCCTCTTCCTGTGCCTGCAATTGCAAGCTCAGAATATTTAACACAATTCAAAAATTTCCAAGGAAAATATATTTTAAAAAAAAAGTAGGATGGTGTGTATGTCCAAATGAGATGTTTGTGGAGAAGTTTTTTTCTAGTCTGCACTGAGAAATGCAGAATGCAGGCCAGCTGTGAGAAGAAGAGGTAGGTAGTGTTTTCCTGGGTCACCAAGGTAAGATGTTATCAAAATGGGAACCACATCTGATCCAAATTTGATGTAGGCTATGTGGCAAATTTAATGTGTCAGTAGCACACTAAATAGAACAATTGCTGCTGGACTGGGAGCTGCCACTGTTTTTCACAGGGAGGCTCCTGCCCTGCTCTTGCCTGTGCCTTGGGACTGGGTTATTTTTGCTTCTGCTGCACTCTGTGGTTTCCTCAGCCACTCAGTGCTGTAAAGGAACACCACCAGAATACAACTTCAAATGTGAGCACGTCCAAAGCCAGCCTAGGGACTGACTTATATCCAGACAAAAAAGTGAATTAATTTCTTGACTTCTTTCTTTTATGTTTTGTTTTGTTTTATTCTGTTTTTTGTTTTTATTCTGGTTTTTGTTTTGTTGTAAGGGGGGGGTGATGTTAAAATATGGCACTCATTCCTCCCAATTTTCTTACCGTGTACATCAACAGGGTATGGGTTATATGTACTGTTATATATGCACCATCCAGGGTACAAGCTACTTTCTTCCAAAAAAAAACCCCAAAAAGGTAGAATCCACACCCTCCAACCATGTCACAGAGATGAATTGAGTTATTACAAAAAAATACTGATGTAAGACTCTCATTAAAATACATTTTTTTTATCCGTCTGATGTGTGGAAATTTTCCTTCCAGATGATGAGGCAAGAATCTTAACTCTCAATCTGTCTCAAGCATAAACACTCTTAAATGATTTGTCAGTACCTGTTCAAGCTTTATACATATTTGATGCTATTTATTTATTAGTGATTATGAACATGATTATTTGATAATATTCTGCTTCAGCCACATGGGGTATGGATACACACAGGATACAATTGCATTGTTTCTTCTTTTGTTTTTTTCTACTCATTGACCTACTTTAGGAACTTCTTTAAAAAAAATGGAATATGATGAATTCTTTTTATTGCCAGAACTTCAAAGATTTTCATTTTTGTAGGAAGACAATGTAAGCTATTGAAGAAAAAAACCCAAAAAACATACACACATTCCCAATATTTTGTATTTCTACAAATGAGAAAAATGAAGTGTCAAAAGTGAAAGCATTTCAACAAATACCATTTTAAAAAAAAATAAATCTTATTTCTAAACAGGAGGGTGAAAGAAAAAAAGCCAAATACTGAAGTACCTTGTAAATACCGAATATCTGAATTTAAAGGGTTTTTTCCTCTTAGAATGACTTACAGAATGATAACCTAAGTTTTAGTTTCTTCCCTGTGATACTTCAAATAATAAATATCATAGGAAAAGAAAAATTACATGATGAGAAAGTAGTCATTTTCCACAACGTAATTAGAAAAATGCTCAAGTAAGTAACCTGGAAAGAACAGTTATGTGTCATGCCAAGGATCACGCTAAGCAAGCAAACCCATAATAGAAATCCTGTGAAAAACTTGGTCATGACAGCCTCAGCATACCTACCCTCTTGTAATTTGTCATGAACAGTTCCAGGTTGCTCTGGTATTTCTTGCAAAAAGCCAGCTGACAGCTGTAGGTGTTATACCTTGTGCCTATAAAGCAGGAGATTATGGTGGAAAACTTAATAAAATGACAGCAGAGAAATGAAGCAAGTTGAAAGGCTCTAGCTGGCTCATCCTCCCAATCAGACAGTGGAAAATTAGAAGGGAGGAAAGACCCAGCAATTTAAAGATGTTATACAGTGCTCCTAAATATGTTCTAAGTAAGGATTCTAACATCTGTAATGAAGGTGGACATTTACAAAAGGCATACTGGTATGAAGAAAGGAAAAACTGAATAATGTGTCCCAGCCATATTTCTGGAGTACTAGGATCCCATCAGATGCATTCTTTCCTTGATCCTAGCTGTGACCCTACTGTACTTAATTGTTTCAAAATGCATTTCCACTTTTCAAAACGTGAATTTTTGGAGGGTTTTATCAATTTGCCTGTGTTTTCCAGATGGTCATAAATTCTGTAAGATCTATATTTTCACTTAGCCTCACAGAGAAATCCTGGCTTTTCGTCCTCACACAAGTGCAGACTGGCTCTACATCATGGTCACACATCCAACCTACCCTGCACACCCTATGAATTCACAGCAAACCTCATGATTTTTTGTGTGTTGAGCTTACTTTGTCATACTCAAATTAATTAAATAACAGATTGCTTTAGGTCCAACAGGCTGTTGATTAAGCTAAGCCTCTGGGAGTGTTTTGCACAGACTGGTTTATGTTTGTCTGAGGTCTGCACACCTGAACTGCAGGTCTGTTCAGTATGGACATAGAAGGTACAATGTATCATGGTGTGCGTAAATCCATCAGAAATATCTTTTCACCTTTTTTCAGAAAGGTGCATCCTCTGTGGTCCCATGGACTCCTTCTTGCACAGTTTGCCTTATGTGTGAAGGCAGAGTTGGGACCAGATAGAGTCAGCATTTCCAATGTATCCTTTTGAGAGGTCTTGTAATTTTTAGCTTCCCTTAGCAGCCAGAAAAATCTGGAGCAAACCCTAGATGTGATTTAGTACCAGAAATGTTCCAATTGGGATCTGAAGAGGAAGAGCTGAAGAAGTGGGGAGGTGGTGGTGAGGTGGTGAAATGTGTGTGTGTTTGCATCCCCAGACTGGGGAGTGTTGGTGTGAAGGTTCCTGTAGAGAGCAGGGAACAGAGACAGATCTCATGAGGGGTTAAAAGTATAATTTTATTTTAAATGGAGTCTTACGAAGTGCTTCTGTTACTCAAGCTTCCTTAGTGTCACTTCTTAGTTGAGTAACTGCAGTCACCAGTGTGGCAATGTGGTGCTCAGACTGGGAATTTAAAAAAAGCCTAAGGGAATTAGAGGCTTTTGAACTAAGTTATCTCCCCTAGGCTCTCCTGAAAACCTCAGGCTTAATCTTTTGTTTTGCTTCTTTCTTTAATGATGTCTATAATCTTTTTCCCCTCACTTGCAGGCATCAAAGAGATTCCTTTCCTCTAGTCCAGAAAATTGACATTTAATCACTGGTAAAATACAAATTTTCCTTAAACTCATCTCTTGGGAGCCCCTACTCATCCAGAGCACCATATATGCTCAAGACAGCTATCATCTGCGTTCATTTGCATTGGGGAAATACTGAATTACATGGAAACATTGAATGTGAAAATTTATCAGGTACTTAGCTTGGCATCATTTTTTGTGCTCTGCCAGAGCTGATGTGTGCTGTTTATGTCTAACAACTATATTATTATGGTTATTGAGCAAAACAGCTGCAGAGTGAATGTTCATTTATTTTCAGTTGGTTTTCCACAGATCAGGTGATGCTAAATTACACTGTCTGCAGTTTTGATCATAGTGCAAAATGTAGCATAATTTGAAATCATAATTCTAATTCTTTTATTTAAATTTTGCCTTTATATAAAGACAGTCCAAAGATGAAAACTGATGCAGAATACCATGCTGTTCACTGACAAAGTGTCACCTTATGCTAGTGATTTAAATGAAATTTTCAAGGACAAGACTAAGTATGTTAGACTAAGCATCTGCTTTTACAGGCATTCGCTACAGAAACCAGGAGACTGGAGGAGGGGTTCATGAATCATGTTCTGAAACATTTTCATCCAAGTGTTTTGTGGAGATACAAAAAAAGAGCCTTTAGAGATTCCCCTACTTTGCAGCCACCATCAGAACCAGTTCAGTTTGTCTCCTGGTGCCTTGAGGCTGTTCATCTGGGAGTTTTCTTTATGGTGTGATCAAAAGGAGTAATCATGCATCAGCTTCCCCAGTGCCTGCTTAAAGACACCACAGGCACTGTGGGACCAACCAGCCCTGCTCTCTTAATTTCACTGACCTCGCTGAACCCTAAGGCTTCCCTCTGCAGGCATCCAATCCAGCACTGCCATATTTGTGTCACACCTAGCCTGTAGGTACCAGCCCCATGTGACTTAATAATGCATATTTCCTGAGCACAGGAATTAAGAAAACCTGGTTTCCTGTGGCTTTGTGCCTCACAGCTGCTTTCCTTGGTGCTAGAGAAAGCATAATATGAGTGAGCAGTGCTCCTCTAAAGGTGGGATCTCCAAGGAGATCTCAAAAGGGTGGATTCTCTAGTCACCAGCAGGGACATAGTGCTAAAAACATCATTTTTCTGTTGTTTGACCTTTGATTTTAGGTAATCTGGAGGAATGAGACCTTGGCTCTTATAAATAAACCCAATAGGTAAGAAGTTATTAATGGGCAATGGGATAATGGACAAACTGGCACATACAAATGCACACCCAGAGCAGCATGCTAGAAGATTAATTTAAAAAAGAAAATACAATTTAAAAAAAAAAAAAAAAGGAAAAAAAGGTGAACTGAATGAAAATTTTGTTTGTGAGTGGGGAAAAGAATTTCTTATTGATTCTTCCTGCCCCTTCATCTAGCGCCCCCTCATCCTCTTCTACAACTGCTTTGCCATTTCTGAAGGTCAGCCTAAATCTCAACATATGCTCTTAATTTGAGGTCTTAAAGCAGCATTTCCCAAACTAGGAAAGCTGGAAGCA
This sequence comes from Poecile atricapillus, assembly GCF_030490865.1. Taxonomy (NCBI): domain Eukaryota; kingdom Metazoa; phylum Chordata; class Aves; order Passeriformes; family Paridae; genus Poecile; species Poecile atricapillus. The sequence goes on from NC_081250.1 coordinate 12,331,514, forward strand.
AGCCTGGAAGTACAAATAGGAGTGTAGTCGTGAATGGAAAAGTTTGGCAACTGTGGTATAAAGCTTACTCATTCCACCCAACCAGACTTTCAGCAAGATGTGTTCGGTTTACAACTGAATGAAGGAGTTCCTTGCATTGATGGCTTTCAGAAAAAGGCACCTTATAGAGCTGTGCTGCCTCTTATGATCTACAAGTTGCAGCCTTCATTATAAAACCCAAATATTTTAATCAATATTTAGATTTTCCTGTGCAATAGATCTTTTAATGTAAATCTCTGTGGAAATTCTGCTATAAGAACAAATAACCCTAACCCCTTCCCCATCTCCCCTGTGGACACTGGCTCTTTCACAAAATGGTCTCATGTATAAAGGCAAGTGCAAGGCTGTCACTGTGTGATCTGATGAAAAGATGGAACCCTGCTGCTGGTGATGTTGAAATTATCTCATAATTATTGGCTGAAATCCTGTCCTTGCAGGCAATGGCAAAAATTCCCTGGCAGACCATGTGGGAGACAGGGATTTCCCTCTTGTCTCAGGCTGTAGAGGGTGAATTTCTCCATGTGGGGGTGTTTGTGGTTAGTGTTGCTGCAGTTGTATTATGAGTGGTTCTAAGAAATTCCCCACCCCCAAATTTCAGTGCAATGGATAAAATAACTCTCTGGTTGTAACTCAGTCTCCTCATTAGTGGTTGCATGATTTGGAGTACCAAAGCAGAAAACTTTGGCAGGGATTTTTGTGGGGCAAAGGAAGGACAAAAAAAAGAGTATGATCCATGGACTGTTTCCAGGGAGTGCTTCATGTGTAAGCTTCATATTTTATATTTTAGTTATTTATTTGACTTGCTTTTTTTTTTTTTTTTTTTAATTATGTTTACTCCCATTTACCTCCATTTGGAACTGTCCTCAAGAAAAAAAAAGGAAAAAAAACCATGCCTGTTATATTTAGGCAGACTAGGAGTAAATGACTGGTATGCTCGTGATTTGAGACCTTTATCATAACTCTGCTTACTGTTGCAGCATTTAGGTATTGAATGGTTCCATTTTCAATCAGGTATCCAGCCTGAAATGTTTTTATACCACTGCTGTGCACACAGATCCTGTGGATAATTGCTATAATCGCCTCACATTTGCAAATGTTCTTTGGGGACTTGAACCCAGGTCTTGCTCCTGGTCTATTACAGGGGAAGTAGAAGGAGCAGCTCTGCTTGTTCACAATAGCATTGGCAAGGAGTAGTTAATCTGAACTCTCAATTATATGCAGAAAATCTGCACATCCTGCCCAATTAAGATTTCTTTTTCCCATGGAGCAGGTTCTAAATTTTTAAATAGTTTGATTGGAATTCTAAAAGCAGCAAGAGAGAAGATTAATCTTGTTAATAATTAGAAAGCTGAATGCTAACATTTTTCCCCCATAGGAGCTGCCTTGATGTTATTACTCTCACAGCTAACAGCAGCTATAGTCTGTGTGTAAGGAACCTGATATACATGTAAATTGACCAACAGTTTGTTTAAAGTGAGGAGTTTAATTGTGTCTGCTTCTTGATTTGCACTACAAAATAGAAGGATGCAGGGACAAGATAAACCAATTGATCCCATGACTGACATGGTCAACCTGCATCTTTGTTTTCCTTGTGGTGTAAGGAAATGTTGCTTCTAAGCCACATCCTCTTGTAAACCAATACAGGGAAATGTGCACAGTACCTCTGACAACTGAGGGTGTGTTAGGCGTTGTTCAAACATGCCTTTTGCACTCTGCTTTCTGGATAAGTCTATCATGGCTCAGTGCAAGCAGAGTAACCCAGAGCATGAGACAAGAATCCCTTTTGATGGGTTCTTCCTGTACAGTGCTTCCCAAATATGATTCATTTGTCAGGATCACTTTTTCTCTTCCTCTAGGTCTTTGGCATAGGACTTTCAGAAGCCTTCCACATAGCAATTGTCATCTAAATATCTATTTAATTCTTATTTCTATAATAGCAGAGATTATTTAACTTGTTACAACCTCAACAGGGTGGCAGGAGAGTAGAGTATGGAATAACTGCAAGTCTGCTTGTCAGATGGTGACTTTTTGGCTTTTTTTCTGAGTAGACTTTTGAACTAAGGTCCTGGTCTTCACACGTGATCACTAATAAGAATTTATCCCTCTTTTTCTTTCTCTCCAATTGAAATATTTAGTTAAATACAAGGAGAGAATGCTTCCAAAACAGACTGCTGTGAGAGATAATATACCAGTCCACCTTTGCTGCCATCATATGCAACAAACAAGACAGCAATTAAGGGTTCATTTTTAAAGTGGAAATATTAAAAAAATACTGTATCATAATGCAGAAAGGATATTATGCTGATGGTACACTAACAATAACATGGTTATTTCTTTTTATTTCTGCACCTAACTACTTGAATATTTGTATTTAAATACAATTTATATGCATATAAGCGCAACACCAAGAATGTCTGTTTATATGAGTGTATGAAATTTATTAAAAAGATTATTCAAAGTTAGATCCAGAATTTTTATTTTCTGAACTACAAAATACTTTAAAAACAAAAGAAACATGTATCTTTTAAGATAAATCTTTAAAATATTATTGTTAATTATTAATTATTAATTTTAAGATAAATTAAGATATTAATCAAAATAGATCTTTTTGACTTCTCAAAACAGAGAAATTTTTTTTCTTTTCAAAATATCTGAACAGCTTACTAAACATCAAAACAATTTAAAATTCTGTAATATTCCATCCACCACCTATGTAATTTCTTTGCTCCATTAATGGAGCTTGATTTATGAAATATTAGAATTGCAGAAAAATATTTGTAATGAGCAGTAAATACAGTAGAAGGAAAACCCAAAGGAACCTGAGGTATTAGTCCTCCATCTTGAGGCCTCTGTCTTTCTTGCATCTAAAGAAAGGCATTTATTTTTATGTAAATTTTAGTCTGAAATAATATACAGGTGAATTCACTGGTAAAACTGAAGGATTTAAAAGCTATTAAAGTCTTGCATAACTGTATGTCTCTTTCTGGTCTGTGTATGTCTTCAAGGATGGAGAGAGATAATAAACCATACACAATATTTCAGAGAAACTTGCATCATGTCCAGAAGTCTCCTAGTTTTTCCAGCTTTTTCCATAGATCAGGAATGGCTTCTGTAGTTTGGAATGAGTATGAACTCTTTTTTTTTTTTTTCTCACATATAAGGCATTTTAGACAAACTTTTATTTTGAGTAAATCTAGCACAATGACTGAATTGATGTTTAATTTATTTTTTTTTTTTAAATTTCAAGATAAAAACATATTGGAAAACTCTCCATAATCTGATGATATTTCTGTTCACTGAATACCAAGACCTTTTTAATAGAAAAAAAATTCTATATTAGGGTTTGAGAAAAAGAATATTCATAAAGAATAACTTTAAAATTTTATAAGCATATCCAAGAGGTGCTGTTGTGACGGGCAGAAGTCAGAATTACATGACCAATCATCAGTAGTGTCACAACAGGACAGTAAGTTTTACATCAGCATTCATTTAATCTTCTACAGCAGTTTTGAATATCTAGCAGTTGTCATACTGTATTTTAAAAATATAACAAAAATTATAGTTGTGAATTACCATCATCAAATATAATTGTACACCATCATCTCTATCATAGCACCGCAAGTTAATGTCTCATATTAACAGTTAATCACATACCTTAAATGGGTCCATGATGCATTTTTATGAACTCTTTAATGTGCATTGGTGAAGAATGCAAATTGTGGAGAGGGAAAGAACCTAGGCAAAACCATTTTTATTGTTAATTTTAATACAGAAGACCAAAAACCTGAAAGTGGTCAGGGCATTTAGGCAGACATTAAACATTCATAGAGGTTTTGTTTTTTTTTTCTAGATTGGGTGCTGCACTTTACAAAGGGGAGTGCTTCAAAAGCTGTCAGAATGAGGTGGGAAATTCAAAACTTATATGGAAATAGCTTTGGGGTAGCAATTCATGAGACACTTCATGAAAGAACATGAAGGAATTTCTCACACAGAAATTTGTAGCTTCAATAGTTGATTATTATGCTGTGTGTATTTTTGCAGTCTTTGTAGGCAAGGTTCAAAGATTGAAAGGGGAAAATACAATTTCTTTCAGTACTATAGAAGAAATAGTATTACAAGTGATTAAAATTTTGTCTTTAATCAGAAAACCTGCGTTTGAGGGTGTATATATATATATATATATATATATATATATATATTCTTTATAACAGGCAGCTGGACATTTTTGAAATAATTATTTAGACCAAGACAGTAACATTTTCAGTCCTTTCTAAGGTGGATTAGACATTGATGTTAACCCAGATGGATGTGGTGAAGGAGGACAGAGCAGTGCAGGTCTGATGGCAGCTCTGGTCTGGAGATATCAGTGCAACCCCTGGTCAGCAGCAGAGGGAGGAGAAGGTCATGGCACCACAGGGATGATGGCTGGGAGGTTACTTGCAGACACCCTGTAGGGTCAAGAATCCCAAACCCATTTGTGCAGAAGGAAGGACAACCAGTGGCTGAAGTCAAGTAGAGGGAGAACAGAGACTCCAGCCAGAGTAGGAGCTGGAAGATGGTGACTTTTGGCACGAAAAAGGATGTTCTCCTTACAAGTGTTTGGTTGCAATAGTGAGGTCTGGAAGCAGGGAAGGGACTGCTGGGGAAGTACCCAAAGTGATTGTACCTGATTCAGGTGATAGAGCCAGTGCCTCAGGTAGGAAGGGTAAAGGATGATGGAAGTAATATCTGAACAAGATTTGCTCTCTTGGAACAATTTTTTTGGAGCACCTGAGCCCTAAATCTGTAATGCTGTGGAGACTTTTCAGAGGAATCTGTAATACTGTGAAGACTTTCAGAGGTTCATCTGGGACTCAGGCTATTACTGGTTGCTGCTTATCCATGTGGGTGTTGTGATACTGCCAACAGAGACCTTGAGCAGATCAAGAGTCACTGCTTGAATTTTGAATAATAGGTAAAGAGAAACTGTTGGTATTGTCCTCAAATCTGCTGGTCAAGGGGAAGCAGCCAGAGAGGAACTGTGGTTCTTGTGGATCAATGTTTGGCTGTGTGGTGGGCAGGGATCTGTCTTCCAAAGACATGGGGAAGTTTTAATGGCTAGAAAAGAGCAAATGTTACAGCTGCTTTTCAAACAGACAAGATGAAAGATCCAGGGAACAGCAGCCCAGTCATCTTTCACATCACTCCTGTTGAAGACTATGGAAAGAGTTCTGAAAAACATTTCCAGACACAAGACAGAAGGAGACTGAGAGAACCCAGTCACACCAATAGAAGAGGGCAAATCATACCTGGCCAACCTGATTGCCTTCTGTGTTGAAATGACTGGCCCAGTGACTGGGGTGTGTTTGACTTTAGCAAAGATTTTGAAAGGATGTTCCATGGCATCCTTGAAGTCAAACTGAGAGTTATGGACTAGGGGATGGCTTGTGAGGGGAGTGAAAGACTGGCTGCATTACAGTGTTCAAAGAGTGTTGGTCAGTTTTGAAAGTATGGCTGGCTGACAAGTATGGGAGGCCTCAGGAGCTGATGTTGAGGCAGTTAGTGTTTAATATCTTCATTCAATGGACTGAATGATGAAATGGGATCATCCTTCTTCAGACTGACAGAACTGCCACTCAAAGAGACCTTGACAAGCTGGAGTAGCAGCTGCAGAAGTCTTATGAAGCTGGATGAAAACAAATGCAAAGTTCATGGGGAGAGACTGCCTGGGAGCAACTGTGCAGGGAGTCCTCTGTGATTGAACACAAGGCAGCGGGATGGCACCGCAGAAACAAACATAGGTGTGCAATGCGACATACTAATAAGCCATAAGTAGCCAGCAGGCCAAGAGAATATATTATCATCCTCTATTCAGCTTTTAGGAGACTTCATCTGAAATATTGTGCCCAATTTTGGGACATTTCCCAGGTGGTGGATGGTAAACTGGAGAAGGCCCAGCAGCAGTCCAATGAGATGGGAAGCTGCAAGAAGCACAGAGAATAGCTGGAGACCCTGAAGGTCCCAGGTTTGCTTAGCCTGGGGGAGAAAAGGGAATGTAACTTCCTCCTGTGATAACCTGATGGTTATAGAGAAGTCTTCCAGCCTCTTCTCTGAGACCCAGAGTGAGAGGATAAGAATAACATTCATAATTTGTAAAATTAAAATTCTGGGTATAAGAAAAAATATGTAATGAGAATGGTTAAACACCAGAACAGGCTGCCCAACAAGCTTGTGGAATCTACTGCTTTGGAAATACTCAAAATTTGACTGGAAAAAGTACTGAGCAAATTGATTTGATCCTAAGGATGCACCTGTTTGTAGCAGTGTTGCATAAAATGACCTCCAAAGGTCACTTCTAAAAAAATTATTCCCTTATTCAATATTCAATTTATATCTATGCGCTCGTAAGAGTGGAGGATATTTTATATCTTTCTCCAGTCTACGAATGAAACTTATGTCCACAAATAATTGGTACTCTAATTAGGATGAGAGAACTTTCTGCATCTGAGTCTCTCTGTTACATTTACTAGCAGATATTTTTATGTGTATGAGAGAATCCTCTTGTGCTCGAAATCTTCCAACAATGCAAATGTTTATGATCCTGATACAGAGAAACCATATGCAAGCAGATGATTCATGAGATTCAGGCTTCTGTTCTGTGTTTCAATCATGTCTGATTTATGAAATGTAAACAGTGGATCCAAACCCATTCTAGTTTTCAGTGGTCCTTGTGAGGCAGTAAATATCATGAATTTCAAACTGTTTAAAAAGCTTTCAAAACTGCTCAGCATGCAACTTCTTTTATAGTTACATGTGCTTTTTAAAATGCACATTTCCTGAAAGGCAAGCAAGCGGGAATAATTACTATTCATTTTTTTCCTCTCAGCTTAGAGAGTTAAATTGTACTCAACAGTTATTTCTCCCTAGTGCATGATACAGCAGAAATCCTTCCAGGGCAAATGCACTGCAATCACAGAGTTGGCTTCAACAGCAGAAACACTAAAAGAAGTAATTCAGATTAATGAATGGATGATGGAGATACACTCTGTCAGCACTGTTTGCTACAGGGATCTCCTAAAGCTCTGGAAATGAAGATTTCCTCTAGAAAGTTTGTTTGCTCAGCCTGTGGTAGGTACTGAGAAGCTGTTCTTTTAAGGGCCCTATTTCTCCCCACTCCACTGATTTCAGAAAGCTTACCTTTTCTTTTTGTACATGAAAATGCTGGACATTGCAAATAACAAAACTCAAGTGTCAAAAGACTTCATCACTCTCAGCAAGAAGCTTGTGATGTTTTCTCAAGGAACAACCTACACATTCATTTGTCTTTAATAAAAGCAGATCTGCCTGACTGTATCAGCTGATGTGCTGTGCTTGCCTTGGAATAAGAATGATTTGTTGCTTTTTTTTTCAGTGGGAGGGCTTTCAAGATTTATGGGTGTGCTGAGAAAACATGGGAGGAATCTGCCTGGAGGGCTGATGCATCTCCACGGAGTGAAAGATGTACTCAATGAAGTGTGTTTATACATCCTGTCCTTGGCTTGCAGTGCAGCTTTCCAAGGGTAAGCCTCGCCCAGCCTCTTGAGAAACAACTTATTTAGTAGTTTCTTCCCTATATGATTTGTTAATTTATGGGAACAGGATTGTTGAGACTTGTTGCAGAAATGCGAGTAATCCTATTAATGAATGTGGCTTTGAAAGGGGAGGTTGTGGGAAACCAGATCTTGAAGTTGTGAAACACATATATCCATCCATATACTTTAACATGCTTAAATGTTCCAGAAGATAAGTGAGGTGTTATATGAAGGTCCTACAACATTTTATAGCAAATTCTTGAGAAATTAAAAAAGAAAATTACACTTTGGAAATGTTCAGACTAATTAGGTACAAAGAAGAAATTCTTTATAAATGATACCACCAATAATTTGATATAGTAAAAATTAGAAAAAAAAACCAAAACCATATAACTGGGCTAAAAGGAAAAGTTTGGCATAATATAAGCAATTAGCCATTTAACCAGAAACACTGCATACTGGTCTAATCTAATTTCTGAAACTAAACTATGAAGTGTGTATATGTTCTTCTAGGAGAGAGCTCAATATTACATTTTTGGTCCCATCATGCCTTAATCCTGCCTTCTGACTTCAATAATCTAGTCATTACTTGAGTCATTTAAGATCATGACATATATTCAAATCTCTTCTGTCATGCAAAGTAGCAGAGATTTAACCTCTGGGACTCCAGCCTTCTGTGCTGGCTTAGAAATAGTGTATCTTCCTTTCTTTCCTTTTAAATATCCTGTGTGTGCACAAAACATTCAGACTTTTGATAAGGGAAGAAAGAATGATAGAATAGCCACTAACATCATGAATATGACTAAAAGGTCTCATATTTCTCCCACGTAAGCATTTTGTATTTTGTTCCTGGTATCCACTACTTAAGTGTTCAGTCACTCAATATGAGTATAAAAAGGAAACACCACATCCTTATGGAATCACAAAATTCATCACTTTTTGTGAAGAAACATTTCTATTCACAGAGTTTTTAGAGAGGTTGCAGGTCAGATAATGATAGCTAAAATCATTCCTAGCTACAAGGTAACTCACTGCCATGATTAGCTGCATTAAATTGTAGATTTATTAGTGTTAGATTTATTAGTGTGAATCATCAGTTTCAGGTGAAATTTTTAGAGGTGCTCTGGCCAAACTAGGAGTTCTGATGTTTGCAGGACTGAAGATTGCAGTTAGTAGTAGAAATGGCAGGGGTTTAGGAAGCTTGGATTTCTAAAAGCATTGCTAGCAGATTTAGGACAAAAAAAATCTCAGAGAACTGGGGATCAGGCTTATACATACAGCTGAAACAGGGTTTAATTGCATTCTGGCTGCATTAGAATAACATTTACAGTGTTTAATAGCACATAACACCTCTTCTGAGTACAGAGAAGATATGAGAGTGGGCATTTTTAGTCTTATATATGGAAGTAATGAAAACAAATTGGATTATGACCTTAATTACAATCCCTCTCCCCTCTCCTCAAGAAAGCAGTCTTTCTTAATCTTAGTATCTTCTATCGTTGTTTCTAAATGTATAGGTGGATTCCTACCTGCAGTTGTCATAGTTTTTTACCAGCTGCACTGCTCAAGTAACATTTCAGGTTGTAGCTTTACTGCCTTGTGAGTTGTGTTGTAATTAGCCAATGCACAGAGTAATCTCATGAAGTCCCTCAGTATCTATTGCTATGCCTGGTTTGATATAACCATGCCTTATAAAATAGGTGAGTTGTTGACCTTATTGACTTAAACAACATTTCCACTGCAACTACGGCTAAGTTGAAGGAAAAAAAAAATAAAAAAGTTAGATCTTTATGGGAAAAGCATTTACCTAAACATTTGCTATCTGAAGCTGGTATTCAGTGTTGATGGATGGGAAAATAAGTCTTTCAGTCTGAGCTGTAGGTAGGATACCTCCAGATATCAGCAGCACAGAGACCTACCAGAGTCATATCCATAAAGCATCAGGGAGTCTCCTTCAAAGTTCAGGAAATTTGTGAATTTAAGTCTGCCTACACCAGCTGTATTAGTGAACCCTGGTTTTAACCCAAATTAAGGATAAATTCAGTTTTGTATTATCCTGTGGAGCAAAACTTTGTATTTTTCTCAGAGACAATGCAAAGAGAAAGCACAGCTCAGTTGTGTCTGAGAAATTGAGTGTAGTAAAATCTGTACGAGAGCCAGCAACAGCTGTAGGTCCTTCATGTAGAAGCCTACACACCCAGCAGAGATTACAAAATCTCTTGAGAAAGCTACAGGATGGGTTTTACACACACCTCCAGGCTGGATTGGCATCTTTCATGGAAAGTATTGATCTTCAAGAAGCATCTCATGGGAATCACGATATGCAGGAAAACAGCTCAGTGTTTAACAGACAAGAATTTGAGGATTGCGTGTTTATAAGAACCTGCAATGCTTCAAATGCTGACTATTGTGTGCTAATTATCTCATAATATTCTTTTATTTTGTTGATTCTTGGGTTTAGTTCACCTGATCTTGAAGTGTGGATGAACACTGGTCTCTGATTGCCTGGGGAGCCCACAGATTAACAGACTAGCAGATGTCATCTCAGAGAACATCTTTATCTTAGCCTTAGCATTTTCTGAAGCCAGTGGACATTATAGTGCCAGCCAGAAATAAAGACTTTTGTGCCACATTCCAGACAGTGGGAAGTTGGTCAGACACAATCATTTAAGAATAGAAGAGATGGAAAAATAGTCAAGGGCCATATAGCAGCTCTCAAATTCAACAGGAGAAGTCACTGTTTCTTGGCTTACTCAAGTCAATCATCATCTAGTGCTGTGCTTGTTTTCTTGCATATTCTGATTGTTTTTCTTGCATCTGTTTAGAAAAAAATTCACTAAATTCCTAATGAAGTATAATTTCACGGGAGGCCTGATACAAGATAACATTAGAAACAAGTTCTGCCAGACTATAAAGCCAAAATGTACTTCAGTGGTGTTTGTGTTTGTCTTCATTGTGAACCTATTGCCTCTAATATAGTATTTTGTTCCATAAAGTGCTGCAAAGATGCATACAAAAAGATTAATCCCTGACAAAAACATGAGTTCAGATAGGAAAAGCAGGCCAGGACAGAAACATTATTCTAATACTTTCAGGTGCTTCAGATCATCTATTTTGGACTCTGCTCTCTTATGGCATTACATAATGGACTAAAAGAAAGGGGAGCAGTCAAGTGACCAGATCTGTAGAGCATTAAGAAGAACCCATTTAAATGAATCTTAATTTCCTGAGGTTAAAGGCATTTCTCTCACCCTAAGGGCAACATAGAGTCCAAGACAAATTTCTCAAATTTATGAATACATCTTCAGAATATATGAAATCTAATAATTTCACATCATCCTTGAAGGAGCCACTGAACATTCAGGGATGAGGGGGTCATCAGACTTTTCAAAGACCCACAGAGAATTGGAGGGATGCAATGATGCTTATAATGGGCACACCTCCCCTCCAGCCCCCTTGTGCCTGATTTCAGCAGTGCCAGAGCTGTATAAACAGGTTCATTATTAGTCTACTCTTCTCCCATGTGTAATAGATCCTGTCTGTATGAAGCTCTCTCTATTCTTCAATCTCAAGAGGTACAGAAAAAAAATTAAATTTAAATTATTTTTCTCTGAAAACTCCTTACAGAACATTTTGTGTTTCACATTTGCACAATTTCTTACAATTTCTTTTTCCTTTCCATTTACTTTTTTTTTCCTTTTTTTTTTTTTTTTGGCAAATATCTTCCTCATCTTGTTGGTGAATGTTTAGGGAGGAAGTAAGATCCAACCAGTCTGACATTTAAAACCAAATGTCTCAAGGTAAGAATAAGAACAGCTGTCAGCAGGAATTAGCAGAAGCCAGCACTTGAGAAGAGGTTGGTATTTGACAGTGTTCATGAATACATTTCACACTGAAGATGTTACCTTTCAAACTTTAGGTTTCCCTTTTCTTTTTAAGCAATGTCTGGCCTTATTCACCCTTTTAATGTTATGAAGTGGTACAATATTTTATACATGACAAGTGTAAGGGAAGAACCCTATTATCATTCTCCCATGTACGTGTTGTAACATGAATTAATGCAAGGAGGGAAATATTCATCCATTTCATGAGGACAGCTGAAACATTTGCTGCCAAAATTCCTTGCCTGTCATTTATTACTGACATTGAGAACATTTTTTACGCACTTGTGAAAAAGCTTTCCAAAAAACACTGGAGTTTATGAATTGCTTGCAAATTTGCAGCTGATAAAGCTGAATTTTCAATACCTTGCAGGGCTTAAATTTCTCTGTGGTTTTAGAAGTAACCTGTACATTTAAATTGCCTTACATGGCAATTTAGATTTGCTCATAATGTGCTACATTGCTCGGTGACGTTTTCCTTGTGCTGTTATTCCAGTTAGCAGTTAGATCAGCACATACTTATGTCTCCTGCAGAGCAACTCAGCTCAGGAGGGGGAAACCCTTTGAAATTCGTCAAGGTTTCCAAATTCCTTTTGTAAGAAGAATAAATATTTTGTGGATCTCTAATGCAGCCTACTGTTAAAGTACAGGGAATACTTGTCAGACCACAGTATAATTACCACATTCAGGGTGGTAATTAAGTCTGCAGTGCAGTAAACTATTTTGACAGATTTTGTCTTATTCAAAGGGAAACTGAGGTTCTTCTTCATTTTCTCAAGGTTGCTTAGTAGACTATAGAATTTTCAATTATATTAGGGAAATAGATATTTTAGAAAACCTGAATTATTTTAAAATTAAACTGTAATTTTATTAAATGCCTTTATTTCTAGAACATTTTTTCAGACATTTTTAAAAGAAAAAGAAACCATGTAAAACATCAGTGAAGTATGCAGAGATCAATATGTATGTCAGAGGGTAAATCAAAACAGAATGTTGTCCTTGAAGAAGAAGTACTTCAGGACAAAAACCAGGAATTTTTCTCCAATAAAATATTTTCACCTGCAAAGATGAAACGTATCAGAACTGAAGGAACTGCTTTCCAAAGGAGCATGTCAAATTTGATAAAACTATCACATGGAAGGTCTGGCAGAAGTCGGAGAGAAACCGGGAGAGAGAGAGAGAGAGAGAGAGAGAGAGAGAGAGAGAGAGAGAGAGAGAAAAGAGAGGGAGGGAGAGATGCTGTGAGCCAGGATAACCCAGACCATTCCCTAGCCCTGAAGCACAACTGCATGATGTTTCATTCTCTAATCAAATGCACTTCCCTGAAAACAGAGAAATGCCTCCAAACGATCTCTTGGACACCAAACCATGCCTGGCCACTGTGTGAGAGAGCACAAACTTTAAGCAAAAGCTGTGTAGTGAGTGTCTTATTAATTGAAAGGTAAAGATGATAATGTAGTTCTTGCTGTTAAAGGATTAAAAAGGATTAACTATCCTCATAATACATTATATGATTTATTTACAAACACTGTAAATGTTGTTTCCTGAGTATCTACCTGACTGTAGAAATATGCTTTGCAGTTCTTACCAGTCTGTGAATGGGAGAAAAATAAAACATAAAACTATAAATATCTAAATCTTTCTTTTCCCAAATTTTCCCTATTGCCTAAGCACTAAACTTCTTAATTTTTAAACTTTTAAACCTTTTTCAAGTTTACAGCCTTCATGAGCGTTTGATATGAAAGAGCTCAACAGTTACTAAAACCACAACTATATGCATTTAGTGGGATGTGATGTAGTTTTCTTGCACTTTGCCCAAAATATCTCAGAGCCACTATTGCTGTACCTGTCTGTGGCATTTTCACGTAGACCTCAAGGGAACAGAGATACAGAGACAGATGTACGTGTGTGCCCAGGTACTTCCAAATATATCCATCCTTGTTTTAGTGTATTGCTCTTTACAGCTATTTGTTCCTTGCCTTCTTTATTCTGGCACAGTTTCCAGCAGATAAAAATATCTACTGGAATTGGTTCTCTCCCACTTTTATAGTTTCTCACTGTTCAGCTTTGTCCTCTCACTAACAGCTGTGGGCAGTTTCTCATACAGTTGTTCACTCCAAAGTGGTTTTTGAGAATTTCAGTTGGAAAAGATGGGAGAGGTGAGTTTTGGGGGAAGCAAGGCAGTGCCACTTTAGAGACAATACCAAAAGCAGTGAGCACATATAAGTACTGCTTTAAATAAATTTTAATCCTCCTGTACTATTTAACAAGAATTTACATTTTGATCCAGCAACATTAAAGCAAGAATATGTTTTGGTAAGACCCAATGTCTGGCTGAGTTCATTTTAGCCACTGAACATGTCTACCTGTCTTCAGCATGACTAATGCATGTCTTCAAAGTTTGTTTTAGGCTGAAGTGCTTAGCTGAAAGGAGATCTGGATTATTCTGCTGAATAAGCCTGTTATGGCAGGTCAGTCAACAGTAAATCTGTTTTACACAGATTTGAAAAAATAAATCGCCATTTTGTACTTAATTCATTCAGTATTTACAGGCACATTTAATGGGGTGTTGTACTTAGATGAGAAATAAGGATAGTCTGTAGCTTCTTTAGGCCTTAAAATGCCTTCTTGAATTAAGGTTATTAAAATATAATATTAAAATAATCTTATATTTTCCAGGAAATTCTGCTGGTCTAAGTTTCTGCAGCTGTAATATCATGATATAAAAAAAAAAACCTGAGGGAGGTATTTTTGCTTCCTTCTCTGACCCAGCTCTGGCAAGTGTTTTCCTTCTTCCTCACAATAGTTTGCTGCCCCTTCAGCAGTGATGTGACAAACCTTTGGGGAGGGGAGGATGCTGTAGATAGGATCACTAAAACCTCTGAGTTTAACTTCCAGGAACAATAAGTGTGCTGATAAGGAATGCAATATGTTGGCCTTCCACAAAAGCTGTCATCTCTTGAAACTACATTTTTACTCAAATAAACCGGAACACAAGAATATGTTGCACAGATAATGCTTCAAGGCTTATTAAGGATGGATGGTACTTTTAAGTACATTTAGGGCATAAAAGAAACCAAATGTTCTTGAATAGTGAGTTCTGTGTAAAATGTGGAAAAAAGGGGAAGGGAAAGAGTCTCCAAGAATCAAAAGAGAAATAGATGTGTGAAATCTCTACTTCCCATTCTTTTTCTGACAGCTTGTCTTTTTTAAGGTCATATCCCCCCATAAAGTTTAAAGATGCACAGAAATATTCTTACAATTTTTTTTCTAAATAAACTTTGCTATTTTTTCCCAAACTATGCTGTTTTTTTCAAGGTGAGACTGATATGCTTATACATTTTCAATAAGAAAAAGAAATTTACTGTAAACATGTACTTTACTAGTGCAGTATAAGCATAGTTTCTAGAATAATTTCTGATAAGAATATACACAGTGCATGTTTGAGATCACTGCAGCTTCAAATATTTAAGTAATCCTCTGGGAAAGGTCATAGTTTTCCAAAATGCAGATCTAGAACTCCCTCTCATGCCCACAGGAACAGCAAATACTCCTCAGTAGGTGTTTCAGCACCCCCTCCTCCCTCCCATCTCTTTAGTGATTTACAAGCAACTAAAAGGTCCCCCGGTTGTTAGAGCAGTGTTTGTGTCCTTTCAGTGTGCCAGAGTTATAGGGCTGGCAATGAGGAGGTCAGCTCATGGCACAGGAGGTCAGACTGTGGCACAGGAGGTCAGCTCGTGGCACAGGAGGTCAGATTGTGGCACAGGAGGTCAGCTCGTGGCACAGGAGGTCAGATTGTGGCACAGGATCTCCAGCTTGCCGAGCATCCATCCCTCTGCTGCGCGCAGCCCCATCCCGGGCACGGCCGTTGCCATGGAAGCAGCACCGTGCAGGGATCTGAGGGACTGGGAGCTGCTGGGGGGACTATTCCTCATCCACAGAGACATAGCAGTGCTCTCCTGTAAACTTATAATACATACCATTTCACCAGGACTGAGTGGCCCTATTTCCTTTGCTTCCTGGAAACCATGAGGATTATGGCTTTTGCTTCCTATGAGGGTGTGCAAAGAGAGATTTTATACCTCTGGACCCGATTCCATCTAAGCTTCAGTATCCCATACCTTTGAGACTTGTTTTTCTTTTGTATGCATTCTACATGCTTTTCTATGCATTCTACATGCTTTTCTATGTTCTCCAGTGGGAGGAAAGACAAGGCAAAGGTGGATGAAATGGATGTCCTCCTGCTGAACCTTCCTGTCACTCCCCCAAATCATTCCCTACTTGGGAAGCTGTCAGCCCAAGAGTGAGTCCTGCCCCTGGCCAGCCCTGGGAGCTGCTTCAGCTCAGACCCTGCAGTCCTTCAGAGGAGGGGGGATCAAGTACACACTGATACATCACTGCAGTGACAAGGCACATTTCAATCCATTGCTGGGATCGTATCTAGAAAGGAACCCATTTTCTGAGTCCTAATCTTTTAAACTCATTCTAAACTCAGTTCTCCTAAAGAAGATTAAGCTTGTTAAACAGTATTCCTTAAAAATATACACTTGCAAAGGTGAGAATTTATTTTCTCGATATCATAGGTAGGATTTAGTTCACAGGTTAAAATGGGCAGATAGAAAAGTCTATATGTGAGGCAGGTATCTGCGTATTAATATATTAATATATAATAAAGTTCTCATGCATATCCTCTTCCCAATGTTATAAAGATCAAGAATAAGGCAACAATTGTTTTTATTCTACTTTTTCTAGAATTTGTTAATTAGCAGATTTTTTCAGGGATGATCTCATTTGGTTACATCTATCTTACAATTATGTATTTAGGTTAAGACTGATTTTGGAATTGCTGTAGAGAAGTGTTTCTCAATCAGAATCATAATACTGAGTGAGAACTCAGTTTCTTTAGACAATTTTTTTTTAATGGACAAGATGGTTGATTTCTGAAGAACTGTGTTTCAAACCCTCAATTACATACAAATAAAAACTAGTGTCAGCAGGATGTTCACTTTTTTTAGCTAAATGAACCTGACCAAAAGGCTCTATACTTTCACCTGGTAGTTACAGAGGCAAAAAATTTTAGATGATCAGAGCTACCAATCTTGTCTGCAAAAGTTTTGCTGTTTAGATTCTTCTACAGAGCTTACTAGCCTCTACCATGAGAAGAAATCCAACATTGTATTCTGTACTGGTAAGAACATTATGCAGTTCCAGTGTGTTTATATAATAATAATTGGAAGGACCAAGAAACAAGTGACATTTTAGTTTGCGGGGAAATAAAATAATTTGCATTAAATCAATAATTCATTTCCTTTTGCCTACAGAATGATGTCCCATAATTTAGTGTCAAAATAGTGACTTCTGTGGAATGGAGGTGATTTACAGCTGAAAAATTCCTCTTGGAGCACCCACCACATAATGAGATTTCGCTGGGAGTCATTCTCACGCGAATCTGGCTTAAAGCCAGAAAAGTTGGAACCTCTGGGACTTGTTGAAAATTGGGTTGGATTTCTTGGTAGTTTTTCTTTCTGGCTTTCAGAAGGGACTTCCAGCAGCAATGAAATCTGGAATTGCTTAAGCTCTCAGCATCTCCATGTGTCCCAAAATAAAAAGGGCATCTGTTTGTAGATATCCCCTTACATTTTTTATTATTTTTGCAACATTGTATGTAGACTTATTCATGAACTGAATTATTTTTTGTGTTGTGGCACAGCATGTAATTTAAAAAAAAATAAAACCATCACAAACCACGAACGAAACACCAGTTGGATGGAAGAAAGTTTGGCAAGTAAAGTACATTTTCTGCATTTTCTCTTTTAAAAGATTGTGATTACATGTAATCTCACACCCCTGAGCAGATGCTATCTGTTACCCCATCCAGAGCTTTAGATTGTAACCAATAGGAGACACAAAGGAGGGAGCTGTGAGGGACTTCAAGGCTTTCTTAACTTGGGTTTTTATTAAAAAATTAAAAATTAAAAATAAGAACAAACAAAAAACCCAAACAAATCCAAAAACAAACAAAACTTCCAAACAAACAAAAAAAACCCCATTCACAAAAGCAGGAGAAGGTCCATTTCTGCACTAGTTAAAATAGTAGAAGTTAGTATGAAAATGTGAAATTGAATTTTAATTTTAATGAAAATTGCTGAAAAAATTCCACTTAGAAGGATTACAATATTTATCTTTAGCTTTCCCTATTGTGTGCATTAGTCCTGCTGAGACACATAGGTCTTTCATCATTATAGCATGTCTGTTATAACTGATGGTAATGGCACATTTCTGTGGTACAAATCGATGGCAGTGGATACCTAAGTGAATGCATTTTCTTGTGTGCATGGTGGCCTATATTGTACTCATAAATCTGGAACTATTTATGAAAACCTCCTGCAGTTTCATGGTTTCTTATATGGCCCTTTGTATCATGAGCTGAGGGTGAAAGGCTGTGTCAAGGTTTTACTGGAAGGACAATGCTGCAAGGATTATAAAGAATTTCAGAAGTGAAGAAAGGCACAAAGGAAACAAAAGGATTAATTCAGAAAAATATCAGAAGATACAAATTCTTCTGTGGAGAACCTTTCTAGGTAAAGATCTTGTTTAGGAAAAGTTTAATGCAAAGTTCTTCCTCCTGACAGAGACACCTGCATACACAACCTTCAACGCTTAGAAGAAACATTGATACTAAAAGAGAGGATAATCAAGGACAGTATAATTAGTTGTTTGAGTATTTCCATTTGATGCTCTTCATTTTCTGTGGGCAAATAAATATTCAATTGATGCCATCCAGAATTCACTTTCTAATGCAAGAGCCTATGCATAAGTAAATAACTGGAAAGAATATTTCAAGTGTAAAAGCCCCAATAAAATCAAGAGGACAGGGCCCATCAAAAGGTGGCCAATGATCTGATAATTCAAATATTCACTTGAGAAGAGTGATCACATAGTTTGAATCTCCTGCTTTCAGCAATAAGAGGATATTTACAGTGATGATCCTCTTCTCTAATTAGTGAGTTATTTATTCTCTGACTTATGTAAAATTTATGTTTTCCAGAGTGGAATATCTCTCACAACAAGTTTTCTTGTTGTGGTGAAGGAGATGTGAGTCCACATATTTTAGCCAGAGTTATAGGTGAATCTGAGTCTTCCAGGGCCAGAATTTCTGTCTGCTGGTGATAAATGAAATGATGAACACCTATCTGGATATGTTCTCCAAATGGTGCTGGCTCTAACTGATTTATTAACTAATTCAACTAGAAATCAAAAACACATTGTGAATTGTCAAAAAAAAAAAAAATTAACGAAATATAAATTTATTGAAATATTTATACCATTTTACCAATACATCAATTAATTCTGTCATGAAAAATTATCATAGGAGTGGTAGTATTTATCAGTAAAATATATTCTCCATTACATCACGTTAACTTTTTTAACACTAATGTTATGATTGTGAATGGCTGAACTAAGGCCTGTGGTTTGTGATTTATACAAACAGTGATCCTCAAACACTCACTGTTATTTTCCAAAATACTCCAGATTATTTTTCCTTTGACACCACCATTGAAGTGTATTTTTCTTCTCCTGGAGACCTCATCTAGTCTTTGTTTTACCTCCAACCTTTTCTAATTGAAACATCTAGCTGAAAGAAATTGTGAGCTTAACTCATTGAAAAGTTAACTACAGATCAACATCTAATATATGTTTTTCTCTTCTGAAATAACCCATGTTTGAGTAGTCTGTTGGTTCATTCAGCTTATTCCTTACCATCTGATCCCAGACCTTGTAGAAAGAATACATATGTGTATTTATCGCAGTTTGTATCATTTTTTCACTTAAAGACAGCTGAGAAATAATACATTTTTCTTCAGTGACTAGCATGTCATGGCTCTAAGGGACTATTGATTTGAAATGTGACCTTTTTAAGAGCCAGAAAAAGACAGGAAAAAGAAATGTAACAGCATGTCAACAGCAGTTTTCACCACTCAAATAATCAGAAGTTGTCTGACATACTGTTTTGTCCTGCATATTTTTTCTTAGATCCTCCATAAACTTCTCCATACTTTTCTCCAAACTATTAACATTTTTTTTTTACTTGACCTTATTTTGAAAAATATTTAGGTATTACTATTATATTCTCTGATGATTTTAACTATGATATTTTATGTAGGTTTGAGTGGTACAGTTCTTACTTTTCTCTGTTTTCTGCTTTTTTCTTGTGTACTTTTTAAATTATTCTTGTTATAAGAGGTGTATAAGACATAATAGATGACACAGTTTGGTGGGTGTTCCCACCTGTTATACCTGCTGTGGTAATGGCAAAACCACCCAAAATTCTCCATTGCAGATGCGAGTGGTCATCAATTTTCATGTTTCCATTTCATCTTTAATGTCCCTATTTTTTATCTCTCTATCTCTATAAAATGTATTAGGTTAAAAGGGTAATATTTTTCTTCTTCGGAGTTGGCATTAGTTTTTCATATTTTATCACATTTTTTTTGCTTAAACTATCTCAGTGAAGTGTCTCTGGGATCATTGTTTAGTTCTGTAAAGATAATTTTACAAAATTCTGTTTAATGGTCTGTGATAAAATACCCAAACATAAAATTCCATTTAAGTCTCGATTAAAACTTTATCTTACTGTGTGTCAAAAATGATATATGACTTCTGTATTATTATTAACACAATCTAAAATAGAAGATACACTTTTGGCTGTCCTGAGTTTTGTTTTCATTGCTTGTTTCCTTGCATTAATGTATAATAATTAGTCTTTATGGAAAGACTTATATTTTCTCCATTTTTTTGATGAGCCTCTAGCATAAATTGATAATCCTAATTTTCAAAAACCAGAATTAGATGCAGAAATGTGAATTCAAATACCAAGAACTACACTTCATTATTTCGAGCTTCAAAACCTCATAAGAATTCCAGAGAGTCATTCTTATCCACTGCTGAAGTCAACAGAAATTTTGACCTGGATTTCAGATACTATATGGAAGAATGTTGTGAGAAAAGATTATAATGAAATATATTTCATGCTCATTCCCTTTCCAGTGCAATGGTGACTGACTTTTTGCATTTAGTTCAAGAGGTGTCTTTAGTATTTCTATCAGACAAATCCATAAACATGCATGGCTATGTTATGACATAAGTTATATTTCAACTATTGCTTAACAAAAGAATTAAGATTGCATGTGCTAATTTAACTTCTAGCCTGTGAATTCCAGTATCACATGCTGAAAAATAAGGCATCTTTTTTTTTTTCTCAAAAAGAACTTCTATGATTCATTCTTAAGTTTAATAATTATTTTAAGAATAAGGTAAAATGAACAAAGGTATTCAGGGGTAGTCATAATATCATTGAAATTAGGAAATTCTAGTGAAAGTGTTCAATAAAATAATCATTATATGATTAGTTATAATAATAGCAATAGTACTAATAATGAAATATGATTCAGTAACAGAGTACACCGAAGGAAAGTATAGTCCTTAAAATGGAGAGTTTATTCTGTCTCTTTTACTTTCATACCTCACATATTCCATTTAAGCAATATAAAAGCATGATTAGTCATGGGTTCTTTGGATGATACTGTAAGACTTTATATATAAGCATGGGGTGATAACCAATATAGTAATTTGTATTTTCACATGGGAAAATTGTAGTACTTATTATTAGATTTATTGTGACATCCAGTGATGAAATTCTTGCCTCATTAAAATAAATAGACTATTTGCTAGTTACTGCAGTAGAGCCACAGTTTCAGCCCACAACCTCAGCTCATAATTCAGAATGTCTCCACTGAGTTCATTGATTCCAAGCCAAAACACACATGCTAGAGTTCCCAGGCACTGTTGAAATATCTTCCAGAAGCAGGAGACATTATCTTCCAAATAACACACAGAAGGTTAGTTCCTTGTATTTTCCAAAGGACAACGGCATGACTTTCTAAGGCATGTATCATCCACACAGAGGGATACAGAGCATATCCTTCAGTAGTTCTTGGTCAATTGTAGTCCTCAGGAAAATCTTCTTCTTTATTTCACCTATTCAAACTGTTTTAGAAAGGCTGGATTTGACTAGTTCCAGGAAGTCCCCCCAGGAAAACAAAAGGGATACAGGAAACAGCGTTTGTGCCAGGCCAGTGATCCTTATCCATGTCATCCTGATTTGAGCAGTGGTCCCTTTCACAGGTCTTTGAGTACACTTCATTGTAGAAGCTGTTCTTCACATGAAATTAAACACTAAAACTGTGGCTGGTGTCTATTACAGAGTAAGGATTATAATTCTAAGTGGCTTGGCTGAATTCCAATATGAATAGCTTCGTTCTGCCCACATAAAA
Organism: Poecile atricapillus; assembly: GCF_030490865.1. Lineage (NCBI taxonomy): Eukaryota > Metazoa > Chordata > Aves > Passeriformes > Paridae > Poecile > Poecile atricapillus. The sequence continues at coordinate 12,353,318 of NC_081250.1, forward strand.
AATTCTGCTGTAACTTCATGAACGGTACTTTGGGTCCTGCATCAGAAGTGTTCTGGGCAAGAGCTGGGCTCTGGTGCATTGTTGTATTAATTCTCATTGCAGACAGAAGGTACTGCAGATGTGTGCACACTGAAGCTCAGATACCAAGCTATCAAGTTCCCTCATTTAATTTTTTTTTTACTTTGTTTTTGTTTAAGCCTCTCCTCACCTCTCCCAGCTTTTAACTTCCTGATGAACTCTTGCTGGCAACCACCACATTTTACTTCCAGCTGGCAGGTCAAACAAACACCCTCCTTGAGGGCTGATGTTAATGCACAAGCAGACCAGAACATGTGTAATGTTATGCAGCAACCCAGCCAGCTTCTCTTTGCTCTTTGCCCTCCCAGACACTTTTTGAAACTGCATTCCTAGGAAAGGCTGGACAGATAATCCAACCTCGAACCTCTCCCATGGAAACAGTCTGTAATATTTTGCACCAAATCATCTATTATGTTCCCAGTGATCATGTAGTTTTACAGGATGTTGATCTATTTCAGCATGAATTTGGACAATGATACATCTCCCAATCACTCTCTAAGCTAGTTTATAGAAGTTTACTTTAAAAGACACTTGTTTTGTATGAAGTAAAAGCTGACAAGTAACACTAAATAAAAATTCTTAACTATTCTAACTCAAGAAACATGCTTCTGTCTTCTGTGTAATGTGTTTTCTGCTGAGGCCTTCCTGGATGACAAAATTGAACAAACTCCCCTCTGATGACAGAAGAATAAGTTTCTGACTTCTTCATGGAGCAGAGACTGCCATTGTCAGCATCTCTTATGGATCTTAGATTGGAAGGATTCCACCCAAAGGCAGTACACTTGACAGCCACAGAGTAATAAATGCGCTTCATCAAATGCCACTGTAGGCCTGGCTTGTTTCAGCAGGACCTGTGCTTCACTCATGAGGCAGGGAAAAATCAAAGGTGGCTGAGCAAGGGTTAAAATATGTCTAAAGTTTAAAGTAAATTATCTGTGCACCAAATGAGCTGGATCTTGTTGAAATGCAATCATGTCATCTAAGTAATACTACTGTAATGTGACTTTTTTATAAGCCTATTAGCTATACATCCTACTGAATAATATGAATACGTGCTCAAGTACAATAAATTTCAAAGCCCATCCAATCATCATATCCATCTAGTAAAACACACTTTTTAATGTACATTTAACAAAATAATGATTTGAACAGTTGACTACTCCATTTTAATCAGACAAACTGATGTGTCCATATTTCTTACAAATAAGAAAGTCTCTGGCTGTGGGAAGTAAATGCACATCTCTTCAAGAGGAGTGATTTGTTCTGAATGCAATTCCCCTCTGGAATGCTCACAGACCAGCAGTATGACCTACTGTACATTGTTTCCTCTGCAGCATTTTGCTGGCTTCATATATTTTAATTTCAGAGCTAATGTCTTTCAATGTTCTTTTTATTGGGAGTAGTGAAACACTAATGAACCAGTGTTCAATCCAAGAGATGATGATACATAGGGGATTTTTGTCTTTGCAAAGGCTATTCTATAGACCAAACAAGTGATTTACTGATACCTTGACATGTCCTGTTAATGGAGAAGTTGTTTTCTTAAAAATAAATGGTAAACTATTGACCACTACGTAATTAGAAACAGACCTTTACAAGGTTCTTTTCTGATCTGATTGACAATTTGTACTTTAAAAGGTGTTTGTTAGATAGATTTTAGAAGACAAACTGATTATCTTTCTAATTCTTAAGTAGAGCCATTGGCTGCAGTCTTATGTCCCTCAACAGTTACGAATTCAAGGAAACCATGATACATGGCCTAATCAGAGTTTTTATTTGACAACTGCTAACAGGACAGGTGTGCCCTTGGCCCTTCCTGTTTGTTATGAGCTTGTTTCATTCTCTTTTTACCCCCGTGTCTGTTACTCACCAGGAGCACATTAATCATGTCTCCTGCCTGCACAGACTGCAGCAGAGATGGAGGCAGCTGCTACAAGTACTCCAGGAATGGACACGGACCCAGCAGGCTGCAAGGGTCAGACATCCAAACTGAAAAGGGCTCTCAGAGGCCAGAAATTACTTCATGGGAGAAAAAAGGAAAAAAAAAGGAGGCATGTGAAGACAGGGTTACTGAATAAAAGAACTGTGACCACCAACCACTTATCCAATAAAAATTTATTGTTTTACAGCCTATTTGAAACTCTAAATGGAGAAGCATTAGGGGGATGTTATTAGAGGATGGTTTAAAGCTTACAAAAATTTCTCAGCAACTCTGGCAGTGGTATAGCATAATGATTATTTATTGACACCAATCTCTCCAGACAGAACACACTGATAATGCAGATACACTGTTTCAGGTATTCAGGCTGATTTGGAATGGTTTCAGCTCCAGCTAGGACAGCAACCTATGTGTTGACACACCTATAAGAGCCTCCTCAGGAAAGGAGTCTCAGTGCTGTAATCAGTGAATTACTGTGAATCAGTACATTACATTGATCAAAAGCAAAATAACACAACAAAGCACAGAAAGGTGGAACAAATATTTAAAATAAGAATGCTGTAGGGGAACTATTTCCACTCTACAAAGACCTTTGAGTGACTGTGTTCAGAATCTCTGTAACAGATGAAGCTGGCAAAAATAAAAGGAAAAACACGGGTTGGCAGGAGGAGTCAGGCTATTAATATCTTTCAGCAAAATATGCTGGAAGAAAGGATGTATTTTCTCTCTGGAGCTTTGGTGTGCTGAAGAGTAGCATTTGGGCAGCCACTTTAGTACAGGAACTGCTGTTCTGCTCCCTGTTTCTTCACTACAGCATGAGAAAAGGCCAGCCAACAGAGCTCAGTAGTGCTATGTAAAAAGGACTTACTTGCCACATAATAAGAAAGAAAAGGGAGAAAATTATAGTGAACTGACTTTCAGTGTGGGAGTATGAAACATGAAAGCAAAACCAAGATTTGCTACAAGTCTTGCTTGAATTTTCAAATTGTGTTTTCATGATGTGTGTGTAGTAAAAGTGTGGGAGTGACAGGACATCATGTCCTTTCCCTTCTATCATGGTTTAACTCTACGTTGTCAGCTTAAACAGTGAAATGCTGGCTTAACAGACGTAATATTCATGGGGTGCACATGAATATGAGAGTATACACTCAATTTTCTGATGTATAGGCTTTGAAACTTCCAGAGACCAGCCATGAGACAAATCTGTAAATGAGACAAAATGACTGTCCTTGAACCATTTCTGAGTACCTTCACAGGAGACTGCAAAAGCACACAGCACATTCCCTTGCAAAGTGAAGATAGTCTAATGCTTTTGCAAGTAGATGGATTTAAATCCCTTCCAAGACAGTTTAGAACTTCATTCCTTATTTGTGCAAGTGACTCTCTCTTTTCCTCTGAAGTACTTGTACTAACCAACTTTTACAGACTAATTCTTCTTGTTATTAATGCCTATTTCTTTGGTAATAGTCTTTCCAAACCATTTGAGATCCAGCTACTGGTGAGTTAGTCAGTCTATCCTGACAACGCTGTAATAACAGCAGATGGGATTTCTCAATATAATCCAGGTGACCCATAAAGTAACTTACAGAAGATTGACTATTTTGTCAGGCAAATAGTAGGTTTCTTTTGACTTTTTCTCTGTTGCTGCTCCCTCCATTATCTTTAATAAAATACCCATTGACTCCCAAGACAACAAATTGATTGTTAAGTGCTAATCACACTGCTTCTGGCCCTGGGAGATTTTGACATTGCCCTTCTTTTGCCAACATGCTGCATAGAAGAAAAAGATGGGGAATGGAAGCCATGACAAGCCAGATCCTGACCCCAGAAAGTATTGACAGGAATATATAGAAAAAACATTCTCACTTGGAAATACTGATCCATTAAAATAAAACTGTTTTTTTAGGAATGAAGTAGAATTTGGTTTCTTTTTCTATTTTAAGTTTTTTAGATCTTGAAAGGAATTTCTTGTCACAGCAAAAGCTAAAACATCTGGAATTACCTGATGGTCACAATCTTCCTGTTTACAACCCTTTTGACTCTTTCAGTGTGAATTACTCACTATTTGAGCATTTCCAACTTTGTGGTGACAGTGGAAAGTAAGATATACTCATGATGAAAGATTCAATTGATCTAAAGGTTTGTCTTTGAGGCTTTTGTCCTTGTATCAGTTTCCTGACCTGAATAAATATATCTATGAATAAATATATCTATTAATCATATGGTTTGTTTGCAACTTGAAAGTTTATGATATCAGGAAAAGAGACCTCACAGTTCTTAGAATTTTTTCCTCATTTTTTTTCTCCTTTTGTTCCTCATAATTTTATTTTGCCTTCATTGGATAGCACAGACTGCTTGTAAAATGGGGGAAAAATACTATTCTAAAATTTCATCATGCTCTAAAAAAATGGTGCTTTTTTAAAAATTAAAAATTAAACTCCAAATTCTTAATGATTTACAAATCTGAGAGTTTCATCACTCCCATCTCTATATTTAACCTTATGGTACATCAATATAAAGGACTGGCTGATGTTATTAACGAAGTACAGAGCAGCTTAAGCCACGTGAATTTTTGGTTGCAGTGAAGAGAGTTGAATGTCTTTTATCAACCACACATTTGCTTTTGAGCAGTTCTCAGAGCACATGAAAGATAGCAGGGACTTAGAAGAGAAAAAGCCAGATGAAATGCCACCCTACATCTGCCTTTATTCAGTAAAAAGATTAAATTGTATCAGGCATTCAAGAACACAGGTGAAAAATTAGGAAGCATGCAAAATAGAGTAGAAAATGTTTTTTAAAAGGTTATAGTATTTTAAAATCGACAAGATTCTTTGGCCAGATTACACACACCAGGAGTGCTGAAGGAAGTGGGGGATGAAACTGGCAAAGCAGTAGCAGCATTTTCACAAGTTCACTCAATTTTTATTCACTTCAAGAGCCAGAGACAGATCTGAAGGCTGGGAAAATGGGTCACACCATTTCTTTACTTCAAAAAGATGAATAAGAGGAAGGAAAAAATACATGATAAGGTTGATTCAGTCTTTTTGATAGTGTTGTAGGAAGAGAGTGAAAAATGTTATGAAGGCTTGAAAAAATCCAGAGATATAAAATATAGCAAAGGATAAAATGTCACCCTGTTCAGCACTATTCGATTAAGAACATCTAATATCTCTCCAGACTAATGCATTTGTCCATACTTAAATGTATTCATGTTGTTTGGGTAAATATTATTGTAATAGATAGGGATCATCAAAGAAGAACAATCAGTACACACCCTGCTAATTTCTCCACATCAGAATTACAAATGGCTTAGCAGATCCTTTGAGAACATCCCACTTCAGAGTCCAGAACAGACAGGCACAAAACATGAGATACCTTTCCACAGTTACAATTCCTTCCTCAAACTCAGAGGCTCAGCCTTTAAAAAGGAGTGTACAATATAAAAGATTAAAATAGGAATTCCAATATACTATATTAGGATGTGAATTTTTTTTACCTTTCACAGTGAACTGTAGCTTACATCTATTTTACACTCTCAACTATAAACAACACTATTTACCTGAAGCCATGAGAAGCTGTTTCAAAAACCCTCTATACAAACACAACTTTGATTTTGTTATTGTAGAAAGAGGGTTTTGTACCCCTATTAAATGAACATCATGATTCCCTGAAGACAAGATTATGGTTTGCCTAATTCTTGACTAGCTGCCAGTTTTGTTAATTTGTCTGAATGATTTAAAGATTGGGCAGTGAAGCTGTGTGTATACAGAGGCAGTGATGCTGGTCACTACAAACTGCAGACACCATCTCTTTAAATCTGTCAATGGAATGCTTATTAGCAAGGCTCAGATAAGTAGAGTGTTTCTGCCTTTTTCTTTTAAGAGCTCATGCAGAAATGCTGTCTTCCTCTCATGTGCTCATAAGTTCAGTCCCACTGTGCTGGTTTGCTCTGGCAGTGCTCATGAGAGCACCCTTCTGTCGCCTGAAGCAGGAAGGTGTCACATCCTGCTGCTGGCTGGCTGCATGGTAAGGCCAAAAACTGTGCCATGGAACTTTTGAAATGGTGCTTATTTTCAAAGGAGTTCAGGAATGAGAGTTCTACAGCATCATTTTGCCCCAAACTACAGATGCATATGTTAAGCATACACCTATTTATTACAGAAATACAAGCCCAGGGAAGAGTAAATAAAAGATAAGGTGAACAGATGTGGTAATGCTGCATATTAGAATCCAATTAACTGCTATGCCAACATAGCATTTTTCTTGTTCCTCTCTCAATATATTTTTCCATGGCATTAGGACTTGCTTCAAGTGACAAACTGCTGCAGCAGCATAGCTGCTGTGACCATATGGCATGTGGTCAATAAAACACTCTTGTAAAATGCCAAAAATGGAAGGAATCTAATCCTCCCCAAGCATGTTTCTTCCTGAAATTTGTCTCTCTTTAATAAGTACTAAATACAGGGAAATCAAATTATGGAATCAGTATTAACCAAATCTTTATTAAAAGAGTAAGTATCTACTTTTAATATAAAATTAGCATGTCACATCCTTTTACTCATAAAGAAGAAAATTCACCAGACACCATATACAGCGGTTTCTTAACTCTTGTCTGAAAAGTCAAGAACTCCTTTTTTGGAGGGTCAGTATTTGAATCTCTTTACAATTTTTCAGCACTACTGTTTGTAACTGCTAAGGATGCAGGAAAGAAAAATAATTATGCCATGATGAAAACGGTAAGAAAAATTTGTATTTTTTCCAATTTTTAGCAACTCTGAAAACTAGCTCTGAAACTATTCAATTAACTATTACTTGGCATCACAAAACAATAACTTTTAGTTACATAGTTACATATGGTTATAACCCTTAGACCCATTTAAAAGTACATCTTGCAAAGTTTTTTCATATGGTCAAATCAGAAGATATGCACCCTAATTTTCAGAGACCAAAAGTAAGGGGGAACACCACAGGGAAGAAATTTCAGTGTTCCCCAAGAGACTTGAGTGACAAGAGACCATTCTCCCTCTCACAGCTGGAGATTTAGATTATTCAGTAGGAGTTCTGTGGCTCTAAAGAACTTTTCATTTAAACTTTCCTGTGAAACACATGCATTTTGAGAGGTATGTACTTCCAACCTTATTACAGACTACTCTAAAGTTCCATCAAAAACCAAAATAAACTCGTATTCAGAAGTGACATTGTTCCAGAAAGAGTGTGGAATAACCAACATTATGCAGATAATAACATTACATAAAGTCCTCTCTCAGTATGATGAAAATAAAAAACATAACCTGATGTCAGTAGCCTATCTCATCTAACATTTCTGATTTCCTATTTCACCAGACAGAATGGTAATGTCTGGCATTTAAATAGCCACTTTAAAAGGAAAGATAAAGATGTGGTTTGGGGATGTCTTCTGACACTCATCTGACACCAGCTGACACCTACCCTATTTTCAGGCACCTAAAAATTTGATGCACCACGTGGGACATGGCCTCCAGCTTTGCCATGCTCCGAGATAGGCATCTCCAAGATAATTCACACAACGTGGCAGGGAAGTTCTTCTCTTGGATGTGGCACAGGCTGATAGTAAATCAACAACTTGAGGTCCTTGCCTCACTCACAGGAAGCTCCCCCAGTGTCTGTGAAGGGGTAAACCAACTGGTGGAAACCAAGAATGTTCAGTTTAGATGCATTAATTAAATGAACCTTACCCATGAAATAATGACTGTAATTTAGCTGATAAATCCTTTGAAACAGCTGGCTACTTTCTATAACAAAAATGTGTTCCTCATTACAGATTTCGTCAGATGGCTTCTGAAACTGTAAGAATATGGGCTAATGTAGGAAGAGATTTTGGTAATTCTGAGAAAAAACATCCATAATTTGAAATAATTCTCTTTAAATCCTTGTTTACCATTGGAGGCAATAATAATTGCTATGGTAATATCTGTCTAAGGAATAAATAAATTTTGCAAGGTAAAGGAAAAGCTGTACAACAAGTGATTTCCTACAAGAATTGTAAATACTGTCACAAAACTTGAGGGGGAAATATTAGCTCATAGACATGAAATGTCTTCTTACATTTCAACTTCAAAAAATCCCAAAACCAAGAAAAACAAATTAAAAACCCACAAAAAATAAAACAAAACAGAGTAAATAAAAAAATACAAACTAAAAACAAAACAAAAACCCCAAAACAAATAAAAAAAAACCAAAACAAAACCCAAACCAAACAAAACAAACAAAAAAAACCCATAAAACACAAAACCCAAAAAAGAACCGACATTCACAACCAAGATGACAGTAATTTTCTCTGTTCTTTTCTGAAGACTGTGGCATTTTTACATCTAGCTCTTATCAAAGAATTACTCAGAAAGGCTAAGAAATCCATTTAAACCTGTGGTATGTTATGTACAAGCCTATACCTGCAGTAGTGTTTTGAGTCACTAATTATCTTTGATTTTAACAAATTCTCTGCATGTTGATTCAGTAGCCCATTGTAAGTATTTTTGTTGTAGAATATTGATACTTTCTCATCTTTACACGCAACCACCTTTAAATAAATAATTTATTGGAATTTACATAGCTGCCCTCAAAACTGTTATTTTAAATGACAAACCCATAAATGACAGAAGAAATAGCAGTAGCAATGATCTTAAGGTTAACCTGGAACAGTCAATTTTTTATTTCTTCAGGGATTACTTTGAAGCAAGACCACAGGGTTGTGCTATCATACAATATGGGATTTTTACAAGTACAAATCCAGTCTGGAATATTCATAAATTTCCCATGTCCTCTAGCTGGGATTACAGCTGTATCTCCCATTTCCTTTTCCTTTCCTCCCCCTCAGAAATATTTTCTTCTCTTGTGGAACCTTAAAACCTCTCAATAAATCCATTATTGTAAAACAAAGACCAGCTGTTAATATTTTATGAGACTGATGAATATCTCTCCCCACTTTGGCAAGGTAAAATAAGAGTGAATGTTTATGGTATAATAATTAGCATCTTTGGAGATAATTCAAAAAAGATGTAGGTAAGTCTTGACTAGAGATGTCAAAAACAAGGAAAATAGACTTCCCTTTTCAAGACTGACATGAAGCCATGGTTGTCACATATGAGATCTATGAATATTTAATGCAGTGTGGAAATTAAAATTTAATGTACTCAAGTCCTATATGACAAAAGTACTTGGCACATTTCTTTCAAAATAAAATAATAAAAACGTTTAACTACATTCTATGATTTTGACCCTGAAACCTCTACATTTTGCAGTTCTGAAAGAATGCCAAACTCTATCCTACAGCATTAGCATAATAATTTCAGAAATTGCATATGTAAATCTACATGCCAACAACAAAATAAAAGCAGCCTGTTTTTCAAAGCTGTTATGAGACATGGAATCCCTTCATGTATTGACCATTAACCGAAGAATTTATTACAAATGATTTCTTAAAAGGAAAAGCAATGTTGCCCAGAGTTTGATTCTCAATTGACTATTTTTTTTTTCTTTACTGAGGATACACAATATATGTTTTTGAATAAATCAAACAGCTAACATTGAATAATTTATTATAATAACAATGTGACAACAAGGTTAAAAATAATTTACAATGACTAACTCCTGAAGTCAGTACAGAGGTAGACCAACACTGTCTTGATAAATGAGATTTGAATTGAGTACTACCTTTTCCAGCACAGTACCAGATTTGTTGATCCAGAAGGTTCTTTTTGGGTCTGCATTCATAACTGGCAAGCAAATTCATTATTTCACTGTACAGCAGGGCCATTATTGCACACACATAAAAAGTGCATATTACATAAAGTTGCTCCCTGATTAAATCACCGTTTGTTTCACAAGCAAATGGCTGAGGATTGGCTTCTGTCAAGGCATGGGCAGACAGCACAGTTGGCTCAGTCTTTTCCAACCTTGTTTTGGTGGGAACAGCTCTGTATAGATGAACTGAATTTGATTCTCCTCCCATGCCCAGTGAAAATTATACAAAACATTGGCAAGCCCAGCTAATGCCTGAATTTGTAATGAAATCTCAAATGAGCCAATACCTTTTCTTTCTGTAATTCTAACTAAAATGAGCTAATTTAAATCTCTGGTATATAACACAGCTCTTCAACACTCCAAAATTATTTCACCAAGCAGGAAGCTTTAGCATTCTACATGCATGTTGGAGGATAAGAATAAAAACTTTTCACTTTAAATCATCTATTTAATGAAATCATGTATTGTTGATACTTTGTACAACATTTAGGTCCCTCTATTTACAAGAGGCTTTGTAATTATCTTTTTGGGTTATATGTAGAATTAAAAGTCACATGATTTTGTTCTACATTGTAATTATCAGCTTAATTTCATTACTCAATGTAAACAATTCTGTACGCTTTTAAAGTTGCCTGCAGTGCTTTTAAAACCAAAAGAAAATCTGAGTCAGAAGGACAGCTTAATTATTTATTTGATTTTATGTAGCTTGGGTCTGAGTTTTTTAAAATGCATTCTATTGCCTTGTTCTAAGAAAAAGAGGGAAGTTTTAATTTGCTCTAATTGTATAACATGTTTTGTAGTACTGACCAGTTCATTGAAATATTATCAAGTAATATATTAGAAACTAAGTTCCTAGACATAATTCTGAAATTCATTAAAAAAAAACCAAATAAATCAAAAGATAAGTAGTTAATAACTGTCATTCTTCTCAAGCAGAATAATTTCTTATCTATTAACAATTCCTTTAAAATAAACATTTGGAAAATGTACCATATTGGTCAGAGGTTATTTTCAATTTATTATAGCATGCAATTTTTTGGTTTGTGTTTTTTTAAAATTTAAATCAGTTCAGAATATGAAAATAGGTGTTTATTGTGAAAATTAGCAAGAATGATGGCTGAGAACTAAGACAAAGTTAATATTTGCCTTGAATGATAATTCTTTCTTAAACAGTCATTTAAATTCTACACATAAAGATTTGTGACTTATAAAATTAAGCAAAAGTTTTCAATCTGTCTCAAATTCTTTTTCACACACTTTTGGTTTGTCTTTTTGTTGTTGCTTTCTTGCTTTTTGGCTAAACTTCTATTTCCTCTGTTCCATTTAAATCCATCAGAGAAGTTAAAAAAATTGTTGTTGGAAAAAAAAAAAATCACTTTAATTTAAATTCCTTTGGTCTTTTTTCCTGGTACATATCTCTGGATTGGTAAAATAATTCTTCAGAAAGACCTGTCTTATCAAGCTGAATGTCAGCGAAATTGTCTTTTTCCATTACTGAGCAATCAACAAATTCTTCAAAGATTACATCATGGACACAGATAGTGGGAAGAATTGGACCATTTCTCACACAGTCAGCAAGACAATGTTGCTAACAAGTATTTAAAACTTAAGATATGGAAGCCATGTCTGCATTCACTCTGGAATATTTATCATCAGCCTTCTCTAACAGGTGTGTAAAGCCTCAGACATAGAGACATAGAGAATTTAATTAGGAATTCCTTATTATAACTTTTCTATGAAAAAACTCAGTCTTCCTCTTATAATCTTATTTTATTTAACACCTTTATATCTCTTAACTTTATAAAACATGATGATTGAGTGATTAGGCAATAGTAATTGAAAAAAGATATGAAGTCCACAGAACTTTTGTAATTCATTGTGAATTTAGAAAGCCAAGTCAAATTAGGAAAAAAAAAAATTGCCATTTGTCCATTTTTCAGCAGTTATCTGGTATTTTGTTTATTTTCATTCATGACCCAAGATGTGAGTTTGCTTTTTCATCCTTCATGTGGGTCTAGCTAAAAACTGTGCCCACTTAAATTAATCACTATGAAGATCTTTAAAAATGCTCCAATGGTTTTTTGATGAGAACTGAATTCAACAGCATCTGTTATGTCATATTTCTGTAGTTTTCTCAGTGATTGAAATAGCATGCTGCACCATCTTTCTAGATATTTTTATTGCCTATAAATAATTTTTGTTCATCATTTTTACATTAAAGAATAATTTCATTAAGTATGAGGTACTTTTAAGTAAATCCCAGCTTGTCAGGAAATATTTTTAAAATTGTTCAAGAAAATTATTCATAAGAAACTGTTTCAGAATTTGTTACAAAAATGATGCAAAATAGGAATATTTGCATCTTATCTTGCTATTAATTGATCTGAAAATTTTTCGGCATATTTTTTCCAACATTTATGCATCTTCATCACTTACATGACTTGGAAACAAAAAGATTGAAAGACTGAGCATTCCTAGGGAAAAATAATAGAATTTTTTCCTTAAACCTTTTAACAGTTTCTGTTGAATCTCATCTGTTCTCCATATATCCATGAAGATATTTAACTTTATTAACACAAGAAATAAAAGAAAATATCTCTTCTATGAGATAACAACTCATTTAGCTCATAATCTTGTTTAAAGATCTTAAATTGATGAGACAGTCTTTTTATGAACTGTGTTTTTTGCTATGTGTATGAGCTCACCTGTTATGCACATGATCAGTTTCTCCTTCTAACTAAGGAGATTGGCACTGCTGGGGCAGAGAGGGGCTGGAAATTCCCTCAGGGATTGGGAAACAGGGTGAGCCAAGGCAGTCAGTGCTTTCCCCAGTGGGACACAGTCCCACAGGAGCTGATAACAAGGCTTATCAACAACTTCCAATAAGGCAAGAGATGAATCATGTCTTGAGTTATCCTAGAGGTTCAGTCAGGAGCAAGAGACGGAGCCAGAGACAAGGTTAGAAACCAGCCCAGCACAAACTACTACCTGAAGTTAGCTGAAAAGGGATTTTTCAAAATCTTTCCCCAGATGGAAACAAAGATCTGGGCAGTAAGGTCTAAGCTTCAGTGCAAAAGAGTTTATGCCTTTTTAACTAAGGAGTCTTGAAACTATTTCACAACAACAGCTGTAAACTGTACATTAGAATATTCTGGAGACCACCATAGACTTCCATTTGCAATCTATTTTTTTTTTTTTCTTGTTTAAAAGAAAAGCCACAGACTCCATATATAGGTTTGGGTCCTGTTCCTCAAAGGACAAGGGTAGGAAGTTAATCACACATGAAGTTCTGTGGAAGTGTAAGACATCACCACACTGAGCCTCTGCAATAAACTCAGCCCACGTTTTTGTCATGCTCTGGCTTAGGCAGCCTGAACTCATTTGGTTGCAGGAAGTCAGCAGCTACAGTTATACTCACTTATGCTCTCATGGCAAAAAAAGGCCAAGGGTATCTTGGTCTGCATTAGACAAGACATTTCCAGCAGGGTAAAGGGGGTGATCCTTCCCCACAGCAGTTGTAAGGCCTCTTCTGGAATACTGCATCCAATTCTGGGTCCCTCAGGAAAAAAGAAACATGGACATACTGAAGAGAGTCTAAAAGGGGTCATGGAGGGGATTAAGGTACTGAAGTGTGTCTTTTATGAGAAAAGTTTGGGAGACCTGTCACTGCTTAGCCTGGAGAAGAGAAGGCTCAGGGGTGACTTTTTAATTATGTAAATACCTGAAGGGAGAGAATAAAAAGCAGATGGAGAAGCAATGGGCACAAATTGAACAACAGGAAGTTTCCTCTGAACATCAATGAACACTTTTTCACTGTGAGGGTGACTGAGCACTGGAACAGGGTGCCAGAGAGATCATAAAATCTCACTCCTTGGAGTTGTTCAAACAATGTCTGGAGTGGTCCCAGGTGTCCTTGCTTGTGCAGGGGCTTTGGAAGAGATGGCCTCCAGAGGACCCTGCCAACCTCAACTGTCCTGTGATCCTGAGACCTGTAAGGATTATGATAAACACTGAGCCCAGCATTCTATGTTCGAGACATATTTGATTTTCCATGACTTTTGCCATTTCAGTCACATGTCATAAGGAGTAAATGTGGCCTTTTTCTGCCAGTGTTCAAGTTGCCTGGATGGAGCTTCCAGCTTTGGACTGTGGAATAAGTGCAGTAGTGTTCCCAGGGTAATATACTGCCTCTCTCTGCAGGATACATTGAAAGAGTGTGATTTGTTTCACCAAAGTGTGATGCTCACACCAGGAAGGCTGGATTCCCATTCAGTATACATTAAATCCTGTTTATACTGTGTATCTTGCCTTACTGATAGACAGACATGATTATTACTCTTTTTGTTTAAAAGAAAAGCTACAGTTAGGCTCCATGTATAGGTTTGGGTCCCGTTCCTCAAAGGACAAGTAAGGGTAGGAAGTTAATCACACGTGAAGTTCTGTGGAAGTGTAAGACATCACCACACTGAGCCTCTGCAGACATGATTATTTCTCTTATGTATGTGTAAAATCCATTTATTTAGTCTTGTACAATTAGTTTGGCAAAGGGCTGATTTTCACTTGCAGACTTTCACAGCAAAATCTGCAGACATAAATTAGAAATCTGTTTATTTGAAGTATTTTGCAGGGCAAAATGGGATATGAGAGACTTGAGCTCCAAGTATCATCTCATTCTTATGGTTAGCTGTGTCCTGTGAGCCTGTGAATGTAACTGTGTATTTTATAGTTGTTCTTTAATTTACAATAAAGACATTTCTGGAGACCAGCAAACACCACCTTGGAATTTAAAATGTATGTACAAGCTCTTTAATTTATTCATGTTTTCAAAAAAAAGGGATGTGTGATAACTTAGTTAGTTCCAGAAGGCTTTTTACACTGCCAGTAAGGACCAGACCCTTGAACTAGAGCAACTCTCTGCCTACTCAAAATCTGCAAATATAAAAAGCAGGAACCCAGTGGGTGGACCACTGCCAATATTCTCACAATTGTGCAAAATTGCTTTGTCAGTATCAGTCTGACTGCACTGGGTAACTTCTGCCAGAGTTTAACACAAAAAGCTTCCTGAGCCAGGAAGATAGACCAGTCTGTGAAAGCTTGAATCAACATTTGGGTAGCTTCATGTTACTGGTTTTGCTTTTGTGTTACTATGCATCTGCTTTGCTCATTTCCCAATTCCTGACTTTGTTTTTTAAAATCCTTTCTGATCACATTACATACAATTAAATTACTTCACTGAACAAATCTTGTTCATAAATTTGCCTTATTGATTGTCCAGAACACAGTGCTTCAAGAACCCAGTGTGCTGCAAGGCTCCTGTACAGCTCTGCAAGAAAATAAAATGATTTATTCTAATGGATGACCTATTTATGATGGAAAAACAAATCTAATTTCAATTACTGCTCTAATTAGGATGACTCATGAAAACTGGAGCTTTTGTTTTAGTATAGGTCAAAAAACAATGGAGAATGATAATTATTCATTATACAGACTCCTTCTATCTGTTTTTTACCAGTATAAATAATATATTTCAGTTTGTGTTTTTGTTGATAATGAATTTTTTAAGACAGAATGGATCTGTAAACCACTTTTGTTATTCTTTTACAGATGTCTGCAAAAGGACATCATTATTGTGACTGATAAAAATACATGGTATAGACATTAACAGTGAAAGAAAAAGATTATATGCTACATCAGGTTTCTGTTTATTAGAAAGATTTTAAGCTGAGTACAGACCAAAGAAGCAGCAGCAGGGTGAGCACTGCTGGAGCAGGAAAGGCTGACTGTGTGCCCTGGCATAGTGTCTGATCTCCAGAAAAGCCACACGAGGACACGTGGCCATCAGCAAGGGGTGGTGGTGGCACAACAGAGCAGGTGCTGCTCCTAGAAACAGCGATCACCTGCCCACTCTTTCACATGGAGGAGGCAGAAGTGCAGCTCCCCAAGGACACGTCCCTGACTCTTTTTTCAGTCCAGGTCTGCCCTGTTTGTCGTCCATCCTTCTCTGTGAAGCTCCTAGATCTAGGTAGGTCCCAGTCTGTGATCCTTGGTGTGATCCTTCATTGCTTAAAATTCTGAAAGCATAAAGAGCTTTAACTGCAATTGTCACTTAAGATCCTTGTGAAAGCAGCACCTTTCATGAAGGAAGGTGAGTTCTTGTCAGTATGAATTGCATGAATGCCTAGAGTGGCTCTTGATACCTCTGTGTCCCAACGACAGATATTGAGAACTAATTTCAAAAAGCTGTTCAATATATAAAACCCATCAGTTCTGTAGCCTCTGATAATATCTTAGTACAGATCTTAAGGTTATTGTTTTATTTTGCAGCAATAATTCAGAGTCCTTGGGGATTTTGAGTGGCCATTCTGTGGACAAGCAAACTCCAGAGAAAGAAAGTGTGCATTTCCATCACAATTCATAGCTGAATATATTTTCTCTTAATAAAGGGTGAATGACATGAGGCCTTGTCTAACTGCTCTAAACTGAAGAAGTTTCTGAAGCCCTCTGAGAAGCTGATGAGCATTTTCAGTTCTTGTTCTCAATACTGGTTTGGAGAAAAGTAAAATCTGGAAAATAATATTTATGTCTTAAGATTAACTTCTACTCGTGTTTACAATCTGTGAACAAAACTCTTCAAGATATGTGAATTCCCAGAGGAAACTCATTTATATTGAAGGGTTGAAGCATCAGGGGATAATCTTTGAGAAGTGATGCCTCTCAGCATTTAATGAAAGTGATGCAAATCAACCCAGCCCTTAATTCAGCACTGTGTCTAGAAGTCTTAAATAAAGACCTTTTTCTCAATTTAAAGGGAATAAATAAAATCTTTAAGCAATGAAGCAACAATAGGAAGAACACATTAAAATCAGCTGGCACATTATTTACAAAAATAGCCTTGCAAATGTGTTGGTTAAGTCAGTGACGTGGGGAGAAAAAAGAACAAATGTTCCTTCCTTTCTTCAGTTCTTTTATGCTATCCATTGTCAATGTGCTCAGAAGGTGGTCCTTTATTTGGTAGGAAATATGTCAGAGTAAATGTGTACTTCTCTACTGCTAAATATTAGATCTTTTTAGAGAATATACATCTTAGTTCAAGACATTTTTTAAGGAAAACTCCAGTTCCAGAAATCCTGAGCATGCAGTACTTCAGCTAGGAAACCAACCCAAAACAGGCCTTTCAGATAAATTAAGAAATGAGTTTACTCAAAGACTGGTGTTCTGAGTTTTAGAATGATAGTTCTTTTATTTTTGTTATGAGGTCAGTGCTGTTTGGTGTAGTTTATTTTGAGAAGAAGAATAGTAAAGAACTGAAGCAACCTAAGAAATTAATTTCTACTATATTTCTAGTATTTTGTAATAAATGGTCTTCTAGGATTTCTCAGGTTATAAGTCATAGGAGTATGAATATTTTGGTACAGCTAACATAAAATACAGCTTTCTGAAAAATTGTTTGAAAATCCATTCAAAGGGAAATGGGAGTCTGTCCAATAATTTTAGTGGGAAAATTCCTAATTTCTGATCCAGGGAGATCAGGATTTGGCTGAAGCTACCAAAGGATTGGAATTAAGCTTAAAAAAAAAAAAATAAAAAAATTATACTCTACAAGCATACTGTATAATGAATACCAGAACTTAAAGGGAGAACATCTCTTTTCCAAAGGGCCTCCTTGCCCATGCTTGTGTCATTAGATTTCTAACAGCTTCTCCTCCAAGCGCTAGTGTCACAGTTGTTTACTGTCTGAGATCAAAACTCACTGCACTGAAACCATTTCAGTGTCTATAAGAGAATAATTATGTTTGCCAAGAGTATAGAATAATAGCAGAAGTAAGGTGTTATTGATATCTATTTAGAAAAAAAACCTGAAAACTTTGATATCGGATTTCTGAAATCACAGTTAAACTGTTACTTTCATGATCAACATGATGTCTGACTCAGTAGCTCAAAACAATGAAATCTTACCTTTTTTAACAGATTAAAAATTCCATTTGATGCCACTGGGAGAGCTGCACTTCTTCAAATTAACTAAAGAGTGAACATGAATTTCTAATATTAGTTTTATCTACAGGGAAGTTGATTTTCAAATAAAAGTATTTTCATTTTCAGACTTCCAGTGTACTCAGACAATAACCTCTACATTGATTTGTAAAATTACATACGTGCCTGTCATATTGACCTTATGTGTTACAAATCCATAGTAAATAATTAGCATGAATAGTTAACATAAGCCAAGGAAAAGGCAATTTGGCATTTAATTGAGGGTTTCTGTGCTGAAGAAATAACCCTGTCTTAGCTTACTGGAAACTTTTTTGTTTTGTTCAACTCTGAAACATCATGGAGGCTTTGATCAGTTAGAGATTTAGTTTTAACCCTTGTAAAATATAACTTGTTTGATTGCCTCATTATTTTGTGGTCTACAAAAAAGTGACTGAATCACTGCAAGTACTTATCAGGTACTGATGCCTTTTACATTTGTTAAAACATTCTCCCTCCTATTTTTGGTCCTTCTGCTATCTGGGTGCAGACACATCCTCAGAATTTGTTGTTGTTGTTTTTTAGAGATATGTTAACATATATATTTTTTCTTCTATTCTTTTTCCTAATCATTCTTTCAGAAGTATGCCAATACCTTCAAATAGATATAGTTCTCAAAGACTGTAAAAGTATAATTTCAAGGGCTGTTTGTCTCAACTAAACATATAGGAATTAATTCACCAATCCCTTTTTTTAGCATTAGTCTGGAACTGTAAAAGGGAGTAAAATTATAGTGGAAAACTGATGCATACCAAAAATAGATGGAAAATATCCTTGTGACTAATCCTCTCTGAGTTGTACTTTCGCATTTTTCTGCCGCTTTGATAGAAATCAACAGGTTATTCCACTGAGTTCTGTGGGAATTGGTCTAACCCATCAACAAATTCCTCTGACTTTGGCATACAAAAAAGAAGTTTCAGTCCTCTTAGGGAAATCTGTGTCTCTGCAGAATGAAAAGAAAAAACAAACCCAAAAAACCAACAAAATTCCAACTTATTCTCTAAGGCCCAGGACTTGGCTTAGGCCATTGCTAAGAGCTTGGTACTAAGAAGTTCAGTATGAACATGAATACAGATGATAAAACACACACCACTTCAAAGTTTTTACCTGTCTTGCTGTCTGCACACAGATAAAACCAGAAGCCTGCCCCTGCTCTAACTACAACTGATAATTTCCTACTACAGTTGTCATAGTCATGCCTCTGAGATCTACCATAGAACTGTGTGCAGTGCTGCTTCTTCAGCTGCATAAATACTGAACAAATGAAATTGCAACACAGAAGACAAGGACTGACTATCTGGGGCTCTGTTTCAAAGCTGTTAATTACTGATTTTTCTAGTTCTATAATATTTTGTGCTTTGCTTTTCTCGTTTTTGTCCCTCGAGGCCTTCTCCTGCAGTTATCTGAAGTCATTTGACCTACTTGCTTATATGATTCCTTCAATAATTGTGATCTCTAGAAATCTAACAATGTAGGAAAGTTAGTAATTTAAAATATTTTTTAGCTTTCCTCAACATCAGAATGGTGGGTGTTAGTATACTCTTAAAATAATCTCCTTCAGGGGCTGCCAGAATTATAATAACGCTGAAATCCACAAAAAAATATGAAATTAAGTTAAATCTAAGTTGCAGATGAGATTTTGATTGTGATAATGTGTACCCTATGGAAGGATGAAAAATAGCAAAAAATAAAAAGGGATATAATAAAACTCCAGAGCATCAAGGATTCATTTCAGTAAGGCTGCTTCCAGGCAAACTCAAACTTCTTCACCATGAGTGGCTTCTATATATACTTAATAAATATTTCATTCCTACTGTTAAGTCTGTAAAATCCATCCCTCGTTATTGAAACTGTTGTTTTTGAAAGCTCACCTATTTATATCCACCTGCTTCACATGCACGAGTAGACTGCTTGATACAGAGATGAGACATAAATATAGATGTACATTAATCTCATTTTGACTGCAGTTACTTTTGGTATTACTAGAGTAAATCTAAAGTTACATTAGTATAAAACCAGTGGATTTGAAATCAGGTAATGTAAATCAGACATGAATTGACAGATTGATTGATCAGACATAAAACATCAGACATGCAGTTATGTTGCTGATGTGTTTGTTCATCATGCTGAATTCTCTCACAGAGACAATTAGGAATGCAACATGTGAGCTGTTAGAGAACAGTCAATAGAAACGTTTAGTATACTTTACTAAAAAGTACCTTTTGCATAAGGTTTAGGTACTGCTGCAAGGTTTTGAAGTCTGTGGCTTTTGAAGGAACTCAGGTGGCTAAGGATGCTGTCATTTTTCTTAAGCTGTTTCTCTATGTATAACTTTAGACATAAAATATTATGATATGCAATATATTATCTAATCCTTTGTCTTTCATACATTACATGATCAAAGACACTATGAAACCAATAATGAGAGTACCAAGAGCTCTGCTTTATTTAACTTAAAAGGAGAAAAAACGTTTAAACTGGGTCTGGTTTCAAAGTCTGAGGAAGGTTAAGTTCAATGTTTATAACTGTCTTGGTTCACAAGAATAAAGAATTCTCCTCACTTGGCATGGAATTATCCTCTATACCTCAACGCTCGAACACAGAAGCAAAGGGTTAAGTTTCCATTCAGAAATCCATTTCTAGAACCTATGTGAGACATATTGTCAAGTTTTTAAAAAAGTGACATAAATCTACCCATCTGTCTAAATTTTTAAGCTCTATGGTGATAGACATTTCCCAGACACTTGCAATTCTTTGGACAGTGTTAAGTAGAAAATCAGATTGTAGTGGTCTTTCTTAACCTTAACATTTATTAATGTAGCTTAAAAATTAGAGATAATAACAGTAAAGATTATGGTCAGACCTTTTCCATGAAGTGGAATTGGAATATAGCACTGTGGGGGAAAAAAAGAAAAAGAAACAGAAATGGAAACGTAAATTCACTGAAGCTCTGCAGAGCAGTACAATTGATCCCAGGTGTAAGTCACTGAGTGAATGCAAAGGGCCAAAAATTAGCTTTGTACACCACTGTTACCTTTGGGAGGAAAATTATGTTTAAATAGAAAAAGAAAAGTAATTAACTGAATGGAAGTAAGCAAAGTAAGGTACAATAGGACCTAGAACATGAAAGGATTATTCCCTCCTTCCCATTTCAGGAACCTGCTTGGGTCACCCATCTGGAACACAGTGAGACACTGAGAACCAGACTGTTGCATTTAAAGTGAATTTTTACCTCAGATAACCAGCAGATAAAAATATGAAGGAAAGATATAAAAAAATATTAAAACAAACCCCGAAGTATCTGCCTTACAGTTAAGTCCAGTTTTTTCTTTCAATTCAGCAAAAATCTCTTGCATGTGTGAAGGTTCCCACTCTTTAGCCCGTCATGAACTCTGATTGCTAGGAAGATGGGGATCTCAGCAGGCTTAGGTGAATGAAGGATCATTCTAGCTTCTTTCTCAAGGAGTGGACTACTTCCCCAAGAAAAGCAGCAGGAACATCTGTTCCAGCCACATTTAGGCAGTATAGCACTTTTCATGACAGAAATGTGTCTCCAAGGAAGATTTTGGCTCTGGGAAGAAGAAGGATATCTGAACCCAAACTTTCCAGAGTATCGGGTGGATGGGGAGTTCAGGCAGGTTTCTACTCCAAATGTGCCTTTCCCCAACCAGCATTCAGAGTGGTGTTTGGGGCCTGTGTGACACTTTCCAGAAGTGGCTGACTTTGTCTTGGTGCTGTGGCTGGGGTGCAAAGTTTAGCTGTGTTTTGTGGAGAGGTCTGACCCACTCTGTTTGTTTATCTCCCTCTGTGGTCAACTGAGATGGAGATGCTGCCAAAGGGTGGGTGGCTCATCCTTCCTCAGGAAGGAACATCTGGGACTGGTGGGGAAATCTCCTTGGGTTTGATTACTTCTGGCTGAAGAAGAACCCTGCATATTCAACTATGTATCTAACTTTCAGATGACTTAAATTATTTGAAATATCTGACTTAAATTCTGAGAAAAATTGTTTGGCCCAAACTTCCATATTCTAACAAGAGCTATTCATTGAATTTTTGTGATATCTGAGTTGAACTTCCTCAGGTATTCCTGCTGAACCTCATTTTATCTGTTCTTAACCCCACACCACCTGTTATATGTCCTTACTGACATCTTCTTGAGTTGCCCACTTACCACTTGGACAAAAAAAATTTAAAATTTTTATTCTTACTAGATTTGTATTCACCAAGTACTTATTTTATTTATTTATTTATTTATTTATTTATTTATTTATTTATTTATTTATTTATTTATTTATTTACTGGCAGAATTATCTAGCCCACTTTTATGCCAGACTTCTTAGCATGTGAATGTACATGATTTAATAAATTCAAATTTGCTCCAGCATCCTTTGGCAGTATGTTCAAATCCCTGAGGATTTCGGTTACGTACCCCAAGTTCCAATCCTACACATGTTCTCAATACAAGTGTCAGTAAATGGAGCTCCAGCAAGCATACTTGCCTTTCACCTTCAGCACATTCCTGTTTTCAGACTACACATATTTCAGACTTTATTTAAATGAGAAGAAACAGACAAACTTTGTTTCTTAAGATGTGTTTTCTATTCATGTGTTGTGCAAGGGATGCCATACAGGAAAAAAGTACATGGTTTATGCTTTCTGTGAACACTTCAGCAAGCAGAAACATAATTTCATATTTATAAAGCCAAAAGAAAAAAATATTTTGGAATGTCAGAGTCTGAATGTGTTTCCCTGCATTTAAGTGCAGAAGCAATTATGTTAGGGGCTTCAGGTTAGTTAAACAGAGTTTGTTTTTCCTTGTTTATTTGTGTGCATGAGTGAGAAAAGCGTTACTATATATGGGATTTTTTGGTTAATTTTTATACAAAACAAAGTATGCAAAAGTCAAAAGTCTTATTTATTTTCTTGCCCATTGGATCAGGGCCACAGACTCAGAAAAACAATGTGGTCAAGATCCAAGAATTTATTTAGAAGAATACAGCTGCCTTTGATGTCTAAATAATTTAAACTAAAACTTCTGAAAGGGTTTGAGACACTAAAATTAAAGTTTTATTTCTACAAAGTTTTATTGATCTCTGAATTTCTTGACACTATCATCACTCCTCACTGATACTTTTCAGATATAGTCTTAGTACAAGGAATTATTTTGTTTAATAAACATTTATAATGGAGATGAGATTATCAGTCTCCATCTTAAAAAAAATTAAAAACTTTAACAGAAAAGCATGGATATACTGATACTGCAATAAATTTATAGCTTGGACTAGTTAGCACCTGGGATACTAACAAGGGAGTTCAGATGCTTTCCTACTGTAGTTCTTGGATTTCAATCTTCATTTCAAATGGGCACCCTACACTTCCGATTTAGACACTTCCTATGAAAGTCGTGTTGAAGACGTTGGCTATAATCTGAGTGACATGAGGCACATCAACCTCTCCTTCCTGGAAAGCAACTTCTGATTCCAGCAACAGGGTTTCCAGAAACATTTGGATCCCTCTGGAATCTGCAGTAAATAATTTGTAATTATTAGAGGAATCATCCCTTCCTTGTGCATTGTGTCGTTCTGTTGTACAATGTGGTATTATCTAGTGAAACTGGTCCCAAATGTAAAACCTTGACAGAAATAAAAAAAGTATTGTAGTAATGCAAAAGACAGTTCCTTCTACCATTGCCTAAGGACACCATCTTCTTACATTTTGACCATAGGTCACGACCTAATACCAGAAATAGGGCAGAACCACATTTTATATATGATTGACTCAACTGGACTGCTGATTCTCAAGTAAAAATTACAAAGAAAACTCTTGAGTTAGCAATTGGACACCAGTATAAAAAATATTTAGAGCAAAATCACTTCTGAGGCAGTCAGAAGAACTTTAATGCATGAAAGTAACACTGAATCATAACTACTGGTATCCAAATAGATAATGGCTAGCTTGCATAGCTGCATGTCTTCCTGAGAAGGAGAAATCTTTTTCATGTAATTAAAACTATGGAACTATGGAACACTTATAGCATTAGCAAGTATCAGCTGAGGCCTCCTGAAACAACTTTTAATTAAAACACAAAGTTTAATGATAAAATCTATGTTCTTTTTCAACATTTTAATTACATTAGGAGGTAATGCCATTTGGTGATACACTGAAGTGCAGAAGAAATGGCTGTTCAGACCCTTATGGGACCGGTTCACAGTAGTCAATTTCAATGCTTCAATAACTGCTACTTACACTGCTCACCTGTGTTTGCATCAGAGAAATTCTTTCAGCCCAGGGACCAGATCCCTTTCAGACAGAAACTAAACCAGATGACACTCTCCAGAGGGTCTCCTAATGATCCCCAGATTCTAATGGGCACATAGCTCATGGAAACAAACCAGAGCTATTCTGAACTGCACCCCCAAAATGCAGATATCTGGATTAGGGGAATTTAGCAAAGTATCCGAAGGGAGTGTGTCAGGAGGATGAAGCCAGGATATTCTCAGTGGTGCCAAGCAATAGGACAGAAGACAACAGGTAGAAAATGATACACAGGAATTTTTCCCTGCATGAGGAAGAACTTCCTTACTGCACAGGCAACCACACATTGGCACAGAGAGGCTGTGGAGTCTCCCTCACTGGGGATATTCCACAACCCTCTGGATGCAATCCTGTGCCATGTGCCTGTGCCATGTCCCTGCTCGAGCAAAGTGGTTGGGCCAGGTGTCCACTGTGGTCCCCTTCAACCTTACCCATTCTGAATGAAATTCATTCATTTTAGAATGAATTTTTTATTCTCTAGATTTGTGCTGGGTATGTGCACTATGTACTGCTATATACATGCCACCACTATGTGTCTATGGACAGCACATAAAAGCAGATTTCTAATTAGATATAAAATACTAAAGGGAATAGTTTTCTAATTTAAGAGTCACAGTGAAGTACATTAAACTAATTGTATGTCATATTTTGAGGGTACTTTGCAGAGATTTTCCCCATCTCAGAAAGGCCCTTGCTGGGAAGCCAGTTTATGTTGTCTGATGTATTTCATTACAGGGAGATACTATTCTGAGCCTGACATCTATTGTGGCAAATATTCCATATCCCTTATGTTATTGATTTAGTTAAAAATATGTTTGGATTGCAAGGGAAAGTTAAATATTGCTGCTGCAGTACTAATATGTACCAATTTCAAATTGCTATCTTCACCAGAGAAACTGCAAAGCAGAGGAGAGACCTTACCTTTGTCACCTTTTAAGTAGGGCCAATTACACTGATGCAACACAGTCTTTTGTAATACTGTTCATAAATACAATTTCAAACAGAAACAAAACACAAAACATTGACCTGTGTTGATTGATAATTTGTTTATATCTTTTTCTGGATCAATTTACTAGAAGACCTGATATATTATTAAAATTAAATATTAGATTTATTTTCATGTAGTTTTATTCTCTTTGAAATGCAAAACCCTTTAAATAATGCATTATGTGCTTAGGCCCTCTTTGTGCAGTAAGACTTGTGAAAATGACACCTTTGGAGCATACACAGGTGCAAATGTATTTCACAGCCACCCTTAAAATAAATATAACTCAGACTTCTTCTGAAGAAACCCTTTAATTATGCATTACTTTTTATCTCATTATTTGTTTAAACATTCACAGTTTTTTTCAGAACTGACATTGAACCAGTAGTTTGTGTTTCTGTGTCCTGAAGGCATTGGTAATTCCAAAACACTTGGGAGATTTATGAACTGTAGCAGACAAGTTTTCTGAGTATCCCTAGAAGACCACACCAATTTATTAGCATGCCATTGTGACTTTTTAAAAATTAAAGGCAAAATAATGAGTTTTCTCATCCATCTTCTAAGACAGAAATTGCATTTTCCTCATCTCTCATAATACTTTTTTATGTCATATTCCTTTTATTGATCTTGGACTAGAATTGCATAGGAGGTTTCTTAGCAGGATTTATGAAATATTCAAATAGGATATCATAATCTGTTATAAAAATCCATTCCCTTGCTTTCTTTGATTTACTGTTTTTATGTACACATGATGCTGTTGCTGGGCCCTATCCTCAGCTGCTAAAAAAACAGTCAAACAACCAAAGAGATGCAATAGAGAGGAAAAATAGTATTATTTCATATGCTGGTGACCCTACCTCATTTTCTGCCATTCTGAGAATTTTGTTTCGTGCATGCCTAGCAGAGAAGAGACATCTTCTCCATGAGGATCATTTACACAAGTACTGACACTTTGTTCACTGTGAACTATTCACAGAAAACCAAAATAATTGAGCATTCTGAGAATACTTTTAGACTATTTGGGGGGAAATTTCCTTCTGTGATCACATCATGGATAACATCTTGGCCACAACCAGACTGAAATGACATTTCAATTATTTGGGTCAAACATGTTTGATTTCTGAATGAAGGGCCAGATAAGACAGATATAATATCGAGACTGATTTCTGTGAAATTAATTATTTCAGTATTATGTGTTATAATTGATTAAGAAATGAACAGGTTGGATCATGGCACTCTGAAGACAATAAGAATTTTTCCACTTAGTGAATATATCATTCTCAGACTAAAACTGTTAAGAGTCACAGGTGTCAGAGGTGCTAGAGTTTTCTAGATTTCACTGGAAGTTAGTGATCTTCTCCTCCTTGTCTTTGATGCCCATTTTTGTCATTGTCAGGTGTACACTTACACTGACCATCTGTTTTAATCATCAGTTATGAGTGGACTTTGCAATATGACCCTGCAGTGAAATCACAGTGAAGTGATTGCTTAAGAAGTCATTTAATGAATTTATTGGAAAAGTGATAATAGGAAATGCTTTTCAAATGTATTAAATAATTATCAAGAAAATGCAAGAAATTAGTAAATGGTACATTGTTTTTTATAGTAAAATTTGCAGCCTTGTTTCCAGGAAAAAAAATTATTTGTGAACTTCTGTTTTCATTTTAAAAAGCTAACTTCCTTTTTTCCTCCATTGTAAGTTTTTTCTGAAGGTAATAAAATAAAGAAAATAAAACTAAACAAATCAAGTAAATAAATTACAAAATATAAAAAATTGTCTTATGAAATACTGGTGAATTTGCGATGTCTTTGTTGATTTTCTCAATTCTTGTGCTCAACCAGGCTGTACTTTGTTTTTTCGGCCATTAAATAAAACCACTTTAATTTTCATGCAGCTCCAGGAGGACTAAAGCAAGATTATCTGAGTGAATTCAGCACAAAAAATAGAAAACTCACACAAAGATTAGTCCATACTGTTATCCCTGCTAATGCAAGTGGTCAACATTTCAGACCTTTTGGACATTTGGAAGGCAGCCATTCTGGACCTGACACAGTGGCATAAGTAGTTTATTCTGGATATCTGCCACAAAGAGCTTTTGAGTATCTTGTGACACCCTTAATAGAGATCAGTGTTTTCATGTTATTGTTTTTGACAGTCTTTATTTTTTAAAATTACTTCATTGGTGTTCCAGCTTGTCCTAAGCATGCTTGTTTCCCTGTTTTTTGACAGCATGCCATGTCAAAATATCTATCAGAACCATCACAACTCAGACAGAAAGGCATTGCAAATGTAAATATCCACATCTGCTACCTATGCATGTTTGCTTTCCAACAGCACAAAAAACTATCTCAGAAGTTCTGTCAGGGTAGAATTGGGTGCCAGAAGGGAGAAGTCGTGGGTACCATCATTCAATACTTCTGCTCCCAAATATGATCAGTGTCTTCAAAAGACAGATCTGTGCTTAGTTTTCAAACACTTCAAATGCATTTGTGACAATTGCAAAGGGTGTCACTGGACATCATATTTTCTATGTCTGCAAGAAATTTTTGAACAGCTAAGTAAATATTTGTCTGATTAATGCTGAATGTTTCTTTTCCATATCCTGTACAAATGGTCATTTTCTCAGTCATCCTCACTGTACTAATGATTTTTAATTCTATAATAATGATTAGGAAACAGAGATCTATGAAGAAATTTGCGCTGTGGATTTATCCTGAGAATACCCATCATGAGTCTCTTAAGTGTTTATACTGGCAGCCATTTAGTACTCATAATTATTGTAGTACTAATAAGTAAAATGAGAAAATATTTTTAAGCACTAGCTTTTTCAGTGTTTCAGTCCAGGCATATTTAAACACCACACCTTCAACATCTTATTTAATTATCTTAGCTAGAGTGAACATGAAAAAAGAGTGATATATGTAAGAGTCAAGAGGAATTCAGGGTATTTACAATCTGAACAAGAATTAAAAAAAAAAAATAAAATTGCTGAGCAGTATAATGGTTTATATTTTTTTTGGGAAGTCACTAACTTACATCTCCCAGGGTCCCCTTATAATCAGCAGAGAGATATAGATAATTTTAGGCCATAATCCAATTGGTCTACTTTATTTGTCTTCTTAAAATGAACTAAATAGCATCCTGGTCTTTAATGACTATTGTTTTTACAATGCTCAGATTTCCACTGATTTAAAAGAATGAAGCCAATAAATGTTTAAATTAATCAAGTGTCAGTCAAATTACTGAAATCAGCTTTGTTTTATCTTGCTGCATTAAATGGAAGATATAAGAACATAGATTTGCAAATTAATGAATCCTTCTCACTAACTTTAGTCAACTAAAATTAGCTTTCAGAAGACAATTGATTCCAACATCTTATCCATGTAATTTCATCCCTGGCACTATGGAGGTGAATGTTCTTTTTCATTGAATGTAGTGGGGGATAAGTTATTCATTTAGACTTAGACAAAAAAAATCTGGTGGTTAAAATTAAGCACATAAGCAAGAAACTTCCTTCAGGTATTAACTTTAAAAATACCTTTATGAAGATTTGAGCTATGATGATCAGTTGAAGAAATTGCCTTTGCAGAGGTGATAAACGACTTGAGGAACAAAGGTCACATTATTTGATGTTAATATTGGCGATTTTAAGTACAAAATGCTCAAATGGAAGGTCAGGGTATTCACACCTTTGATTTATTAGGGTCAGTCAGCCTCTGAGGTCAGTGAAAACACGAGGTGATACAGCACAAATGGAATTAAGTGATGAAGTAACTTGTATGCAGTATCAGAGCTACAATGATATACTCTGGCATGGATCATCTTCTTTTTATTTTGCTCTCCTTCAATACAGCTTTTTTCCAGTCATGTTATATATATAAATATATATCTCCAGTCTCCATCCCGTATTCTTGGCCAGCAGCAATGATTTCTTACTAGATTCAAACTCAGGTCCCTGAATTTGGAATACAGTTTTCACCTTTAACACCTTTCTGTATCAGGTGAGTAATGTTTCTGTAAAATTTCAGGAAAAGAAGCAAAGGGCCTTTTTTTTGAAGCTGGGCTAGGATGACTCTTCTGGTTCATACAATACCAATGTAGCACAAATAAGAAAAACAGCTCATTTAAGCAAAGGACATTTCAACACTGCTCGATGCTCTTTAGCTTTTTGGTACAACTATTTGTGCCAAATAATAATGATATTGGGAAAATATTCTGGTGCATTTCAAATTTTCTGTTAAGTAATTGTGTCCTCTGTATAGTAATTTCTACACTGAGAAGTTTTCATAAGAAACCATTTCCATATGAAATTAATAAAAACCATCTCCCTTTTTTAGATTGATGTAGATTTACGTGTCTTCTATTAGGAAATTCCTAACTTGTTTCATCTAGGCAAACATGCTCAAAATTAACTGCAGACTCAGTTAAGGAAATGTTTGCAATAATTCTTAGTATTTTCAAATCCTGTTTTGATGCCCTGCAAATTCATGAGTTAGAAATTGCTACAATTTAATAAAGAAATTCTTGTAGTTGTCCAAATGCTTGTTTCTGTTATGTAAATAACAATGAAACAAATTGTATTCTCTTGCTATTCAAATCAGGGAATGCTAGACCCACTGTAAACATGTATTTACAGAAGAAACAGCAACAAAATGGAAAATAAATAGTCTGCTGGTATGTTTCTGGCACTTTTTACAAGAAACTGAATGTTCAGAAAAGAGATTTACTTTGATTTATATTTCTGAATTGACTTTTATATTGTTTCATAACTATAAAAATAAATTTATGGAGTAAAATCATCATAGTAACTTTCAATTTCATAGAAAGTCAAGAAAAGAATATTTACTAGTCAGTATAAAATGAAAACATATCCTTTGTGGAATTGGCTAAATAATAGCTATTGTATGCCAAATAAAAACTTTCACAAACTGTAGTTAGACAGCCCCTATTCACTTCCAGATCTGCAAAGTGGACTGGAATTATTATTGTTACTGATGTGAACTATTTTGATGGAAATAAGTATATTTAGTGTATTTTCCCATAAATCTATTAACTATTTACAGGCAAATGCTATATAGAGAAAAATTTTATAAATATACCTCCTTTCCAATGTAAACCCTCAAACTTTGCATTCCAAAATTTTGTTGCTGTACCCAAGTGTGCTGAGAAAGTTGCAGATATGTTCCTCATGTCTCAACTCCTCTTTAGGGAGAGTTTGTGTGTGTTTGTTACCACATCACCTGGTGCAGTGGAACCTTGGTCTGAAGCATACTGAAAGTGTTGTCCAGTTATGGAGAATATCCATATTGAAGAAATTTGGAATAAGTAATTAAATCTTCAGGAAAACTCTACTGCGGTATACAGACTTACCTATTTTGGTTGTTTATTTGGGAAAACAACACTGTTTACATTATTTTTGTTTTGCTTTGTTTCTTCACAGGCATGAATCTCACTGAAGATGGCAAAAGCTTTTGTGAATGTTTTCAGTCTGAATTAATCAAATAGGAAAAATTAAAGCTACACAGCAATCTTTTCTTACAAGAGAGAGACTGAAATTTTCTATAAGCATTCTATTTATTTTTTTTGTCAACTACAGTTTGTTGAAAACAAAAGATGAAACACCTTCTTTGGGGCAAACTTTCAGAGAATTGTGTCTGTCACTGACAAATTCCTGGAGGCTGATTACAACATAGCAGCCCTTGGACTTTTCAGATGTCGTTTCAATACAACAAGGAGTATAAAGGCCCTTGAAGTGTTGGTGGGACTTCAGGGGTTTGGGATTCTGATGGTGCTCAGTCTTTTCAGGGATGAGATCAGCCTTTAAAGTTTTTGCCCTAGACCCAAGCTTCAGAGGTTAGCACTTGGGGAATAAGGTTACAGTACTTTCATTAAAGGGCTTCTTCAGCTTTGTGGTTAGCTATCTGCACAACCTGGAGTGCTGGCAGATAGTGGCAGAAAAGAAGATCTAGGAACAGTGCAAGTTCCCTAAGAGTAAAGTCAGTGATAGCTCTATTTTTGCAGTAAATAACAATAGAAGCATTAAAAATTTTGTCTGAAAAAAATATTGAGCTGATGAAAATGAACAGTGGAAACTTTTGGGACCTTAATGCATAATATTCTGATGCAATGATGGTCTTTTAATTGACTTTAGAAGAGCTTTATTTAAGACTTCAAATGTTATTTCAAATAACCTGCTAGATCATAATACTTTGTCTCATTCAAAACATCTCATTACTTGTCAAATGTCATTACTAAATGGGAATGGAGATACCTCTCAAAAGAATGCTAATCTACTGTCCATGTCAATGGTATCTGTCTCTGATTTTCTTCTGCTATCTTCACACTTTGCATGCAATTATAATACTCTTGTGAGTTTTTATGAAAAATATCACAACTCTGAAATATGACACTAAGAAATATCCTTTTTTTTTTTTTTTTTTGCTTTAGAGAACACATTCAGAGAGTAATTTTTGTCCTATCCTTCATCTAAAACCACTTGTAAGCATGTACCTACACAGAAACCTAGTTATCTGGAGTTAGATCCACCACGAGACTTAAACAAGAAGTGCTTTTTTAAGTGCCTTACAGCATGCACTTCTTTCCTCAAACATCACTTGAATTTACATTGGTATGAAATAATAAATAATCACTGGCTGCCAAAATGAGGGGAGAGGGAAAGAATGTAGCCAGAAGAGGCAGAAAGTATGCAACTATATAACCTAAGGGTAAGTTATTAGCAAGATGAAATGTTCAGATCCCTGTACCAATGAACATTTAATCTGGTATATGGTGTGGAAAAAATCCAGCAAGAGACACTTCAGGAGTAGAAGAGCATGAATTAATTCATACTCTACAGATTAAATTGCTAGTCTAAGACATCTGAAACTCAGACTCAAATTGCTATCTTGAGGCTGGTGAAATGAGGTTTGGAAGTGCAGGACAATTTTGAAATTCCTCCTTAGTGATTTCTGTTCCTCCTGTCAACAATTAAACACCCTGAAGTGTGAAGGGGCAGGCAGGTGGTCTTTTTGTTTTCTGTGAGAAAGATCAACTTGCTCAAGTTCCCAATGGTAGCAAAAGTTCATAACTGATGTCCCCAAACAAAGAAAGGTGCTAGCATTAACCTTCATCTTCCCTTCAGAGCTCCCCTTCATCTGTGAAGAAAAAAAATTTTGGGAATTCAAAGCTGTTACACAAATGACAGTTTGGAAATCCTTCTGCAAGGCTTGCAAGAGGCTTCCTTCACTGGAGTGAGTCCTTTAATTCAGTTTTGCCTCTGGATTCTGAAGGACAGACTGTTCAGTCTCTGAATTTAGCACTTTTCAAAACAGTACTGGGCAGTAACTTCTCATAATCTTACTATAATGTAAGTACACAATGTTCTTGAAAAGCAAACTTCTGTTCTAGTGTCTTTGTACTTTGAAAACTTTGGTTTATATTACCATGGGATATTTTAAAGGCAATACTAGGGGTATAAAAACCTATACATTTTTTTTTATTTCATTAATCTGTAATCTGTATATTTCTGATTTAAAATTGTGTCTGGGGAGAAAAAAAAAAAAAGTTTGCCTTTGCAAGAAATAATCCCCTCATGAATTATTGACTCGCCTTACTGCATAAAAGCAAGAATCTCAAGGTTTTTGCAGGGGTATTACTCAGAAATTAGGAACTTTGCCAAAGGCTGGGATAAACTAAAGAATGCAACTATAAATCTCCAGGGTCAAGTACAGGGAGTGTTTTATTTTGAACACGATTCAGACAATCTCTCAGTGTGTTTCTTTGTTCTTCAGCTCTTTAAAGCCCAGTCTATCAGTAATTCAAAATATGTGCCTAATGTGTACTTGCACCCTCTGTATTCGGAAGGTGTAACATAATAGATTTTCTTAGCTGTTTGAACTGTTGATACTCTAAAGCAAACAGTAAAAGTTCACATCCTTGCTCTTGCACAGAACAACTGTTAGGTGTTAAATTACCCTCAGATATTTTTGCCTTAGCAACAAAATTAGTAGTCCAGTTTTCGTCCCTCTAGTAAAAGATGTTCTTTACTCTGGAGAAATACAGGCAGAGATGTTGCCAATATTCCTCCTCTCACTTGAATATGCATTTTGATAATGCAAGTCAAGTTGGAGAGTAGAGAAAAGAGCACTTGCAAAGTTATTAATGCTTTACTTTCAAAGGGAGGTATAGATCTGGTACTCTTCTTCATTCCCCACAGGAGAAGTGACACACCTGGATTTCATAATAAGTTGCTAGCAGTCTCCTAAAAGGGGAAATCAAGAATCGATTGTATCATGCTTCATGCATATACTACTGGGAACTCTCTTATACTACCAAAAGCTACAGGATGAAGCTTAAATCAAAAATCCAACACATGGAATCACAGAATCAGAGAATATTCTGCCTTGGAAGTGACCCACAATGATTACTGAGTCCAGCTCCTGATGAATGGGCCATATGAGGTTCAAACTCATAATCCTGGAGTTATTAGCACCATCCTCTAAACACATGAAGCAGTCTAAGTACTTACTGGTTCCTATGTAGTGCTTGTAGAAAACTCCACAAAATAGAAATAATCAGTTCTCTTTTATGTCCAAGACTTCATGAAACAACAACATATTTAATTCAAATCATGTCCATGGTAGGATAATAGTAATAATAGTAATAATAAAAATAATAGTAATAATAATAATAATAATATAGCAAGAGAGGAAAATGTACACATTTGTGAGTAATACTGATGCAGATTCAATCTTTGCTTACATGTGTGCTAAGGTACAGACAGAATTTGATCTACTGAATATTTCATTAAAGTGTTGACAGCTAAACATCTGAGATACAACTGCTGAGATTATATATGAAATATGCCAACAAAGATTAAATAACAGACTACTCAATCTTTTCCTCTATTTTCGGTCTCTTTGTCTCTCTCTCTCTCATTTTAACTGCGTACAGTGTTAAAACTGGCTCACACATGTTCCTGCAAAAAGCAGAGTTGAGATTCTGGTTGCTCTGTGAGATTGTGGCAGCCATTATTCACACAGAACTGCCTCTGTAGTAAAGAAAAAACCCTGAATCATACACTCAAACACAAATAAATCATTCCATGTGAAAACTAACTCCAAGGGCCTTTATTTGACCTAATGACTTCTTTCTAGCTTTAAAAGATCTCATATAGGAAATAACAATCTACAGAGTGAAACACAATCTCTGGAGACAAAGTAAGCAGCTGCATTCACCAGAATCATGAACTTGCAAGAATTGTTGTTTAACATCTTGCAAACAACTGGTCAGTCCATTTAAGCATAATAATAATAAGCATAGAAAGTTTTAATGAACATAAATAATTCTTTTCCTTTAAATAGTTCTTTAAACCTATGTTGCTATATTTTTCTATTTTAGCACATCATCCTACAGTTAGTATAACAAAAAGGGGAATTATACTTTGTTCATATATTTTATAAATTAGGACTAGTGTGTTTATGATTAATTAATAGGAAAAGGGATGCATTTGCAACCAAATATTTCTACAATGAATAATTTATCTAAGTTTACTTTTAGCATATTGATAAAGCAGGCTTCATTTCACATAGTGCACAGTAAAATATCTCTAAAGAAATTCATGAGACCAAAAAATTTCCAACATAAAAATCAATTGTTTATTTCCATTTAAAAGTTAAGTTAGAACTATATACAGTAGATTTAGGATATCCTCATAATATATGTGATT
The DNA here is from genome assembly GCF_030490865.1 of Poecile atricapillus. Taxonomy (NCBI): domain Eukaryota; kingdom Metazoa; phylum Chordata; class Aves; order Passeriformes; family Paridae; genus Poecile; species Poecile atricapillus. The sequence goes on from NC_081250.1 coordinate 12,388,170, forward strand.
GTCTAGGAAGGATATAGGTTCTATTATTCCCAGGCAGAAAAAAATTGTTAATTTCCCTAGAAGCAAGTTCTTTGTGTTAATTTATTCCTTCACATATTTCTCATTCCCAAGAAAACACTTCTTTGTGAAAATGGAGAAAAATATACAGTAAATTAAGCTTGGAGCAGTGATTTAAAGCAACAGATATCCCGTAAAGGGGGGAAAAGATAAGTTATCTTAATTTATGAGCATTACAGTTGTGAGTCATGTCCTGTTATGGTTATTATATTTATGAAGTCTAAATGACTGCTGAAATAAATAACAGATATATAAAAATCCAAAATGTATGGTGAAAATTCTACCTAAAAACCTTTTAAAACATACTAAGATCAAAGAAAAATATTTAATTTCATTTAGTACACTCAACAATTTTGAACAGCAGAAGTGATGTATACAAATAAGTAATACTGATTTCACAAGAAACCTTAACTGTAGAGGTTAGAATTTAGAGTCATTATTGTCTAAAGTTCAAATAATTGGTGGTAATGTGTTCTCTCTGGATGACAGGAACTGAGGAGCTGATTAAAAGAGAGGTAGAAGGATTGACATGTCACTGTTCAGGGATGTGACACTGTCACAAAAATAGGCAAGAGAAGCGAGCTGTTTATGCATCTGGCTGTTTATATAGCACAGAATATCCAAAACTTTTTACTATATGCTAGCCAGAGAAACAATAGTTGAAAATTATTTTCCATCCAAACTTAGAAAAGCTGTTTTTACTCTAATGGCCTAATGTGAATTGACAGTGAAGTGTATCCCTGGAGAACCAAAGCACTGTGCTCTAATTGAAGTAAAGACAGCACAATTCCATTTATACTGACATAAATGCTCACTTATAGATTTCAATAAGCATCAGGAATTTTTCAAGACTTCTGTAAGGGTTTTAACCAGAGCAGTTGTAGATTTTGACAAGGTCTTCTCTTTTTCCTCTTATTTTTTTTGGTCTCCTTTTTTTTTTTCCTCTAATAAAAACACTGATAAAATAATTGCTATATCATGTTTCATTACCTGAAAAAAGAAAATAGATTGCTCTGATCTGAATTTGCTGTTAATATAGAATGCTAGAGCTTTGGCATACCTGTGTCTGTACCATACTTCTTCACCACTTCCAGAATTCAGCAGCAGAATTCTCTTTGAAGAGAACCACAGCCACTAGCTTGGTTTCTCACAGCATCTGAAGATTGGCTGATTGGTTGTGTAGTCTTGATTTTATTACATGGTCTTCTCATTCTTTTTGTGTCAATTGCACTGTATTTTTGTAGACTGAAGTCTTCAGGTTTCCACTAAAGGGTAAAAAAATGAGCTTTTACATGGCTGCATTGTAAACTGAACATGCAAATACTGTGTTGGTGTATGGATTAAATAATTCAGAACATGAAGGAGGCAGGAAAACAAGACATTTTTTCCTAAGCTCATTATTTATGGCAAAGAAAAGATGAAAGAATTACACCAAACAAAGGCAATTTCCAAACTGCTGTGCCATATATTTAAAAGATAAAGGTCCTTTTATATTTAAATTTCTCCCAATAGGTGTGATGAGGGCACCAGCTGGCAGCCCTGGGCTGACTACCAATACTGTCCAGGAATTTATTCTGCAAAGTGTGGAGTGTAGTAATGGTAATGATGCCCAGCACCAGCTGCAAGTTCAAGGGAGAAGGCTGATTCCTCACTATCTCCTTCCCTCATTTTTTGGCCTAGTGCTGCAATCAAATAATTAGAGTTTGACTTTCATACAGGGCTCCTATATCTGCAACATTTGCGTCACAGCATGCTGCATTGTCAAACGCGTAAGATAAGAAACTTTAAAGTCATGCTTGCTAAACAAACATTTTATTGTGTTGTTCATAATGCAGGGAAGGTTATAATCTTGTAGCAAGTACAGTACTGTGGTAAGATGGGAGCAAAGTACAAGGTGTACTGCAGAAATGAAAATTAGGGAACGTCTGCTGTCCTGTGTTTAGGCATTTACAGCCCAGCTTCTATCTGGAAGGCAGAAGTTTGCACTCACTACATGGATAGCATTTATGTTATGGGGGTTATTAGGGGTGCTCAGATTGCCACAGCTTCTACCTCTCCTTTTGATGCATGGGTTGGGCAAAAGATCATGGCTACTGGAGACCTCGGTAATCAGTTTTTGCTGGAAGAAACCTGCTGCAATCCCTTTTACACTTCAGCACTCCTTGGAAACTGTCATTTTTTCCCCAGCCTCACACATGACCTAAGAGAGCTTTTGTCCATAGCTAAATCTTACACCATGAAAAATGCAAATCTGAATGATGCAACAGTGTGATCTTACAGGTCAAGGGCTGACTTCTTTACAGTACAGTCCTATGCCAATTGAAATAAACCTCTCAAAAAATATCTTCTAAAAATGTTTCAAGAAGCCGTTCACAGATTTGCCCTCACAGATTCAAAATCCTAACAATATGGAATCATTCTCAGGCTTTTTCTTGCAAAGAAATTGATGCAATTTGATATTCTCATAGAGAGGAAGCTCAACAGGCCCTTGGACTCAGCTCAGCTCAATATGTAAATTGCTGTATTTTTTGTGGATTCGCTGTAGTCATGCTGCTTTACATCATTTGGCCTTGCTAATACAGTTGTCCTTTTATTTGTATCCACTGAGGTGCCCAGCATGAGAATTTCAGTGTTTTAAAACTTTATTTTTAATTATGCCTTTAAGGTTTTCAGTTTAGTTTGTTTTGTTTTTTTTCTTGGTTTTTTGTTTAGTTGTTTTGGTTTTTTTTTTCTGAGCCAGGAAAAGTTGCATTTCACTGATTGCTTTTTTTCTGTTTATTTCAATAAGGGAGTAATTTCTGAAGTATACAAAAATAAATACAAATGCATAAAGAAGGGCATATTTTTCCAACTTCACATGTCTTTAAAACAGATGAAAATATTTTTCTTTCTCTTCTAACCTACTATAAAGAATATGTTTGAGCTCAACAAGGCAAGGAAACTTAGCTGAAAAGGGCACATTTTCATAAACTTATGAACAAATGAAAGTAGAAGGATAGGGAAAAATATTATATGCATAATGTTTGTATAACTATTGGTGCCATAAATGCCATTATACTTCCACTAGATATGATTTCAAACATTAGCTACTGGCCTGCTGGGTTAAATATTTATTTTCTAGGAGTCCCATCTGTTTCAAGCTACCAGCCAAAAGAACTAAATAATAAAATATACAATATACACAGTTGCAAGGTACAGAACAATATTTTTCAGGATGTTTGCACTTCTGTTAACAAGAACAGATAAACAGACCCACCACTGGCCAATAAGCTTTTTACTGGTGAAATTTTATCCAATAATTTTCTACCTGTTTTGTGGTGTTAAAGAGTGCTATAAAAACTATCTTTCACATTGCCAATTTTCAAATGTCCTTGTGGATTTCAACACTCCCTTTCTTGTTGTGACTAAGGTGTTGCAGCAAATAATAAATGACAATGTTGGGAGGGGTGAGGAAGGAGGAAGTGAAACTATAGCTTGAAAACCAAAGGTATATTTCTGTCTCCTCTGTAATGAAATATCATTTTCTTATTTCACATAAACAGAGCAGAACTTCCTTAGTAAAAAAAGTTTACATTGAATCCAGTAATCTATTACATAAGAAATAATGTTGTGTTCACTCTGGTTTTTTGGGTTTTAGGTTTGGTATTACCTAGATCATGGTTTCCAACTAATGATATGCAGTCTATAAATACCACAATATTTCAGCTGTTTCAGAGGACCACTTTTCTGTAATTATGCATGTGAATCTTAATCCAGTGACTCTCTGAGATTGAGCTATGGCTGTAACCTGTATGTAAAACAACTGGAAGGCTACATACATGCAGTTTTTATCCTTATATTCTTGACAGTCTGGAAACTGTTATTTAAATCAAAGGGCAAAGCAGTGCTCCAAAGGAAATTTATTTGCATTTACACATACAGCCATGCAATGCTCTTTTTTTACATAGCTACAATTTCAAGACCTTTTGAAAGAAAAATCTCTGAATAGATAGACTGCTTAAAGGTTAGAAATTGTGAGTAAAATGTAATTTATATTATGAACTATGAAAATAATTTCTTTTCAGAATACATAACCTCAATGCACTGTAGGAAAGAAATAAACTATAGTTTATAGTGATGCAAAAAGGGAATCTTGTATTTCATTTATCTTTTTTTTTCTTTTTTTTCCAAAGAAGGTTTTCCAATTTTGAATACTTCCCTGCATTATCAACATCATTTAAAGACCTCTGCTTTAGTAATTTTGAGTCACAGTCACAAGCTGAGCCGTCTGCAGTGCTTTGGCAGTGACACAGTGTCTGGGTTTCCGTAGTGATGCACCAAACAGATTCGTTTTCCTCCTCCTGCACAGAGCACATCCTTCTGATGGCATTCCTGTAGTGTGGGAGGAGGCTGAGCTCCACTCTCACACTCACACGTGTGGCCTCCTGGGCTTTCTCCTGACGGGCTTTCCAGCAGCTGAACATTTGTAGCCTCAAGGCCACTCTGCAGCCTTCTAGTAAGCAGGCAGAGCATCACAGCTCAGGCTTTGTTTGTTCCTCCTACTGATGTGTTGGGTCGGGTTTTATCCTGTGGAGCTGAGAATTTCTCTTTGGAAAAGAAGGCAGGAGGAAGGAGGGAAGGGGGAAAGGAAAAGATAAAGGAAGGGAAGAAAAGAAAAAGGAGAAGGAAAAGGAGAATGAGAAAAAAAAAAAGGAAAAGGAAAAGGAAAAGGAAAAGGAAAAGGAAAAGGAAAAGGAAAAGGAAAAGGAAAAGGAAAAGGAAAAAAGAAAAAAGAAAAAGAAAAAGAAAAAGAAAAAGAAAAAGAAAAAGAAAAAGAAAAAGAAAAAGAAAAAGAAAAAGAAAAAGAAAAAGAAAAAGAAAAAGAAAAAGAAAAAGAAAAAGAAAAAGAAAAAGAAAAAGAAAAAGAAAAAGAAAAAGAAAAAGAAAAAGGAAAAGGAAAAGGATAGAAAATTTAGAAAAGCAACCAATTTTGGTATTTTCTAAAACTGTCATGGAGAAAAGCCCTGTTCCATTCATAACTGCTGTTTAACAAATAATTTTAGCAATATGCTTATGAAGCAACATAGAAATTCTGAGTCCCAGGAATAAAACTTTGCTTGAAATCAATGATTTGATCAAGAAATGCCACAGAATGAGTTGCAATCTAATCTCTCCTCAGACATTTAATGGCATACATGAGTGGCAGAGAGTAATACATTTAAATCATCTTATTTATTTGAAAAATGTTTCGACAGCATTTTGTCAAAACAGCTGTAGCTGCTGCTTCTGCCAATAGGACATTTGTATGACTGTACAGATCAGCACAGGCCATTTCCTGCAGGAATATTTTATTCTATAATTAAATGAGGAAGAAAAACACCTGGAATGCTGTTGAAGGATGTAGAGACAGGGTTATTTTGAGCCAGATTTTACTCCATAGTGTACTTCCTGGTAGCTTGGTAACAGAATTTCTGGCGTATTGCAATATACCACAGGAACTGGAATGTTCTCGTGCAGGGGAAATGCCCCTAGGCAATTGTGCTTAGGGAGGATGGGGAGCTGTAGCCTTGGTGTTAAACTGGTACTGCAAGAAGGAAGATGAATTCATTGCTTCTGCATGAAAAGCAATATTCCAGATATATGTGAAAAGAGAACCTGATTCCCTCAAAGCATCTTAACATATTCTCTTCCTGGAGAAGACAAAGAGAAGTTCACTGCAGAACAGGGCTATTTCCATTTTCAACTTGACAGTAATGTCACAACAAAGCATGGGGAGAGAGAGAAAGGAAAGGATTTCCCTACATTTGATTGCGATCATACTCTCTCTACCAATAAATCCTCCTCGGTTCATAAAGATTCTTCTAAAGAGCAATTTGATTTTCCTTTGAAAAGCACTGGAGTGCATCCAATGTCATTAGTTCTTTAAATATGTCCATAGACTACTGCAGGCTTGAAGCTTTGTGAAAAGTCCCTTGTCACTCCTGGCCTTACTTTTCCTTTGTAGGAATACAAATTAAATTGTCCTCTGTGTGTTTCCAGTAGCACACAGAGATTGAGGGGCTTTAACATTCTCTATATGAGTAGCAAATCATATTGGGTGAGGCTCCAGGATATGGTTAAATTGCACGATTGTATTTTAATAGATTTTTCCAAAGAAGGTAAATCTTGATGCAATAGCTTGGAACTACATAACTAATCAAAATTATTCATATTAAATCAGTGGTATCATATTCCCATTGGACTCTTTTATTTTGGTATATTAATTTAGCTAGACCTCCTTCTTTTCTTTCTGCCTAATATCAGGTTCTGATTATTTAAATTATTAGAGAGATATTTCTCCGTAAATTAAGGTGTAAAATAGACCATATGCTAAAGTCAACAGTAAATGTAGAGACAGAGAGAGTGAGGCAGAAAAATAATTTAAGAAGTGGGGGAGAGAGAAAAAAAGAGTAAGAGAGGGACAGATGAAGTAGAAAAATATAACCCATGGCATCCCTTTGGTCCTCTTCTGGTCTCAGTGTTGCCATGAAACCTCAGAGGGTGCCATGAAGCATAGAGTTCAATGGATTAATAGACTCGGGCTGGGAGTTTTATACTGCCTTTGTTGACTCCAGATCTGTTGCTATGCTTGGATCACGTGCAGTCCTCTGGTGGAAAGCCTCAGCCATGGTTTTGGGGGCTTTGGGGGCCTTTGGTGGGCCATGATCCCCACTAAAATGTGATAGATCCCCCTCATGTCAGCATAGTTGAGCCAGTTATGCCCCATCAGACCTTCCCAGGGGGAACTGAGGGGAGTTTTACAGGTGAGCTTGTGTAAGCAAGGACAGTTACTGTGATAAAAGATACTGTCTCATCCTGCAGGATTTGCCTCTTATCAGCCTCAAAGTCTAATTGTAGCTTCCCCCTCTGTCTTGTGAAAATCACCACCACACCCCCAAAACCTGATCTCCTCCCTCTAAACAGAAGCAAACCTGGCCTCAGCAAACCCTGGCACCTAGAGGATTTGTTTGAGTCATTAAGTGCAGTCTATCACACCTGCCTGCTGAATGCTTCAAGGAATATCTGAGGCTTTCTAACCTTAGCATTGCAGTTTTCCCTTCTCTCAACACCTTCAACAGCTTTTCTTCTGTCTCCACTCCTGTTTTACTCCCTAGGCTCCCCAGTTTTCCAGTAAAGGTAATTATTCTCCTACATTTTCAACTTCTTTTATAACTTGGGTAGTGTCAGCTATCTTTCTGTGCTGAATAATGCAAGCCCTGCAACTCCATCTCTAAATGCCTGTCTGTATCCATTCCCCTATAGATCTACTGAGCATCACTCAATAGGCTTTTGCATATTCCATCCTCCAGTACTTCCTTTCTCTAGATGCTCCATTAGGAAATGATTGCTCTGATCTTACAAACACATTGATCACTTATGACCACCCTGTTTGACTGTGTCTTTGTAGAAATGGTGCTACTTTTGAAGATCTGCAAGAGGAAATCCGGACAGCTGGGTCTAGTGCCAAAACTATAATCCACATGCCCGGGGAAATGATGTGCCTACCTGACTGAGACTAGCTTAAACCACAGGCTGTTAGAGGAAATTCAGGCAGCATGTGTATTTAACATTAGACACTTTTGTAGAAAAGCCTGCCAATCATATTGATTTGTGTCAAATTAAGTGCAATTTTTTTTTTTTTTTTTTTTTTTTTTAATCCATGAGGACAGCTTGAAGGCAGGAAATTAAACAAACCGTTTTCAATAATCATCTTGGCTGAAAGTAAATTGTGGTCTTAATAATCACAGAAGGACAATCATGTTATAAAAAGCTATCCCTCAGGTAAGAAATGCTTGCCAAAATTAAACTCTCATAAAAGCAGCAATAAGAGGGGCAACTTAACAGGCATGATCTTGATTTTAAGAACAATGCTCTAAAATTAAGGGATAATTCCACACATTTATTAGGTTCCAATGAAGTTTTGTATCACCTTGCACTATTGAATGATTATTTTTAAATCTCTCTAGTGAAGTGGGGAAATACCTTAATTTTAAAGAAATATATATCCTATTTTTTAGGTTTCACAAGTCTATCAACTTGTCACTTCAGTACTAAATTCTTTGAGCATCATTTCTGACTTAAAGAAACCCAAAAAACAAAAACCAAAACAAAACCAAAAAACCCCAAAAATTTCTCTTATGAAATACATTATGAAATATTGTTTTAAATGAGGTTAAAATCAGCAGTAACATTGTGTATATTTTGCACAAAATTACCAATTACTTAAATCAAGGGGAAATATCTAGACATCTGCAACACAGAGCTTTTGGGACTCAAACTCATGCACCCTGTAAAGATGAAGACAAAGACATTTCAGCTTTAAAGTCCACTACCATCAGAAATACTACTGGGAACTATTATGGATGGCTGCATTTCTCCTTTCCTTCTCCTGTACTATGCAGCTCAGATTTGGAATGCTACATGACCAATGGCTAGTTTTGATACCCAGAGCAGAGAGCAGCACATCATTAGTATGAGCTCTGAGGACTGGCTAAATCCCCACTTCAAGTGATTGGAGAGCACTCAAAGGAATCTTTTCCTTTCCAACTCACTGGGATGTAGAACAGCAACGCTTTTCACAGCCTCTCTTGCTAAGGTGATAGAAAAGGAAAGCTAAATCACAGCTAATCAAGCATGTTCCAATAAAAAATATGAATAAACTTTTCCATATATCTCACCTTTCCATGAAAGAACAGAAGTGGCAGAACACTGCATACACTCTTTATTAATAGAGGTGACCTGCGTGCAGCTTTACTTAAAAGCAAATCAAAGGAGACAAAAGAGCCCAAAAATTTGCTCACAAAAATAATCATTTACTGAAGGTGAAAAGCTAAGGCATCAAGAGATGTCTCAGTATTTTTCACCAAGAAGGATTTTTTCTGAGCTTTACACATTTACATGAAGATGATGACACTGTAAGTTCATTTTATAGTAAATTTGGTTGTAAGGCATGACTAATCCAATGTGTTTTAGGCATTTACTTTAAGATAAATAAATCATGTCTTAGACACAACTTTTTCTTCTGACCTGATGTTCAGTGACAGCAAGGAGAGCTAAGGGTGACTATATTGGACATCTGTACATCTTGTGAGGTGAATCCCACCTTGGCTTGCTGCTGAAGTTAATATATAGATATAAAATATATTGAGGAGATGTTGGTCCTTCTTTTGCTGCACATGAGCTCACTGCCTGTGGCCACACATTCCACACTAAAAGTGAAAGCCAAGAACTGCCTTCAACATGAAATCACTTTTGAGTGGTGCATGGCATTTTTTAATTTTCACATTTGAATTCCTTTGTCTTCCAGCAACTATGAACAGTTATGAGAGTTTCCCTGGTCCCCACCTCAACTGCCAGTATATTCAGGGAAAACAAGTAACAATTCCAGAGGGACAATGACACTTTCAAATGTTCTTTTCTTAGATGACAGACTGCCATCTCAGTCCCTGCCATCACTTGTCACCATTTTTTATTAGAAAGACACTGAGACACTTTGCCTTTGTAAATATTGCATGAAAGGAAATTTTCTTTTTAGGAAAGTGTTTCGCTGCTGGTTTTTGCACATCACGTGAGGTATAAATGATCTTTGTGTGTGTATCCAGACCCATAAAGCACTACTTCCCATGTTGCATTATTGAGAATTTTGTCAGATATAGTTCTACAACAGGATTTTCTTGTTGAATTTCAAGCACATATTACACATCCTCTATTCACAATTAGCCTTTTGGAAGTTCTGCTTAGATGGATATAATTAAAGGTTCTTTGGTGACTTTGGTTGGTTATTGCTTTGTATATGCTTAATTTGAAAGTGCTACTGAAATATCCAACTGTTTTGTCTGTAGTAGCTGTGGGTTTACTTAACTTCAGCCTAATTCTTCTGGAGTTATGTCTTAGAATTCCATTTCCTTCCCCTTAAAAATACATACATATGTATATATTTGTGTTTCTCACTAAATATATATTTTAATATATTTTTATTTTTATCACACAGGTGTCATGTTGTCAGAAGTTCATAGACATTCTAGATTGAGACCTTCATAATTTGCTATTTAGTCTGCCTTCATGTTAATACAGAGCGTACAGTGTGTTTCTCTCCAACAAATTTCTATACTGTCCATTTTCTGACAATTCAAAAATTTGCCATGGCACAGTGATGTTCAAGATGCATACATTTTATTTTCTTGAAGTTGATTTTGATCTCATTCTCTCTGCAAAATGATCATATTGCCACTGATTTAATGTAGCACCTCTGCTGATACAGGATAAAATATAGATTTCTCTGTGTTGTGGCTTTTTCTGAAATCTGTAAAACTCACTGGTCATGAACCTTCCTGCTGATGATAGGGTACACATTATCTGTTAAGGAAAACTGTGCCACAAGCTGATGACATTTGCTAATGATACACTAGTAAAAACCAGTTTGATGTCTGCCTCTACCAATACATTGACTGTAATGGTTATTGTAGGGGTTTTTTTCTTTGTTTTTGGGGTTGTGGATGTTTTTGTCTGGGTTTTTTGTTGTCGTTGTTGTGTTTTGTTTGTTGGCTTTTTGTTTGGTTGTTTTTTTTTTTTGGTTTTGTTTTTGGTTTTATTGTTTTATAATGGTCTCCTGAGTGCCAAATGACATTTAATGCTCCTTGTGCTCAGTAATACTTGAGATGAAATAATGTCAATAGACAGATAATATAAAAATTGTGTAAGCTGTATAAAAGATCTTTGTCAAATCTGAAGGCATTTTGTCTCTGCCCTGAGCATGTGCTAGATGTCTGTGCCTCTTGTTTTAAACAGATAGGTCACAGAGAGCATTTGCCTCTTCCATGTCAGACCAGTTGCAGTCATCCAGCATTTCTTGTTGCTCCAAAGAGGTTTTTGCTCAACTTCCTAACTGCTGGCTGCAGAAATACTCCACATTCTCCCAGATGCCATCCCAATGCTTTTACCTGGCCAAAGTTAGCTGTCCCTTCTGCTAAGGTACAGTCTGGCTAATGAGGAGGAGAAGCCTTTCCATCACTATTCCCAGTATCAACTAGAGCAGAGAGCAGAATTTGTCCCTGACATTGTCTTCTGTTTTAATCAAGTCCCTAACTTATTTTCCTCATAATTTTGTAAATAAGTCCTAACAAATATAAAGTTTGTTTTAATATTATACACACAAATATATTTTATTTAATTCCTTTATTGTGTCTTCCTTAAGGGTTTAGTTATGGTCTTTCTTTCATGTACATCATAGGTAGCTTACTTGTACTCATTACAGTTTATATTTCAATAGAAACAATCTCAGTTCAGAGCCTTTTAATCTTGAACCTCCTCCAGTGCTGCACTAACACTTTAAAAATAATAAGTTCAGGTCTATGCAAATGACTTCTGTTCCTAACCCAGACAACACTGAGAAAGACTAAAGTGCTCAACAGCAACAGTTTCAGCCCTAAGCCATCTGCAGGCTTATTTTTAGGATTTTAAATTTTAAACTGAGTACTTTGCTAATCAAAAAAAAAAAAAGAAAAAACAACAAAAAAACCAAAACCCTTGAACACTCTTCAATATTACCAGGTCTTGCACTTTTACCATAAAAATAGAAGCATTGCAGTGAAGTCAAAATTTTTTGTTGACTTCCATAGGGCATAGCACTTTGATTTTTAGTGTTGTCATTTTTCTACAGCCCCAGATTTTGGCAGTATGAAACTGTAAATGAAACTCAGCTTTTATTTTTTAATGTCAGTTTTTACAAACACAATTGTTGCAATGAAATCCAAATGTCCAAAACAAATAAAAACAAACAAACAAGACAAAAAACAACCATCTCAAGACCAAAAAAATCCCCACTCCTCAAACAAAAACCAGAACGCATTTTGAGGGGATTAAAGTTCCATTGTATATCATCAGACCCATTTTTGGGAGCCTGGCAGAAAACACAGGATCTCTTTTAGTTTTCAAATCTGTGTCTTGAAATATGTTTTTAATCTTACATTTGATTTTATTCTTATTCTTATTTTGAAGAAGACATTTCATTTTATTGCTGTGCTTAAGCTATTTACTATATCTCCCCAGCCTTTTCTTTTCTAAGCAATTTTGATTTTTATTGCCTTCTTACATTTTTATTGATTTCGCTGTTCCTCTTTTCATAAACTTTTTCAGTTTATGGTTGATTCTTTGTTCACATGACATTGGTTTGTAGAGTAAAAAAGATGAGAGGTGATAACAGGGCTTTTCAGTGGCCACCTCATCTAAGCCTGTTTGCTATCTGCTCAAATAGATCACTAGCAACATATTGACTGAAGTGTTTAAGCTTCAGGAGTTTTATCTTGCACTGCTGACATCAATGGAAGTTTGCAACTGACACAGTAGATGGTGAATGAGAGTTTGTATTGCTACTGTATGGTACCAACCTAAACCAGGCTTCAATTGCTTTTCTATTTCTTATAGTCATAATCTGCTTGATGGTTTTTCTGTCATGATTTAAATATCTTTTTTTTACACCTTCAACACAAAGTTAAATTTTTTGTGAAATATTTTTTTCAAAGAAAGGCAAAAACCCAGTTCACAATAATCTGCATTCATCTATTTTCAGATTTTCCACAAATATTGTCAGTATACTGTTATGGTTTTTTACCACATTTTCTAAGTTTTGAAATACCTATATTAGAATTCCTGTGGGCACCTGTTTGATATGCATATTCGGTGTGAGCAGCTGTGTATGGACCCCTGAGAATAAGATCTGAGATAAGCTTTCAAGTACTTGATCATGCTTTGGCTTCTACTTTTTATATTCCTTCCTATCTGAAATGTCTGTTTCTTAAAAGCATGCCAGTCACTTCAAACAACATTACAGAAAAACAAACATTACTGGAGTACCTGAGGAAATTTAGAACTTTTATATTATACACAAGAAATCCAACAAGCAGACACTATATGCCTAGAAGTCTTAATATACTTAGATAATCTATATCCTTGAGCTACTCTAGCATTTCAAGAGATACATTTAAAAAAAAAAAGGGGAAAGTAACTTAAATTTTTCTGATTCAGTCCTTGAACCTTTCTTCCCTATAAAATAATAGAATCTAAATAAACACTTAATGGGATTTAATTACAAAAATTCCATTGACATTTACAAAATAGAAGGGTTTTTTTTCTCTTTTATTTTTAATACCCACTGACAAGATATGTTTATAATACTCACAGAAATTAATGTTTAATAAGATAGGAAAACTTGCATAAACAGAATATATGCAAGTAGATGGAATTTATTTTCCATTTTAAACACGTTTGCAACCAAGGAGCATTAGACTTTGATGTACTTCACAAGTTGATGTTTTAAGCATGGCATGAAGTTTTCCAAGTTCAAGAGGGCACTAATGCTGTTGTGTGTCTTCCCGCCCATGTGTGTGTGTGTCTTTTAAACTTATGACTTTCTGAAAAGCCACCACTGATCTGGAGAACAATCATTCCTACAACCTGCATGTTTCCTAACACCAGTACTTCTTCCTCCTCCCTTTGGAGAGAATATCTTGGTTTCATCTCTTCATCCTCCAAATGAACAGTGAAGAAAATTATTAATCTTGGTCTCAGATGAAGTTTCTTTAACAATTAAAACGTTTGCTGTCTCTCAGAAACACTAGGTTCTCATTCATTGAATTCTTGCTCTTCATACACCTGAAATATTATTATCTAATGTGCAATTAACTTTTTGTTCTCCTTTTGCCTTTATTATCTATTTTAACTTCTTTTGCCTTTTTTCAGTGTTTTAGTCTTTCAGCAAATGTGATGTTTTATAGCTCATCTTTTCTGCTGCCTCATATTCTTGATAATTTTTGTCATGAATCATTGCTTTGTTATGAAATATATTTGTCTTATAAGCATGTACTCAATTTTTTCAATCCTGGTATGCAGAAGACATTTATTTAGGAATGCAAAGCTCTAAGAGAGGAGGAAATAAGGGCTTTAAAAATTATGTGTCCTTATATATGGGTATAGCAGTAATTTTATTTTCTGGATTAAAAAGCATATTTCCAAAAATGTCTAAATATACAAATGAAGACATATAAATAAACTTTATAAAATTTCTTGGCATATGTTAGGAGGAAGCAAACAGATTCAAGTACCCAGTAACACAGATGCACCTAATCCTGTATTCTGGGAGTTTGCTGAGGTTTGAGAGCTGGACTTGCCCTGTTAAAAGGCCTTTGGACAGGAAAGCCTATGAGTTTCTGTGGTTCAGGTGTTACTTTTGCTGCTGGAGTTCTTCTGCTTCTATTTTCAGAGAACAAAGTCAACAGATGTGATTACAAATAGCATCCTTTTGTCAGAAGTGGGACTTTAAAACACATAAATCTAGAATTAATCACCAGCAAGTGCAGGCTGGAATAATTGTTGGTTATTTTGGAGTTTCTTCTTGAAAATGTTGCAGAAAAATAAAACAATGGCATGTGTTTACTATTGGCCTGGATGTAGGTGGTGTACAATGGTGAGTGCACATACCTTTAATGACATGGGAATCTTGCTATGAAGCCTATAATATACCTCTGAAATAAGTACAGCAATATTTTAGAAGCTTTTGAAAGAGATTATAAAGGACAATAAACAAAAGGACATATTTTACAGCAATATTTAATATTCATAGAGATAAGTCTTCTTTGCTAGTTGGTAGCTCAATCTCATTGTTGTAAGGCACAAAGTCGTATTTTTGTATTTTTTAACTGCTGTCACTCGTTTCTAAGATCCTGTCAACAAGTCTGTTTTCCAAAATTAAACACAGCCAGATGCAAATTAGTTTAACAATCCTATCCAGTTGACTTGGAGGTAGAAAGTTTGTTTGTGGAGAAAACTAAGAAAGAAAGGTTTTGATGGCTCTGAACAGTCAAAAGAGTATTTAATAAATATCTGATGTCTGTTTAAATTCAAGAGTATAAAAAATTTATTTTTTTCAAGACACATGAGTTTAAGCATGTGCTTTAATTTAATTCTTAGATGGGATATTCTTTCAAAGTAAGGTTTAGAACTCTTATTCTGATCCACTTGCTTCAATGATATTATTCATAAACTCACAAAAAACCTAAAATCATATAGGACAGGCAACTAACCTGAATAAAAAGTGACAATATGGGAAAAAAAAAATATTTGAAATGTTTAGAACATAATAAAAATCCTTTTGCTGAAGCCCTTACATTTTAGCATCTCCTCATGAGTTTATTCTTCCATTTCCTCCTACGTTTTCCTGCCAGCATATCCATTCTCAACTCAGGATGTACTTTCATATTACCACAAAACAAGCAAAGACAAAGCAAAATATATATGTGAGTGAACTGAAACTAATAATGTTACTTCAATATATCTTCATTCTCACAAAAAAAAAAAGAGAGATTAGCTTGCAGTAGCCATCAAAGTTAATATTTTTTAGGGGATTTGGTATATCAATAATTAATTATTTTTTACTACCATTTGACTTTATTAGTTTATTTTATTATTAGTTTTATTAGATGTCTGCAAGGATATAGATCCCTTCTGCTTTGGGACTCGTATTCAATATAAGTGAAGAGGTCAAGACATGAAAAAATGTGCTGATCTGAATGACTCTTGCAGCTGGTCATATATTTTATAAAAAAGCACAGGAGAGATTTCTATATTTAGAGGCTCAGAATAACTTTTCCTTTTTCCTGTCCTCCAGCAATTTATTTTTCCTAGGCCTCTATTTGTCTTTTAATTGAAAATAGCAGCTTCCATTCTAGTTGTCACATATTGACCTAAAATATGACACTTTTGTCTGTTTTTTATTTGATTAATAAATCATGCAGTTCACCTGATTGTGATTTTACCTTGCATTCATACTCTTTTTTGCTGAATACACTCAAAGAAAAACTTTCAGGTCATCACCTATTGAGAGCTCAGATAAGAGTTGAGGACTGGAAGAATGAGACCAGCACAGGCTCCGGGAGCTGGTTGTGGAGATCTGTTAACATTTGCAATTGTATTAATGGCTTCCTATTTTTCCTGTTATATTGGTGAATTATTGGATCTCTCATTCATTTAAACACTCTCTGCTTAACATTTTTTGTTGGTTGTCCACTAAAGTACAGTACTGAGAGAGCTCAGCCCTGAACAGAAAGGCACATTTTGTTTTAAACTAAAAAAAGATTAAGTGTAATCATAAGGCTTTTCCATTCCTGTCAGGAAGTTTAAATGCTGGATGTGTTATGAGTATTGTTAATTGTTTCTCCTAGGTTTTTTTATGTTTTCCCAATTTGGTGTAGTTGGTTTGAAACATTTCAGTCCATCTTTTTCTTCTGGAAGAAATCTGAGCAGAGAACTTATGCTTGTATTGTTTCATTGTTCCACTTCTGCTTCACTCCCCTGAACATTATTTGATTTTTTTTTTTAATCCCTATTATATCATTACTTCAGAGGAAAATAACTGGAGGATATGTTCTCCTTTTAATCTTCCTTTGCCATGTAATAAGAGGGTGGTTAGAGACAGGGCAAGGAAGAACAAAGAACACATTGTAACAGCAGGAAAGCCTTATTCAGATTCCTAAATGAACAGAGAGAATCGGGCCAAGACTTCGTTAACATTTTCCATCACTTTTTATTGACCTCAGCTTTGAATCAGAAAACACCACCTGGACACACTGTCTGCAGCGTATCCCAAAATAAACATTGCCAGTTACCACACACTCAAGGGATTCCCTCACCTTTGTAAGAGGAAACAAAAGCAATAGCAAGTGCAGAAGAATTTATGTGGTACTGTAAATCTTCCATTCCCAAAGTCTGGAATCCTCACTATGACATTACAGCCATGGTTACTGATTATCCAGTGTTTTGTAGGTACTGCAATTGTCAGCCTCCAGCCAGAGTTGCATTAGTTTTGTCTGGTTCTTATTTATGTTGACATTTTCTAGCCCATTAAATATAGCCATATAGTCTTGTAGCCAAAATCTACAGCAGGCAGAGGTACACAGCTCCAGAAAAAGAAGGGAATTACTTTAGGAGTACACGAATATAACACTAAAATTCAGTGTGAGATTGTTCCTAGTCAATGATTCTCTTACAGGACTTGGCCAAGAGAAATGGAACTGAGGGAGCATTCAGAGACCCATGCTCAGAAGACATAGCCACATAAAGGCCAAACCATTCCTAAATGGAGCAGCAAGCAGACATGGTGGCAAATATGCCTGTAAATAAGTAAAATTCTGTTTTATGCTTGGCCTGATCATCCAGATTTCCACCTTGATGTTTTTTTTATGGGATCTTAAAAGTAGTCTTTGAGAAGTCTATGTGATTAGAGCCACACTGCATATACTTAACTGCATGGTTCTGCCAACCTTTTGTACAGCAGCCCTCTGATTAGGGAGTTCAAGTTAGAGAGCAAAAATTTGGAAATATGAGCCAAAGGGGAAACCTGGGCTTTTCTTCTAGATAATGTAGAAAGGAAATTATATCTTGAGGGAGATATAAAATATGATTCAAGATGGCCTTTTCTCAGTTTTTCAGGTTATGTAGTTTTCAAAAATACCAGTATTTTAGAGACTTTCAGCACAAGATATATACCTTGAATTCAGGAGTATTTTCTGGTGTTGTTCAGACACAGCCTGAGGACCGAAAGTCTCATCAAATCACAACAGAGATTCAGTCCAGAATATCTTGATAATCCTTGGAACTGGGCCAACAGAAACTTCAGGAGGTTAAAAAAATAAAAGTATGAAGTTTTTCACATAAAGAAGAGTAATCCCATAGAACAGTAAATGCTAGGATGTAACTCTGGGAAGAGATGCTGGGAAGAGACAGACTAAGGATCAACCTTGTGGAAAAGATCTACTTCATAGTCTTTATGGAAGATAATCTCCTAACCTGCCTCATCTGCTTGCAGCAGAGCTTTATATTAAAGAAACATTGCTTTAACTTCTCATCCAGAGAGGGCAAAACTCAGTGCAGAATATCCTTGTCCTGTTGCCTGTATTTTAATGCTTTGTACTTCATAGGCATGTCTTTATTCTTGTTTAAGTATCTCTTGCCTACAGTGGCTACACCAGTAGAAGTCAGAAGAAAAAATCCTCCCAAATCCAAGTCTCATTATCTAAGTCTTGGAATCTTCTACTTTGAGCTCATGAGACAGAGATTTAAATTATAAGAGCACAGTGAAAATGCATATACTCAGTACACATGCATCTGCAGGTGAATGTCTCTTGGTTTCTCCCACTGGGTATATTTCATTTTGCATACGATAAATTTTATTCAGAGAGCAAGAATGACCCTCTCAGCCTAACAATTTCCATTTGTGACATGAAAAACTGTAGTTCTTCTTTCTGGTCTCAAAAGTAATTCCAATAAAAAGTGAACATTTTAGAAGGGGAGCCTGAGAGCACACTTAAAAATATGCTAAAACAGAGCAAAGACACAGTTCTGGGAGAAAAGGGAGATATAAAATCCATCAGTCAGAAAAGGCACTGAATCTTTACTCTCCTTCACCTTAATTTATTCTTTCCATTCCGGACTGCTGCATCGCAGAATGACACCACCCACTGCTTCTGGCCCATTTGCAAATGTAACCAAAACATGCAGAAACTTTTTCTGAAATTCAAAAGTGTAGTTGACATTTTTTCAGTCAACTCTAACTGCATTTCACTAACAAATGTCACAGCGTGCTGCTTGAACAGCCTTTTTTCATGAAGGAAACAGGCAGAACCATCATGCTTAGTAACCTCAGGAACAGGGATGTAAAAAGAAAGTAATTTGTGTTTCTCCATAAAACCACAGGATAAAAACTGCCAATGTCATTCAACACACAACTTATACATGTGTCAACACTCAGAATGACAAGGAACAGGATTTAGCAGTCCAGTTAGTAACTTCAACTGGCAGAGAAGGGGTTAAAAGGGCTCCAGTACAAGTATTTCTCATTTACCCCGGCTGGTGAACTCTGGATCAGAGATGATGTCTTGAGAAACACCAGTGGGCTCCTCTGTTATTTCTGTGTTCACATTCAGAGTATGGACATCATTTTCAGCTCAGAGTATCAGTCATTACAGTCTCACAGTACATTATTCTAAATATTTCTAGAGAAGAAAAACACCCACCCATTATAACACTTTACCAATGTAGCCAGGGATTTCAAAGCAGTATTTTATCAAAACACACACATTTTTGTTTTCTTAGCTAACTCACAGAAGGGTCTCTTTTCTTTTCTTTTTTCTTTTCTTTTCTTTTCTTTTCTTTTCTTTTCTTTTCTTTTCTTTTCTTTTCTTTTCTTTTCTTTTCTTTTCTTTTCTTTTCTTTTCTTTTCTTTTCTTTTCTTTTCTTTTCTTTTCTTTTCTTTTCTTTTCTTTTCTTTTCTTTTCTTTTCTTTTCTTTTCTTTTCTTTTCTTTTCTTTTCTTTTCTTTTCTTTTCTTTTCTTTTCTTTCTCTTTCTCTTTTTCTTTTTTCTCTTTCTCTTTCTCTTTCTCTTTCTCTTTCTCTTTCTCTTTCTCTTTCTCTTTCTCTTTCTCTTTCTCTTTCTCTTTCTCTTTCTCTTTCTTTCTCTTTCTCTTTCTCTTTCTCTTTCTCTTTCTCTTTCTCTTTCTCTTTCTCTTTCTCTTTCTCTTTCTTTATCTCTTTTTCTTTTTCTTTTTCTTTTTCTTTTCCCTTTTCTTCTTTTCTTTTTTCTTCTTATTTTTCTTTTTCTTCTTTTCCTTTTCCTGTGTTAGACGTTGCTAGCAATTTAACTGACTTTGAAGGAATCTATAATAGGAAATATTATGGTTTATTATGGTTTTCTCCAACATTTCACCTATGAAAACAGACTGCATAAAATGGATTTCACATAAAAGATACCAGGGTCAAAGACCACTGGAGTAGGCATTGTAGATCCATTACAATACAGTACCCATAGGCAGTGGTTATTTATTGGAATATGTTATGACTCATGGCAATTCATAACACTACAGTCGCTGGAAAATTCCATTTCCCACTCCGAGCCAACATTAGGCTTACAGTACATACAATTTGATTAACTGAGACACAAATGCATCCCAGCAGTTACAGGAGAGTTGTTTCCTTTCTTTCCTAAAATTGAGAGATACTTATTATTTCCAGGAAAATAAATAAGGTCATGTGGAATGAGGCATTTGCAATTCTTGGCAGGACACTTAAAATGAATAAGACTGTACATGAAAGCTTGTTTGTCTGTCAATTTAGTTTCATTTTAAAGATTTCAGTCTTATCATTCATGATTTATGCACAACATGTACTGCCACTTGCTGGTCTGTTCTATAAATACCTTCATAATTTGAATTAAGATAATCTGTTATCTGTGCCTGGTAGATGTATTACAGTTTTGTACTCACTTAAAGTTCCACTAAACCATAAAGCCCTTTTGCATTTTAGATTTAGCTAAAAATATTCACCCATTAAAATAGCAATCATCATTAAAATTAGTTCCCCGATTCTACTGATTAATTTTAAAGCAACAAGCAAGGTTTCTGAAAATTTACAATTAAACATATTTTTAGACAAAACCTGACAATTTTTAAGTCTAGAGAAGCAATTAGCTGGCATAAAATCTGTAGGACACAGAGCGAAGAGGAAGTAATTTGAAATAAATACATATATTAATATAGACATGTCATAAGAATATTGCCAGAGGCAACAGAGTAGTATTGCTACAAAAGTTTTAAATGAGCATATTTAAGACCCTTCCAGTTCTCTCCAGACAAATGTGGATCCTTCTATAAAGGGGACAGGTTGTTTCTTTGTGAATATATAGTTTCAGGTAAAACAAGTTTCAAACTTTTCATCTTGTATCACCTCTGTAATTTCAGTGAGACAAATGTGAGTAGTTGGCTTAGGATATGCAAGATAATAAGATAATTACATTCTGGTAAATAGGCATTTTTAGTCACACGTGGAATTTGAATCTTATGTTCACTTTTGGCTGTTGCTAAAGAGAGGGAATAACCTGTTCTCCATATCTGTGACAGGGAGAATAAAAAGTGGTGGAGCCAAAGTGCAGTAAGAGCTATAGCCTATGTCTATTAGGAAATGCTAAATCACTGGCACAGACTGCTCAGAGAATTTGTGGAAATGCCATCACTGGAGATCTTTAAGATAAGTTAGGCAGTAAAAGGTCATAACTTGATGTCTTTATTCAGTCATTCTAAGTATCACATAAATGCTCTGAAAAGCATTTAAGAGCTATGTAAAGATATTTTTTACATGAAACCATAAAATATTTTGTATGTTTCTTCAATATTCATTTACAATCAGGAAAGTTGAGATTTGAGTCTTTGTTATTTTTAATTTTCCTATTTTCTTTCATTATCTAAATCAAGAAGAGGACTTGGATACTTTTTTTCTTTTTTTTTTTTTTTTTTTTTTTCTGTTTTTGTGGACCATTTCTCATGTGCTGGGGTCCATCAGTTGGTAGCTACTGGACTAGAAAACCACTTGAATCTCCCTGTCATCTTGTTTGCCACAAATAGTCTCTGAAAGATGGTCTTTCTGTTTAAAATTTAAATTATGCTTAAAAGTCAACTGAGTAATACAAATTCTAATTTTAAATCTGAAAACAAGCCAAAGTCTGTAACTGCCAAGTACTGTCATAGTATAGGAAATATTAACA
Source organism: Poecile atricapillus (assembly GCF_030490865.1). NCBI lineage: Eukaryota > Metazoa > Chordata > Aves > Passeriformes > Paridae > Poecile > Poecile atricapillus. Next base: position 12,409,828 of record NC_081250.1, read on the forward strand.
TGGGTGCAACCCTAAACTTTGGCACATTCTAAAACTTTTTAACAGTAGGATGTTGCTAAAAGAAAGATGTAATGGCATATATTTTTAAGCTAAGGACTGCCATTACCCTTAGATTATGGGGGCAAGGGGAAGCCCTGCAGAGGCCAACAAATTTTTTTCTTTTTTAATAGGAAAGAACAAAATATCTGTTTAAGTGAAAATAAGCCTATTTCCTTCTCTTAAATAACCAATGTGTCAAGCAGAATTTTAATCTATGACATTTTAAAATTATTTTATGACTTTATTGCTCATGAACATTGAACATCTTACAGATTTCAAGCAGCAAAGCAAACGAAAAAAAAAAGCAAGCTGCAATCTCCCCTAGAAGCATGATGGGGCCCATGAATGAGTATTTGTTGTTAAGTTTGTGAGTCAAGGAATTAAATATTGTTCAGCTGACAGTACCTGCAGAAGCAGTCATAAAATATTGGTGATGGACTTAAATTGAAAATAATAGCAATCTAAGGGCTGTCACAGGTGACCACTGGACAGTAACCACTCTTGAAATGCCATCCTTGAGCCTTTTAAAGAGCAGTGGTAGATTTTTTTAAAGGGTGTGGGAAAGGGAAGGACCAGCTTGCAACAGACTGTTTTGATGTGTCAGGGCAAGACAGAAATAATTAACTGGGACCTACCTGCCTCTGCTGTACAAGGAGCACATTGTGCAGAGCTCACAGCTCTCTCTTTGTCCTTCTGAGCACTGCAGGGATAAACAGGGGTGACTTAAGCTCTAAGAAACAGCTCCAAAGCCTCCTGAAGCCAAGAGTCTCATGATCAGCTCCTTGATTTGGCTCAGATTCCCTGTGTGCATTGTACCCACTCAGTAAAAAAAACTGTCCTTCAGAATAAGCAAAACACCTGGTAACAAAGGTAGCAACACTGGTTGCTACCTGCCTCAGCTCTCTCTGCACACTAAATAACAAAATTTGGCTTTTTGTTCCATATTTTGTAACAAGGACTGGCATACAATAAACATATAGAAGTTTCAGGCTTCATTCCCTCACTATCCAGCATACAAAGCTGTTCCTTCCCCCTCTTCTGTGTCCCTACAATGTTCCCCTGATCCACATTCTCATATTTAGCAGATAAAAGAGATCAATAGAGCTGAAACATTGTTTTTCTTATCAATCAAGAAGATGGAAGGGCCTCATGGGCTGTATTGCTACTTCAGTTTATGGAAAAGACAACAAATTTCCTGCTTCTTCTTTAAGAGAAATATCTCTGGTCTGCTCACAGCCAAAGGCAGCATTACTCTCTTCTCTATGGCCACACATAGTGAGGGCTTATAATTAATATGGTATAAGCAGACTGTGAATTGATATATTAATCCAAAAATTATCCAGCAAAGACTCACTTCTGACTGGGAATGGTTAGTGCCTTCTCCTGACCATCTGAAGAAGAGACAAGTCTGTATCCATTCCTTCAGACTTCAGCCACGTGAAAGTGACGATACTGGTTTAAGCAACTGCCTGTGTTCTCATTGTGGCTGAAGGAAAGGGAATATGTGATATAATACCCATTTTGGCAGTAGATACATCACTTTCTGGAGATGTCAACTTCTCTCCAAAGACAATACGGGCTCCTGGAAGACAAGGCTGGAAGAGGGCCCGTCCTTTTAGATGGTGCACGTTAAGTGAGATGAATTCTGCCAACAGGCTGCTGCTGCTATAAATCACTGCATGCTTGTGCCCAGTCCCACACCAACACAGCTCTCTCAAAGCAGCTGCAAGAAGTGACAGCTGCCTGGCAAGATACTAGACTTAAAAACGAGCAGATAAGAAGTGAGATGGAGTGATTTTGGACTTGGAAGGAAAAAGAGGAAAATATGAATCATCCATTTTATACGGTATATTATACCTTTTATGGTTCAAAGTAACATTTGTGTGACACTCCCCACAGAGGGTAAATTTCAAATAGGTTCTCTCAAGATGCTTTTCAACCATGTATCAAAAGTCTTCTAATATTCATCTGAAATACTATACTGCCTCTCTATTTTACTTAAAAAATTCAAGTAAAGCAGAAAATAGTTAATAAACAGAAACTTTCTCAAGAGGCTTTGGTTGTTTCTAAGCATTAAAAATAAGGAAAACTTGCTATTTCAGTAAGATTTTTATGGTTATCTTCTTTAAACCCTGGAAGAAAAAGATAGGTAGCATGGGAGGTGAAGGGAAGAAGCTTCAGAACTGATTAAGGATGTAGATTTAGGTGGAACATATTTGGATTTATGACAGATTTTATGTGTGGTTTTTATGGTTTTGTTCACCACTCATAATTCCCATTTTATAAGCATAAATCTTCTAAGATACCTCAGAAATGAACAGACACATTACCCATTTCTGTGTGTCGTGAGTGACCATTATCATCTATCTGCTTCGTAAGGAAAGTTTGGCAGTTCAAATCCTTTTAAAACAAAGGGACAGCAGACCAGACTCAGGCAAATGCTCAAATGCCAATAATGGCTAAAAGCAAAAGTATTGGCCATGAAAAAGAACCAATGAAGGGGTTTGTGATTGAGATGTAAATAACCTTTTTGTTCTCTCTTGCTTTCTGTTGCTCCGTATTTTAGGAACAGAATTAACTAGGAATATTTGATAATCCTAGGAGAGAGGCTGTTTATTGATCATGGTTAGTTCTGCCTGCCATGCTTGCAGTGCTCTGAAATTCATGCTTTAATTTGCATGAACTGAGATGATTGGCCTGTGTAATGATTAATTGAGTATTATTATTAATTTGGAAGACATTTAATTAAACTTTAAAGGAATTAGTAATAGGCTATTGATGGCAATGGGTATATTAAATGGTTTCAATACGTACTGATTAAGTCCCACAAAAAATTGCATATGTAAGGAGACAGAGATAAAACTAAATAGGAAACTGCCAACAACAGATGGTCAAGCCTGTGTTACTGTTTCAGATCTACCTTAAGATCACAGGAACAAGGTTTAGTTATATGAACTCTTTATATATTATTTTGTAGCAGATTTTTTTTTATTTAAATTTGTGTGGTTGTAGGAATTGATTCCTCTCCAGGAGTTTACACTCATGTAGTCCTAGGATGATAGTTCCCTCCCTTCCTCTTTTTACTATACACAAGAGGAGAAATCTTGTTTCAGAAAGACTTTCTTTTAGGTACCAGGAAAATGACAATCCAACTGGTGGACATCCTGTTCCTCAAAAACTATGTCTGCATCAATTTCTCACACACTGCAGAAAAGGGAAAGGTGAGAGACCTCTTCAAATCTGGCAAGAAACAAAGCTTCTGGGATATCAACCTAACATGCTGGCAACACACAGATTATCAAATTAACTTTGAGTTCTAGGAGAACTTCCAGACTGACAGATGTAACCTTAGCTAGAAAATCAGGCACTGTGGTGAGTAAACTAAAAATACAGAGCAACTTGAAACAAGATCTTGTCTTTTGGAAACTTTGTGAATTGTCAGATTTTATTTTAATTTCTCTCTAGCATGAGAAAAACACTAAAAAAAAAAATCAACCAAATAGAGAAAACTGTGAAATTAAAACCTAGGTTCTCCCTGAACTTCAACATGATTTTGGACATGCTTTGCAGGAAGTAAACTGCAAGTATTTCAGCAGATTGGAAACATCAGTTTAGATCCAGAATAAAAACCAAAGCCTGCTGTACAACAACAAACCCTTCCATTTTTCTAAAAAGGTATGTTGAGAGATGTGTCATCCTGGGAGTTTTTTGTTTGTTTCTTCAGTTGTCACTGTTATTCTTTTGCTTGGTTTTTTTTTATGTGTATGGAATTGCCATTCTTTAATAGTCAAGAAGGGAGAGTTCTTAAGCACAATAGTGATTTGCTGTCATTATTATATGAGTTTCTCTTGACAACTGACATTAGAAAAGGAACTTTGAAGTTGGCAAAGACATATATTCCCCCAGAATATTGAGCCTAGTGTACTAATATCCCATCCTTTCAGAGATCCAGAATGTCCTTCCCTCTGCTGGATATTGTTCTAAAAATTTCTTCCAGGCAAGCTAACAGTAATTTTATCCATCCACTGTTAGCAAGATATAAGAATAAACAATAAAATAAAAATATAGCAAAGCCACAAATACCATTATAGAGAGAGCTACATAAAAAATTAGATAAAATATTGAATAAATTTCCTTTTTTAGCAGTGTCATATGCATTTAAATGCTGTAACCAATGAACTGTTATTCCTATCTGTATTCTTTAAAAGATAGCATTTTTCACCCTTTCCAGCAGAAGTGAACTAAAACCCATACCTGTTCCTTAAAGCATTTACATATCTGCTTGGCTTTAAGTTTTGGTTCAGCATATTGGGTATTCAAATGGACAGAATGGTATTTGGGGTGATTTTCTGAAACATAAGAGTAAGTGTCGTTGAGGAAGATATTAATGAGCATCAGTTTCAATTTTTGGCTGTGTAAATATATCAGAAGATCCTCTGCATAGTGTAAAATTCTTTTGATGCTCTTATGTATTTTCAGATTCACACTTATGTATGCAGTCAACTGTATCAGGATCTGTGTCTCTGATTGCAAAGTCTGGGTGAGACCAATAACTCCAAGGCATGTGAATAACCCAGACTGACGTGAACAATTCTGTTAAAAGCAACAAAAATGAAACAAATGCCCTAAGGCAAAAATCCAAGAATAAAGTCCTCCTGCCGTCAGAGGTATTCTGGGAAGTATATTCTCTTATCAATGTCTTTATAACACTAAAATTTGTCTATCAGTTTAAAACAAATTTTACTTCTGTTTTGCTGTAACCCTTTAGTAAATGACTGCCCAAAGCACTTGTGCCTGATCAATACCTGAATTTCTCCAAAAGCATTGGTTTTCAAGCAGCATTTTTCAGCTCTGAATATTAAACCAGTTCCCCTCATTTCTCCATCAACTTAAAACATTTTTATCACAATTTTTTTTTCTGCTAAAATGGAATGAGTGCTTCATTTCAGTTTGCTGTTATTCTTGAAGCCTGGTGATAGCAGCACTGCTCTTAGTGCCAGTGGACTTTCATAAAATTAGTAGCTGTTAATCCTTCTTATGCTTTGCTATGTACATGTGCCAAGTGCTGCACTCTGGATCACACCAGGCTTTCATTGCAGCGAAAATCTCTCATAAAATATTCCATCAGTTTTATTTTCTGAGGAAGTTATTCAGCTGGGTTCCATTCATTGCAAAGTTTGTAGAGGCCGGGTTACATAAAAAGTACATGCTGAATAGACACCATGCAGCAAAAAAATGTTTTCTTAAGAATAATAATACACTAAACAAAGAAATAAAAATCAAACAAAACCATGCAGTAAGATATAATATTTAAATAAGGTCATATTGCTAAGTAGTGAACAGATTTATTGTTTTATCTTTTGGAATTCAGAAATCAGCTTCCACTCTTTCCTTTATTTCTCATAACAATTTTCTGTCTCTGTGAAGTTTTTCAGAGAGAGCTGTCTGTAATTGATCAGTCTTCTTAATAGCAACATGAAATGCCGGCAGAACTCTTTTACTTCAGGGTTATTAGTCTAGTATGGAGGAATCCCTTCTTCTCAGAGTCCAACACACATATGCTGGCAAACAAAACGTAGCTGTTGGATCAGAAAAGCTGTGCAGATATCAGATTACCATATGGGGAAAATGAGAAGATGAACTGTTAGCATGGGAGAAATTCTGCTAATGTTCATCTTAATTCTGTGAGCTTACTTGGCAATAGTATAAGCATATCCAGAAGAACTTCCAGGCAAATTCCACTTGTGGACAAGTAAGGAATTCTACCAGCTGAACAAACTGTAGGTGAGTGAAGTACAGCCTGTCTGAGGCATGTGCACATGTAACTGAGAAGGGATTTTCTCACCTGACGCTCTTGCTGAATATCTGCTAAAGTTGCCCCTTTCCTTGGATTTGCCATTTATGCTGTCTTGGAAACAGAAAAGAAGCTGTAAAGTGCAACACCAACTTTGTCCTTTGCTGTTGTTTCTGCCTTTACATCCATCTGGTTCTCAGAAACAGCCTAATTCTCTCACATTCCTGGAAGTGAACGGATCCATCTGTTTGATAAGAGGGTGAGTCAGCATGAGAGCTCAGTATCTGTATGAAGGACCCTTAGAAACAAATATGAAAAAAAACAGATCATGTTTGCAAATTATATTACATTTCATTGTTATAACAGAGAAAAAGTCTCCATTTCTTTCAAACATTAATAAAATACATTTTTATGCTGATAATTTTGGTTTTATCTTTGCACTTCTGAAATGAATTCTGCCACCACAGATATCATTTGATGTATATGACATTTTCCTTCAAAACTCATATGGATGTACCTTGAAGATACTGATTTTTGCCTAGAACCTAGATTTTTAAGCATTAAAAAATTTCATTGAACAACAGGAAGTATATCTGTTCTTCCTTTGCTTGGGATGTAGTTTGAAGTCATCAGCAAATACTGGTTTTCCTCCATGAGAGAAAAAAAAACATCAATGTTAAAATCTGACAGGGAGACATCAAGAAAAGGGACATAACTTTAACAATCACTAAAATTCATCAGTTGTAGAAGTCAGCTTGAAGACATCTTCACTGGATAAAGGCACAGAGAGTGCTTTGATGCTCTTTCTGGCAGGTGAGTACCTCCTGTGATTTTACAGCAGCAGATTTCTCAGTTGTATCCACTTTACTTCACACTGGAGAGAAATTGCGTTACTCTTGTCTGAGAACAAACAGACCTGAAATATGCAATTCTGTGTAAACTATGAAGTTGGTTATTTTGTATCTTTAGCATCTGGCTGGATTTCCTTCTTAGCTCTTTATCTACTTATTTCCACTATTTATGTTTGGCAGTTTTCTGTCCATGTCTGACAAAAAGCTTAATTTTGGCTGCTGTATGCAGAGATAGGTGCCAAACTGTGAATTTTCTATTAAATGGTATGCCAGCATGGCTGGTTCATGTAGGGGTCTCTATGTAAATTTGAGTTTCCAAAGCGTGTCCATGACTCTTCCTACCATGCAGTCACTTAGCTGAATTAATCTACTCTAGTTCAGCTTTCAAGCACTCTTGATAGAAAGCCATTTATCTGTGAGTGGGATATCTCCTAATTGCTCAGCTCCATGCAACTTTCTAAATAGACTTTTACCCATCCCTTTAAGAAACAGAGGGCTAAAGTAGAGGTTTACAGGTCTGACTGAATGCAGGGAAATTGCCAGGTTCATTAGACTCATTGTCAAACAATGAGTCTTTAAATAATTTACCTTAAGACAGAAAAAGCCACTTGTGGAAACAGCAATATGTTTTTTGGAAGGCATTGGCTCTGTGCACGGTGGCTGCTGCAACTTCCTACTCCTCTTGACATGTACCCCCCACACACAGCAAGTCTTTGAAGCACTGGATAGAACAGCACAGAAATTGCCAAGAACAAGCATGGCTGGAATAGACTGATCAATCCAGGAGAAAGCACCAGGAAGCAGCAAAGTGTCTAAATAATTTTTCTTTTTATCCCCATTAGACAGCTGACACTGTTTATATGCCCTAGCCAGATACAGTAAAACTCATTTGGTTATTTTTATAGCGGGAAATGTCTTGTTTAATGCCAATTTTATTCCATTTAGGGTGGTATTTAATATTCTACTCAACCTGAAAGTGGTATAATGTCATTCCAAAGCAACAGTACTTACCGACTGGACAGGTAAGGAGACAGAAGACCAGTTTCAACTGCTGGTTCTGCACATAATCTCTGAGGCAAACAACTGCCCATATATTACCAGCAAGATCAAAACACTCTCTTTCTATTGTGTCCCATGAGATACAAAACTGAAATGTTTAGAGAAGGGGGTCCAGGAGTCTGGATGAGAAAAAACTGCACAGGAAGAGTTGTACACCACCGTGTTAAGCTCTGGATGTCAAACTGTGACTATAAGAAACAAATTCCTAGAAACAAATTATTCCTTCTACCTACAAATTTACACAAAATGAATCAGAGTTACATTTGTTGTACTTTCAAACACTTACTTTTTCAGACACAGCATGTTTCTTTTTCATGTTTTCAAATGCACAACCTGGTCCTTTGTATGCTGCTGTCGTGGTGTGATTTGTTCCAGGTTTGTGCCTCAAGCTCCATCTCTCTGTCCATGTGTGCGTGGCCTCACTACAGATTTAAAAGCTACACTTATTTCCTTTTTTTTTTTTGATTTTCTCAAATATGAATACAATCACCTTGTAATACCAAGGTTTAATTTTCACTCATTCAAATAGTTTTCTATTCATGATTACTTTGCAGGTTTGCTGGTTTTTTTCCTGGAGACAAACAGATAAAAATTGCAATCATTGTATGTATTTATTTGTATATGGGTGTACATGTGTGTATCTGTACAGATATCCATATATTTGTGATCCAGCAGGCAGTGGGAGATTAGAGATTGTGCTTTGTGACTGTGGAACTGACACTTTTAATTAATAAGTCTTGGGACACATTGTACTCTGGGCAAGAGACAAAAAAAAGTTTTGTGTTAATGCCTTGGTAACAGACTGCTCACAGGTGAAAAAGCAAGGACTTTTAAAATGAAAGGACTGGAATTTTTGGTTGCTTTTTTTTTCCTACCATGTGTTTCCAAGAGCTGGAGAAGTCTGGGTAAACACCCTTCACACAGAAATTCCTGTGATATTTGACTCATGCAGCCAGCACTCTGTTCCAGTCCACTCCAACGTAGTCACTGTTTTGCCTGATAACTCCTGTACAAGCCGTGTGCCTGGTACACTAGTGGGGAAACTTTCCAAACTGGCAATAGATGACTGCCAGTCAAATGGAAATAATTAATGTTACAGACAATGAAGCAGAGATTAACAAAGAAGTCAGTCAGTTGGATCCTGTCCTAGTCTTTACTGATGACAAAGGCTTTGCTGCATCTTGGACATTTTATTTTATTTTTTCCCAGAACAATCCCATTCTACAGGTTGTTGTTACTGCCTTATAAATTGGACTTACACAATAACTTCACACAGATTAGAGCTGTGATCCTCTGTCTTCCTGATTTATTTGGACAGATCCTTCAACATTTATATCATCAGTATGGATTTTCATGTTGTGGTTTAGGAAGGCTTCTTTACTACCAGTGTTTCTTATTTAAATGTGTAGCAGGACACCAGAAAACTTTATGTGCTCTGAGAGAAATAAAATAAAATATGTGCATTACTTATTTATTTACTGTAATTATTTTTTTATTTTATTTTGACATTTAACATTCTCTTGCTTCCAGACATGGGCTCATGTTAAGCTCAAGAAAATGCTGACAGTCAGAAAGGGTGCTCAGGCATTTGTTTAACATTAGCACATCTTTAATTCCTTTGGGCATTCAAAATTCAAAGTATGTTTAAATATCTTCCTGCTTGTGACATTAAATCTCTCTCTTCATTTCTGTAGCCAACCTTTGTCTGTACCCAAGGCATCCTTTGTGCTCATTTCCATACTATTCTTCAAATATTATCATTTCTAGATTTACTCTGAGAGAGCTAAGCATATGAGGAAATGCTTATGAGGAATGTATATGTCCATATGAGAAAGTAAGCAGGACAATTTTTGTTTAGATTTCAATGAATAGCATATTTGACAATATGTTAAAGTATTTGGTTTAATCTGTTGATTTATTTTTCTTATGAGATGAAAAATATTTTTAACCTCATCCAAAAAAATGCTTTTCTCATGCTATGAGAAGGAAAATGACCCTGTGGAATTTGATACAAATTTTGTAAATTCACAGTAGTTACAGAAAGAGTTCAGTTTTGAATACTCAAAGGTTATGATACATCCTGGAGTCACTGAAAAGAGCCTCAGGAAAACCTTTGTTTGGATTATTTAACCAGAAAATCTAGATGCATACAAAATTATAAATATATATATAAATTATATATATATATATATATATATATTAGAAATATATTAAATATAGGTTCATAGCTTGAAAACACCATGACTGAAATGTCTCAGACAGACGGATGCCTTGAGCAGGATTCACCTGACCCCTAAAAGATCTAAACTGTCTATTAAAGATCTAAAATGTCTATTAATAGTAGGTAAAGTAAATTATTTTCTATAGTCCACTAAGATTTTAAGTATACAAAATGTTCATAATTTCAACAAAAGCTGCCTAATAAAAGGAGATGTGATCCAGCTTGGGGATACTCAGGCTCTAAGAAGTATTACATACACAAAAAACATTACTTTCTGTGCCTTTTTTTTTTTTCCTTTATGGTTTTTACATAATGGTGATTTCCTATGCTGTTCACTTATATGTTACTTCAGTTTTGGGGTTCTGTTTACAAGGCTTCAGCCTTACCTATCCACAGTAATTATATGGCTCCCTCTTTACTCAGTAGGACTGAGAGGCAGATCTGAACTCTGGGGGTACCTGTCCCTCTCTGCTACACCTTGAGAATGCCACTGTGTCTAATAGAAAAGATGCTCAACTTCTACCTTTAGTGTCAAATAGTATAGACTTAGATAAATAATTAACTACTATTGAGAACATCACAGGTAGCAAACCAGATTTTTTAGCAGTTTTGGTGATCTTTGGGGTTTTCCTTTCACTGTCCTGTGTGAATCTGACCTTCCCCATCTATATTTTAAGATTCCATAGATTACACCAAACACTGTGTGATCATAATCTCTTGTCTGACAGCTGCTCTGGTGTGATTTATAAATGTTTCTCTGGTATACCTGGCTTTCTGGTGAATCTGAAATTGTGCACACTGCGAAACTAATGGCAGCAGTTTCACTTCCTCTCACTCTCTGCTGGATGCCAGCCCAGGAGCAAACTGCAACTGTGCCAAGTTTCAGGAACATGTTCCTGAGTTCAGAAATCTCTCATACACCTGTCCATTGTTATTACAATTCACAATATGCATTTCTTCTTCCAGCTGTCCTCCACCATGCTGGCATGTGTTGCTCTGCATAGCAGACCTCTGTTAGATTTTCATTCTCTGCAGTAGAAGGCACAACAGCAAAGGATTTATTTCACTTTTCTATGTTTACTTTACTCTCTAAAAAACCAGGCACTTTACAATTACCATTACTTTCCCACTGTACTCAAGGAGAGAAAGGGAGTGGATAATTCGGAATCATCTACTGAGAGTGTCTTTGGATTGACTATGCTTGTCGGTAGTGCATTGCTTGTTTTGAAGAAAGAAAGAAGGAAAGTGGGTTTTGACCCCATATATGTTTTCAGTGGTCATGAAGGCAATTCTCTTTGTATTCAATCCTAGACAAGCTTACACAATTCAGTAGAACAACAGGACCAGGGACATATTAATATTAACTGGCTCCATAGAGGTCAAGTCCTTCAGACTTTAAACAAGAACATCTAATTTAGGAGTCTGTATTTTGCCACTGACTGTACAATGGAACTAAATTCCTCTTTGTGGCACTTAGGTGCTTAAAAATAGATATCTGCTCCCCACTAAATGATGCAATTGACCTCCTTGAAGTAACAACAGATCTCCAGCAGCTTACCCCCCAGCTCTTAACCTGCTGCTCCACATGCACTTATACGCCACCAAAATTCCATGGGAGACATATGTAGGAAGATGAACAGTAAATTCTGGTTCAAATAAAAAAAACATCACTGGAAACCAGGGAAGCACTTAGTCTATCTCTGAATTTTTATTGAAATGCTGAAGCAAAAATATTTCAAGGTTTATGGATTAAAATTGATAGTATATTATTTTATTTGGATTTCTTTCCTTACCTGCTACTATGATGGTCTGACTGCACACCTATATATCTTGTCCCATAAGTTCATTTTAGCAGATTTTAGAAAGTCGGTCTTGCTGCCCAGAACAGGTAGGGGACGCTGAAAGGAAGCGCAATTTGGAAAAAGAAGGTTGAACACAAGAGTTGTTATTATCCTGTCAGTTTAAAACCTTTGAAATTGTTCATATATGGGGAAAACATGGAGGTGAATTCTGCAAAGCAAGCATTACACTGTGTACCAGATAACAAGATTAACCTGAGATTTCAGCTTTGGCTTTCTACCAGACACAAAAGCTTTCAAATCCTGTGAAAGATGGCAACGAACGCCTGTCCTGCCTCTGTGCCGCAGGAACAAGGGGAGTGGGCTAACATGCTGCAATTTCCCCCCAAAGAAGCACTGCCTCAGTCCTCTACAGACCTTATTTCTAACACTTGATCTCTGAGGTGAGTGTGCTGTTTGTACAGACAGGCAGCAGTTTCCCTTGGGAGTGCTCCCATCACTGCAGGGGCAGAGGTTTCAGTGATGGAGCCGAGTCCCAAGGTGGACAAAACCTGGGGCAAAGGCAGAGCAGGAGGCTGAGCAAAGGCTCCATTCCATTCTCCACATCTCTGCATGCTCCAGGCACACCACCCCACAAGACAATGTCCTTGCTGTAGAAAATGGGATAGTACCTTTGTAAGCAAAACCATGGCAGAATATTTCATTCCTCCATGGAGAGCTGATGCTCAATACATTTGTCATCACTGTGGGAACATGGTGTTTCTTTTTTTTTATTTTTGTCTACCTTAATCTTCCAGACACCAAAACTTGTCTCTGCCACTTGGAAACTCATATTAGGAGAGAGGTAAGAGCAAGTGACTTTAAAATGACCCAGAGGTATAAGGTTAACTCTTATTTTTAGTTTATTTGCTTAATTAAGAGAAAACCAAGCACACTCAAAACAAATTAGAAGAGTGTTTTGTCCTTAGTTTATTTAAGCATGGATGTCTCCTGCTTCTCAAAGTCCGGGTTTCTTTAATATTGACATCTGGAAAAAGAGTCACACTTGCATATTCCTAAAGCAGACTTTTTGTTGATTGTCATTCAATGTCATATAGTCTTTATTACATTAACAGCTCAAAATTAAATAGTTTTCTTTGCTGGTGTGAGGTATCTCAGACCCACAAAATTTTGTCTTCCTAATTCTTCATGAATGACATGATGCTATATTTCATAAAAAATCTCTTTCAATTTGGTAATAACTTCAACATAGGTCAAAATACAGCTGCTAGGGACAAACATTTAATGACATTAGTGTTTTGTATTTCTATGCATAATGTAAGTGGACTATGCAATTTAACATTGATTAACTGCTGGTGAGCCGTGTCCAGGAAGTAGCCAAGGTCTTCTAGTCACTCAAATCCTAGTTAGAAAACAAGGGAGGAAACTCTGTTGGAACCGTTGTATCAGAAAGATTTTTTGCAAAGTAAAGGAGGATAGCTGCCCTAACACATTTTGAAATAGCCATAAATTTCTTAATGCATATTTCTATGTCCTCTGAGGCTGATATAGGACAGGAGGGGAAGACTGGTGGTATCTAAGCAATGCTATCCAAAGGTATTACACCTGCAAAAGGAATGTGTTTCGAGTACATGTGCTGTTGCTTTGGAAGAACCATATTTGATTCTCCTGCATAGAATAAAATATAATCCTTCAAAATGCTAAGCCACAAAAATTACATTTTTTTTGGTTTTTTGGGGGAAAAAAGTATTTGAGATTTTAGGTGCTTTTTAATTAGCATATTGAACAACAAAGAAAAAACACCAACACTCTAGGAAATCAGATTTTTTTTTTTCTGAAAAATTTGAAAATTTGATGGAAAACATCTTCTCTCTGGTTTAAATATTTTCCCCAAAAGTTTAATGGAAGTTAATCAAACAAAGAGAAGAAGGGAAATGAAGAAAACAAGCCCTCAGTAAAACCAAATGCATTTTTGTTTTCAAAGACAAAAAAAATCAATCAGATATTGTTTCCTTCTTCTCCTTGTTTTGGTAGAAAGCCATAAGAATTAAGCTGCTATAATTGAGATCAAACCAAAACAACATTTTTTCCTGATTTCCATCATGGCCAGTGTCAGAAGTTGCTGATCACTTCTAGTGCACAGCAATTATTCCACATCTCTGTGGCAGACTGGCACCCAGGATTTCTGGTGTGCAGCATTTGCCTGCCCCAAGCAGCAGCGTGCTGGGATGGGCTCCCAGCTGCCTCGGCAGCAGGATGGGCAGTGTGGAGTTAAATATGAGACAATTCTGAGCAGCAGGCTGCCATCAGCATGGTGTTTTTGCAGATTTTTCAGATTTCTCAGCTGTGGGTAGGGCTTGTCTTCCCCTCTTGCCACAGCCCAGCAGCACCTCCTGGGAAGAGCACAGATCTGTGCCAGGGGAAGACAGAGCAGCTGCCCCACTGCAGTGTCTCTCTCTCCTGACATCTGTCTGCATTCAGCCTGGATCCTGCCCTCTTTTCCTGGAGTAGTTGGCTGTGGAGACAAGCCATCTGTGGCCAAACTTTAGGCCGTATTTACCTGAGACAATCTGATTTCTGCTCTGTGTACCCCCATGCCACGAGGATGCATTGCTCTGATTCAATATCCAAGAAGGTCTTATCCTTCAATTCACAAAGCATCAAGCTAGGGAGTAGTTATTTTCCTGCACTTCAAATAAAAGCTAATACAATATCTGTAGCTTTTTTAAGCAGTGATTTGTGTCATGGGTCCTGCTAAAAACAGCCAAATGTTATGCATGACCCCTTTTATATCTCTTTCCCACATTCTCTGCATGTAATATATATTTAATACTTACGATGAAGAAGTTCGGAGCTTGTGAAAGAAAGAAAGGAAGAACAAAAGAAAAATAAATGTAGTGGAGCTCAGTGTTATACATCTGATATAATCCTGCAAAATACCTCAATCCTGGACTGTGAGATTTCTATCATTTCAATTCTGGTATCCTTGGAAGTGAGACTGATAACTGTATCAAATTCCATGGTACTTCCTTGAGTTTTGTAAATATGTACCAGGGTAAGGTGACCAAATTCATTCCCAGTGATGACCTAGGACAAGATGAAAACGGCCAGATATTTAAGTGTGGAAGGATTGTGCATTAATCCTCCCCAGCTCTTAGCTGCCCCTACAAATAACTGCTATTTGATACAACAAAGATTCAAAGATCCCAATAAGCAGTATTACAAATGGAGACTCTGGAAGAAAGGCTATCTGGATTCAAATAGATAAAATATTCCATTACGAATTACAATACACATCTACTGCAATAATTTCTGTCAATCAAATTGTCCTAAAGAAAACAGTCAATATCAAATAAGATTCTGCAGTCAATGGGCCATAGTAATTTCTGTTGTTGATCCACTGAGGTTAATAGAGTTGGAAGGGGAATAAATAAATAAGACATAATAGGGGAACAGTATGCCACCTGGAAAATAAATGGAGGAAATAGAGGGAAAACGCTAATCTAGCACATCCAGGGTTTCAATTTCTCCTCTGCTATCTGCACTATCTAATGAGCAGCTGCATGAAGTTATCATGGTTTTCAGGAAAACAGAATCCTATTTCAGGGCAGCCCACAGGTCTGAGCATTACTACAGCTCTAAAAGTCTCTCTTCCAGCTCATTAATTTCCCTTGATCTTACTGTCCACTCCTGACTTAATAGATTCCTCTTTCCTTCCGTAAAAGGAATGGTGACCCAGGGAAACATTTCTCTTTAATGCACCCTGTGGCTTAGTTTTTTCAGACATTTCCTGGTCTCCCAAGGAAAATATTTCCCATAGACCTTTTACTCATACTACAATAACATATTCCCTATGAGCTCTGAATCATCATCCTTTAAGTATACATTTTCTGATCTCTTTGTTCTGCTTTCCCATAGACTGATGAAGAGACTGTAACTCCCAAGATTGCCTTCTTTTATTTTTAGTAGTTTTTCTATAGACTTATCTGTAATTTGGTTGGTTTTCTTATATTTTATTTTCTGACACCCTACCCTATCCAACCTGTCTTGTATGCTCTGACATTTCCTTTAAAATAATAACAGAATTAATAGTCCTTTTGTATAACTATATATATACATATACAATTTAGAGCTTATACCTCTAGATTGTCCACAATTTGGTGTCTGTTTTATTATTCTCTATTATTGTATAATTGTTATTGATATATAGTTATATATCTCTAAATATGCATGCATGCCCAAGTAAAACAGAGATAAGATATTCTCAGAACATGGTACTAAGGTTTCTGATTTGGACATTACAAAAACTAGAATATATAAAGTATCACATTTAACTAGAATCTTACAGAGATCTCACAAAATTTAATAAATAATGGAAAACAAGTGACTTTGTTAAAATATTTGATTAAACTATCAAGGAAATTTCAGCTATGAAGGAATTCGAAAAAGATCCAGTCTCTGGATATGAAATTCTAGAAATGACTTTTGATTTCAGAGGTATTCAGTTGTAACAGAATGTTTCTAAAGCTTGAGAGTAGAGGGAGATGTGACAGATGTGCTGCAAGTCTGACACTGTGAAGGCTCCTCACCCCAGGTAACTGCAGAGGCACCTCCAGCTCAGCTGCTCCTCTGGGGTTGTCAGCAATTGAGAGGAATATGCATTTCTCTTTTAGGGAGCAATCCATCTGACCTGGTGTAACTGCCTACCTTATGGGGAGATCAATTTAGCCTTAATTCTTATTGACTATATTTTCTCGATCTCTGCTGGCTTAAAGAAATCCACGTTGACTGGCTCAAATTTAATAAAATGAATCCCAACACTGAATTATTATCCCAGCCTGTCTTATATAGAAGAATTATTTTGTAGGGAAAACTGAAATTAAAGGTAGCATGGCCTGCCTAGGGAGTGCAGGAAAAAAGTCTGATGATTCATTAGGTGGTTTTTTTCATCTGAATCAGCCTTGACTACATGGTTAGGGAATGTGATGAGGATAACATTATTTTCAGTTTAATTTAACCATAGATGCTCAGCACATCTTCAAAAAATCGTGGGACAACACTCATGTAGAAGCAATGATTTTAACATAGATTTTAAATAAAAAAATAATTTTTCTCCCTTTTAGATTTGATGGCTATAACATGGCATCCATCTCCTATCCTAAAATATGATACTGTTTTTTCACAGTGCAAAAATCCAACAATTTTTCAGAAGAGAAAAGCTTTGTGAATTCTTAGGTGCTAAACTTACTTTATCTAATTTGGGATTTCAGGAAATTTCATCTCTGATGTGAAGTCTATGTTATTTTCTTCTGGCATGAAAAAAACAAAATCTGGTAAGCAGCTGTCCCCACCTCCTCATACCCACCCTAATGAAAATTTGAGTCTGCAATTTGAGGAGAATTTTTTATTTTTTTTTTTTGCAAAGCAGTTTAGTACATTCAACTATTACATACTCAATCTTGAAGGACTCCAGCTTAAAACCAACCTGAATTTTATAATCAAGCCCTCTGAGAAAGTTGAGAGTTGGGCTGGTCTGAATTATATCTGTATTCAATGGGCACAGAAGCTTTCCCTGCTTCAAAATAAGCCACATTACATTATGAACATTTACATTATAGAGAAAACAACTGGCAGATGCCCCTTCAACCAACAGTTATAAATCAATCCTTCATTGCATTTTCCTGCTGAAGCTAATTCTGTTGAGGAGTCTCGCCAATCTGTAGTCTGTGAAACAGCAGCCAAGGCAGCACAGGAGCCAAGGCAGCAAAACACCCCTTTCTTCATTACTTGCCTTTTTTACTGCAATACCAATCCCTCTTTTTCCCCAGGACTTTTCTTTTTCAGAAGAAAAGGGGAAAGTAAGGGTTTTAAAAAGCTGTATTTCTGAGATGTCTCTGGTTGCAATTTGGCTTTGGTGCACAGCCCACACCCACTCATGCTGTTGTTTTGCAGAAGAGCTGCACAGGGCCAGTTTCACAGTGGCCACAGGACACTGTGTGGTACCAGTGGGATGCACTGCCCCACATTTCTTCCCTTGGATAGTGTGCCTGGGGATCATACAGTCCATGGTGATTAAAGACCTGCTTATTTCCCAGCCATACAAAATTAGTAAAAAAAGGAAGGCAAAAGAAAATTAAAAAAAAAACAAAAAACAAATGTAAAAGGAAATTGATGCCTATTGTCAGGCCACATTATAATTAGAGGGCCCAATTAACAATTGTTACTCTTTCTAGGTTCATTTTTGATCAGCTACACTAACATAACAAAAAGCCACTGGCTTGCTAGAACAGAAATGAAGACACAGAATTAGCATTCTTTTCTTCTGAAATCAAAGAGGTTTTATACTTTGGCCTGTCAAATGCATACAGCATTCTGTCCAGAAACATCTCTTTAACAAAAAGTACAAAACTTGATTTTGCTCACTTAATTATTGACTAAGTATTTCTTAAATACAATAGTTTAATAAAATGGGATAAAATTCTTAATGGAAAGAGTTATTTTCTTCAAAATCACATTACTTATTATGACATTGCCATGGTTATGCTGCAGTTACAGCAGAGGATTGCACATCATTACCCACTATTTCAGCAATCAACCCAGACATATGACATTACCTAAACCAAACAGTGTTTGGTTTCTCTTTTTCCTTTGTTTTAATCAACAACCAGGGTTGTGTCAACCCTGTGGGTAGTGGGATGTTTTCTATATAGCAATGGCCTTACAGTGCAGTTCACAAGTGTTACTGGTGTGCAGTTTACCTACTCGCGTTTCACACACCTAAGATGTCCCCACTCTGTCAGACCCAGCAGTGATCAGTAATTTATCACCCAGCAGCTGAGCTGTGTGCTCAGAGCTTGTGAGTGCTAAGGGAAACCTCCCACTGATGAGGTCCCCCATAATGGTCTCCCACTGTTCCATTTCCTTCTTTGCTCCTCCTGGCAGCTGCTTGCCAGAGGATTAGCAACACTTCACAGGAAGCAACGAGGTTGTGGAGAGGCTCCTGATATTGTTATCACGTACCTGGACCTCAGCTGATGGTGGGAACAGGCCCTGGGGATGGCTTGGTGACTTGTCACACTCCAGAGATGTGTGCATCTCCCCTGTGCTTGGCCTTCCTGCACCAGCATGGCACTGGGACACCTTCAGTCATCAATACTCATCGATACCACTGACCTCATGTCCCTCAGTGGCCCAGTTGTTCTGAACTAACTACCTGGTATCAGCAGCTATTAGCTCCTACATACAATCTTAGAGTGAAAAAAAAAAACACAGCTTGAAAAATCTGTAACCAAAAAACACCTTTAGGACAGGTTTTAGGGATTTTGCCCCTGTGCAGTTTGTTAATTATCAGTCCTGTCCTGCAGGGTATGGCAGGCTCTGAGCTCTGGCTCCATTCTGTGGAGAGTTACAGCCATCACAGGGACATCCAGGGTAGAGGGTCAGCAACAAAAACTGCTGCATGGCTGTGGTCTTGCCTCCATTGATACCACAATGACCCGAATTTCTGAGCCTTCCTTTGGATGCTTTTCTGTTATTGTTTGAAAAACCCTCTCATCATGCCCTTATTAACACTACTGGGAAGGCAAATTCTTTACTTTCCTCAGAGAAAGCCAGCCTACAGGTGTGGAATAATGTGTGAAGTCACTTCAGCTTCTGTATTCCAGGTGAGATCTTCTCTTTGAAAACATCAAAAAATCCCACTACCTGACCAGCATGAACACACGGACTTTCAGCACTGATGTGTTACCTCTGAAGCATTTCTTCAGTACCATAGGGCAAAAATAGGGAATCCACTGTGTATATAATTTCTTTTAAATGGAATTAGTGTGTATATAATTTCTTATAAACAGTTAAGACAGAGGAAACCCCATTTGATCTGCTTGTGCAAAGAAAACTAACTTGGTTTTTAAAAGGCTGCTTCTTCCAAGAAAGGACTGGAAAGACCACACTGTTTAATAAGGATATTTTTGCATTCAGTGTTACCTTTTTACTTCCCGAGAGCTACCCGTACAGGCAGATCCAGATAGCCTGTAGTCTGAGTCACAGGTGCAATTTTTAGGGATAGTGAGATGTGATTGTCCTCCTCCACACCTCATGCTTTCCAGTAAGAGCTGAAACAATCCCCCTGCTTTTCACGTAATCCAAATCGAAAGGAGCGTGTTCCAGGGGAGAAGGTCACCGTTTATTTTGGGCCTGCTGTGTCACTCAGGCTTGGCCTGAGGCTCACCCTGTAACCAGCAGCCTTGGCAGCAAGTCTCAGTGGCAGCTTTTTAGGTTAGAGAGGCCTCGCTCGAGTATCTGCAATCAACATTTCACAGCCAAAGAACTGACACTGACTAATCCCCACTTTTTTTCTCAGGCACACTTTCATTCAGTTAATTAACTTTATTTTCCTTTGATTTGTTTGCAGACAACAGAAAACTATTTAAACAAAGACTTCTACCAAGAAGGGTTATTGATGTTTAAAGGGAAAGGAAATTGCTTAGCTTTTTCTGCAAGGAACTTCAAAAAGAAGTGGTTGAAGGAAACCACTGAACTAATTGTATTCTTTCTAAGCCAACACTAACATCTTTCAACTTTCTTATCATTTTAGCAGCACTAATTATTAGCTGTGAGCCAAACACCAATTCCAATTCCTTTTTTTTTTTTTTTTTTTTTTTTTTTTTTAAGGTATAAGCAACAACCTCCAGCCCTGTGGAACCCTCCCTGCACAGAGCTGTTCTCCAGCCCTCAGATGAGATGCATGGCACAGGTTCACCAGCCCCAGGCAGGAGCTGGTGGTCGCCCACAGCTGGGTTTCCCTTACTGGGTAAGACACAGTGGTCTCCAAATGCTGTGCAGGGGTGTGAGAAATCCCAGATGACATTAGGGTAAATGAATCTCACTTTGGTTGTTTAACTCTGTGTTATCTCTTGGCCTTAATAACATTATTAAATAGTTGCAATTTTTGATTTTTTTTTTTCTTTTGATGACTGATTTTAGCTCTGGTGCTAACATTCTTAAACACATCACAACATCCAAGATGTACTGCTACTTCACAAATATTGTTAATAGTAGAGCGAACTTCAGTGTCTCAGGTCATCTTTCATTAGTTTATGATTAGCTACAAATAAAGCAGACTATTTGGGTGTGAAGGGTTTTGAAGTTAGACACCATATTTTGATCTCATTATTTAAAATACTTGTACCATTTTCAAAGTTTTCTTAATCTGCCCGCTGCTGACATATCTCGTTTAAGTGAGTAAATAAAAACATCAGGCTTATCTTTGAAGCTGATTACTCTCAAATACCTATCAAAGCTTTTCCTTTCATGTTTTCAGAACCAGCTCACCAAGGACAAGTAGTAAACGTTTTCTTTCACCTTCTGACTGAGGTTTATTTACTTATTTAATGGTCTGTTCACTCCTATTGCTCACAGAGAGTTTATGTAATGCAGAATATAGTAATGTTGTAGTTTGGTTTATCTCAGTTTCACTTGAATTAGGTAGAGATGCTTTAATAAATAAAATGGGTAGTGACAGAAATACAGCATTACGAGAAAGAGTATTTCACGTGCTTCCTCAGTAAAATAAGAAACTGGAGGCAGAAACTGATGTACAGAAAGCTCCACCTGAACTGAGGTGAGGAAGAACTTCTTTATTCTACTTCTTCTTTTTTATGAGGAAGAACTTCACTGTGCAGGTGGCCATGCACAGGAGCAGATTGTCCAGAGAGGCCGTGGAGTCTCCTTCACTGGAGAGATTCCAGAGCCCTCTGGATGCAATCCTGTGCCATGTGCTCTAGGAGACCCTGCCTGAGCAAGGACTTGAGAAAGAGACATTAAAATGAGCAACAATGGAAGTAAATTTAACTTGTAACCAGAGTGAGAGTCCCTAAAAACAAAACAGTGGTACTTCTCAGAAGTGTTTCCAGATAATTAAAAAATGCCTTTCACATAATTAAAGTCTCTCTGAGTGTCTTGACAAGATACTTCATGAATATAGGCTTATTTCAAGGATACAAATCAAATAATAAAACATATTTTGGAAGGACAGTTTTATGTCTGTGAAACATATTTCCATCCATTTCATGCATGTAGATTATTTCTCGTCATCAGTTTGCTTTCTAACTTAAATAGACTTGAATATTGCTGTCCTGTTCAGTCAAGTAAACGCTGCTGATTTCAGGGGAGTGCACTGACATGGTCAGTTAATACTAGAGATTGAACTCAAGCAATGGTTTTCCTTCACTTGTGTGAAAAAGGAACTTAAAGATAGAACTGCCTTACGCAAGCTGTGCTCATACTATAGAGAACAGCATTTTCCTAAGAAATTTTGGGTTGTGCTTTCTCTCTTTCCTACCGTATTGAATGTAAACAGCCACTGCTGGTTGTTGGGGGGGATGTCATGCATACATTGGAAAATAAAACAATTTTTGAGGAGATTTTTTTCCTTCCCTAATAGTTATATTGTTTATAACTTGTATTTGACTGGAATGTTTTAAAAAAAAAAGCCACACTAGTGCTCAGCCCCTGACTCCCTTTCAAAGGACCTGTAATATTTACATAAATGTGCATATAGATTTCTACTTATAAATGTCTACATGTAAATACATATTATTGCTTCAATATAAATAGCATTTCTTCTTACATTAATAGCAGTTTGTGTTAAAGATCAACTAGACAGGGATATTTCTCAGGAGTGTTTCTTCAACTAACTTGCAAAAGTTTTAATTCTATATGAAAGCTCCTAAATAACTAAAGGTAACTACAGAATGCAATAGCTCTCATATCTCTTCAATTCCATTACAGAGTAAGTATCTGGGATTCTTGAAACATTATCATCACTACAGTGAAGCTTTTAACATAAGTTAATTTGCTTTACCTGAGGAGATTTATAGCTAAAACACAGAAGTATGGAAAGATAAATTTGACAGGTCCTGGATAGCTCACCTCATCCATCCCTCTGGTCATCTTGAGATGCATTTAGAACTTTTCCTTAAGGACTTACTGTAATAGACATTCCCAAAGTGCCATGGGCACTGTTAGTGCTTTGCTTACTTTAGACACTCTTCCTGATATCTAAAATGGGTCCTGCCAAAATCCAATTTCATGTATTTCCTACTGATTTTGTTGTGCAAAGTGAGAATAAATTCTTCCACACTTCTGTAGCAGAATGTTATGAGTTCTGTAGTCAAACCTTAAAACCCAGCTATGGCGGTGCAGTGCCCCTGTCCCCCTGCCCCATCCATCTCCTATCAGGCCAGGCTGTGATCTCAGATAAATTCTTTATGTCTTGCCTTTATGAACAACACCTGGCCTCAGCTTCTCTAGAGCTTATCAGAATCACTGTCTGCTCCCAGGAACTAGCACTGCCTATTCAGCACAGCCTTGAAAACTTATCTTTCTTGCCTGAATGGCAACTCTAGTGGAATCACATTTTTGTTATTGAGGTTTCAAAGAAAGCTTCCTGCCTGAATTGCAGTCAGGATGGAAAATTATTATGTCTAAGTCAACTCTCTTGTGGCCCTATAAACAGTTTTCCTGTGATCTTTTGGACTCTCCTGGACTGCAGGGGACTGAAACCATCAACATTCCTCTGAGTGGGGCCTCTCATAATGAGAAAACTCTCCAGTTTGCTATACCTGGACAATCTCCAGTGAACAATAGCGACACAGCCTGGGCTGATTCCCCACTCCTCATGGTGAAGTCCCTTCCCCTCTGAGAAGATGTAAAGGCATCCAACATGAGCACTTCACTGAGCTTGAAGGGAATTTTTCACACGTATGTATTTTGTACAGACCTCCTTAGGTCTGTGTGCATGCAAGTGTGTCTAGGTTAGTAAAGGTGCTAGGAACTTTGCTCTCCTAGATCCTTAATTACTTTAGATTTGTAAGTTAGTCCTGTAAGTGGGCTACTGTTGTGCTATAGTAAATCCTAGAGAATCTTTTGTTAAATTGTTTGCCTTAAGCTATCCCTTAAGTGATGTTAAACATTTAGGCCTAGACTATTGGTGAAGTCCAGGACTCAATCTGGCAAGTCAGAGCCTTGCAACTAAATGGGAGAGTCTCCCTTATTCCTTTTTATCCTTGTCCTTTCCTACCCTTACCCTTTCCCTTACCCTTACCCTTACCCTTACCCTTACCCTTACCCTTACCCTTACCCTTACCCTTACCCTTACCCTTACCCTTACCCTTACCCTTACCCTTACCCTTACCCTTACCCTTACCCTTACCCTTACCCTTTCCCTTACCTTTACCCTTATCCTTACCCTTACCCTTTCCCTTACCTTTACCCTTACCCTTTCCCTTACCTTTACCCTTAACCTTATCCTTACTCTTGCCTTACTCCCTGATAGTTTTTGTGTTGGTTTTGGTTTTAGACTGATTGATTTTAGATTTTAGTTTGGTTTTTCTGTGTGTGTTTTAACCATCAAGTAAAAAGTAGAATGAACCTTGCCAATGAACCTTGTCACGCTTTCACTTCTATATGAAACATGCTTTTCCAATACTTTTGCCAGCGATTCTTTAAACAGCCTAAAACACTCATTCACGACACCAGCTGTCTCAGCCTTCCTTTGCTTGTACTGCACAATGCCAGTTCTTCCCAGTGTTTCCTCTCCCCAGTCATGTTTTCTCCAGCTTGTTCTGCTCTGGCTTGTCTCTGCACCTCACCTGAAGAGAGGTGTCCAAGCCAGTACTTGGTTTCCAGAGGCCTCTCCAGTGCCAAGCAGAGCCCAGGGATTACTGCAAGTTTCCTACAAGAAGCAGGAAACCTGGGCTGGGTGCTGACATGGCTGTTCCACTTCCAGTTCCAGAATTATCTCATTCCTTTGGATATCTCTGACTGTTGCCATGCTGCAAAGTAGGCAAAATCCCTTCAGTGCTTTTGAATTTTTCCTTTTGATCTGAGTGGGTTTGGGAACAAAGTTATCAAATCTTATGACTGATATCCTTAACGGAACTTAAATTCCAGGTAAAAATAAATTACAGTAAAAACACCCCTATTACCCCACCTCCAAAAGCTCAGAAAGTTTTGTACATACGGGAAACACCATCCAAATATTAAGGTTGAAATAAAATGAAAAGAATATCATGCTTTTAAGAACCTCAGAAGGGGAGTTGTCAGTGGTATGTTCACATGGCCTGTCCATGTACGTGTATCAGTTAGAGAGTCAAGCTAAATATATTTGGTTTTTTTTTCCAAGCCTAACATAGTGAATGATCATTATTAAATATTTCTCTCTATTCCTCTGGTGCAATGTGGCTCTAGATCTTGTTTAGAGTATACTAGCTAACCTCTGAAGGAAATACAAGGTCATTATAGCACTTTCTGTGATCTTTTGTGCCAGGAGGTGACATTCTTTACACAGGAGGTGATTTTCACTTCACACAGCCCCTGAGAGTTTGATGGGGCTATTATTCATATACTACAAGCAGACAACCGAGGTTCAGATAAACTTCAGTGTTGTCAAGTTTATAAACTTATTTTAGATTCTCTACTGGAAACACACACTCAGGAACAACAACACTTTTTAAAACACTTTTCAAACCTGACTTCATTTTCAGCAGAGAGTGTTCAGTTTTGGAAAATCTGTCCCCATATGACCCAAGATGAGCAATCAGAAAATGAGTAATGTGCAGTAAAGGCTAGTGATGAAAAATTTGGTTTAAGTGAATTGCTTGGCTCCATCAAAAACACCACTGATGCAAAGATCTGGATTCTCACAGCATTTAGTTGTCTTAATGATTAAATCATCCTTTCTCGACACTTCTCTTCCATTTACCATACGACTTTGGACTTCTATACATAATAAGGCAAGAAGCCAATTTGCAGCACACTCATTTCCTGCATGATCCTAATTCATTTCTCAGACACTTTCTGCCATTCTACAGGAGGAAACTGGTTCTTAAGAAAAAAAATCCATTGGGGGTAAATCATAAAGATAAGTCTATATGGAGAAATCTGGCAGTCATTGGGGTCATCTAATTCCTCAATCCATGTAGGTCAGATTCATTTCATCTGGTTTTAGATATCTAACTCTGAAGAAGTCCTTTAGGCTCTAACTTTCTCTCACAGCTGTTGGGGAAAAGTCTGGCTAATCTTTCCAAAAGCTTATTCAGGGATGTCAAAATGCTTGATTCTCTCCACACACTATTAAAACAGAGTTGATAAAACTTAGTTGTTTGTACTTAAACACATAGTACTTACATACCCATCAACTTCCAGTTGCTCCCTCCTTAGATCTGTTTAATTACTTCTCTCAGTCTACATGTTTTCTCTTGTTCAGATGTCTTTACCCAGCTCTTACCCAAAGTACCTTTCATCTCTACCATTTTTCACGAAATCTGTAAACTATCTCCACAAGACCCACCCCATTTCAATGACCTCTGAAAAGAGGAAGGACTTCAAAAGCTGTTGTCCTATTGATATCCAAATCTCAGTATGGCATTTGGTGATGAGAACATTTTTGGATCATACATTTGGATCATCTTTCTAAGGCCTCTCAATGTCACAGCAACAGTTTTTTCCAGTTGTTCAATCTCCATCTATATGGCAAAAATCCTGTGCCTTGCAAAAATTCTGTGCAATTTTTTTTAAATTATTTTTTACATGTCAATAAAAGTGGGTTTTTTTCCTCATAATATCATTCTGTGCAACTGGTGAATATCTTTCTTTTTAATGCCTCCCCTGTCCCCTCCCAAAAAGTACCCTTTAGCAGAAAATTGACTTGGACAATCTCACTTTTTAATTCATAATGTTATTATCAGCTGAAATCAGGGACAACCAAACGTATCTGTTTTGCTGTATCAGTTACAGATAATAAATGATCACTGTAAGTGAAATACATTTGCTGCAATTATGTATTCATAAGCTGCACTGGGACAGGAACAGACGCAGAATTGGTATGGGATTGGTTCTGAAGGAGAGTGGGGGTTATAAGGCATTTCCTGGGGTTATGACCTGTGCCATGGGAATGCACAAGCCCTGTGGCTAACGAGGGCTGGGGGAGATGCATGAGCACAGCTCCCTCTTCCCCTTCACTCGTCAGCCTCTATCTCTGGGGAGAGGGGAGGAAGAGGGGAGAAGTACCCAAACAAACAAAGGAAATTTTAACCCCAGCAGACTGTACTATTTAAGGTTTTATAAAGCACTTTGAAGCACTAACAAGGAAGTTCCAAAGCAAACAAATACTGTTATTGTATTGAAAATGTTGCTAAGCCAGCTGATGTGGCTCTGCTGATGATCTGAAGCTGCCTCGGGAAGCTGGACTAAGGAGCCATGTTTGGTGGGAAGGGTACAATAACAAGAAAGGAAATTATACATACAAATGAACACAAATTCTGTGTGTTCTGCTAAAGTATATAAACAAACGATTAAAAAGCTGAAGTTGTTTATTTAGTGAATTTTACTAATAATATTTTGCAATAAAGAGGAAGTTACCAGAAAGCTAAAACAGCTAAAGGTGCTATAAGTCACAGTAAAGCTGACACACAGGCACATGAAGAAATTCTACAAATTTAAAAAACTTTACAGTATCAAAAATTCACATTTTTGAATCATTCTTAGAAATTAATCAGTGGTAAATCTTAAATCCTGTGATTTTTACAGGGCAATGAAAACAGGTAGAAATAAAGAAAAATTGAATTTTCCCTAAAATGCCTTCTAGATTAATTCATAATTTTGGTAAAAACATAAATAAAATCCCACTTCAACAAATCAGACTGCTTGTCTTGTTGTCTTAATTCCAGCACTAATTCTCTGCAACTAAATCATTCAATCTCTGTAATCCATAATGCACAAAATTCTGCTGACATCTGTGCTGTTTCGTTTGTGATGGTGATTGTACCGATCTGAGGTTACAGCAAGACCAGAGTATTGATTTGCAAACACTGATGGTTGGGTTGAATGCCCTCAAATTTTATGTAATGTCTGCATTTCACCATGAATAATAGAAATAAACAAAATAGGCTGATAAAAACAGTGCAAATGTAAGAAGGAATAAGTAATTTGCCTGTGTTTTGGAAAAAAACAACAAGTATAAAAAGAAGAAAAAATCTAGAGACATACAACATATTCTAATAAATCTACAAGAAGCAAAAGTGATAAAACCCAGCAGAAAATTCTACCCTTAATATTTAGTTTTCAACTGGAATTTCTAAATATTTATAGATATATATACTTATATATACACAACCTGTAAAGTTTTGTGAAGAATATTTTGCTTGTTGCTGTAGTATTGAAAGAACTAGACACCTTTTCCATTGAAAAAATCTCATTAATTTCATTACAGAGGAATCTATAATAATTAAAGTCATTACATTCTCTGAGAATTTTATCTATTATTTTTATTTCTGAGATTATTTTTCTAGGAATATCTGTGATTTATATTTCCCTAAATTACTATGGAAAAGGGAAAGTGTTTGAGAAAGTTCATGTGCCTATTCATTTTTCAAAATATTTTAAAGATTGCCTCTAGACACATTCTAGGTGTAATCTTGAATATATCCATTGATTTAGGGGCTTATACTTTACAGGTTAACAAGGAGTTTTTCACCCTTACAAAATGCTTAGTGCTTCATGCACCACTTTTGCAACAAGCTGTTTAAAATGATATTAAGAATTCTAAATATTCACCATTAAACTCAAGCATTTCTTGCATTTGTTAAAAAAGAAATTTCTGTAGTAATCCAGCTGTAGTAAATACTTTTAAAAAGACCATTCCCTCCTGGATAGAATGCTAGGATTTATTCATAAAAATTACAAGTCTCAAAATTCACATAGCAAATTCATTGGTGATGTTGGTGAGGGCTCTTTGTATGGATAAAAATCCTGCAGACTCCATTTTCCACTTAACTCATAGATCACAGTGATCACCCTCTAATGCAATGTTTTGAGAAACAGCCAGTCCTGCCCAGGGCTATAGGACTAATCAATACCTAACGGTTTCTAGGGAAATTTAATATCCTAAGTCAAGCATCCTCCTGCAAAAATTCTTTGGACAGGACTTTTATTTTCACAAAGTCAATGTAAATATTTGCAGGCTGCAATCAAGAAACTCGTAGTTTTTGAGATTTGTTTCATAGCTCTAACAACTTGAACTTGTTTGAGTTCCTGAAAGCCACTATAACATCTCAAATCCTTCCATTATTCATTTCAAATTGCATTTGAAACCATCTTTAGGATTTATTTCTCAGCTTTTTTCTTCGACTTTTCACAAAAATGTTCTGCTAAAGCTTAGAATTAGCACATTCCCAACACATAGTACTAAACAAAGTACCTCTCTAGAGTAAACCACCTTTGAATTTAAAGTCAGATATGTTAAGAGTTGTTTTATTGAAGTACTTTTGTGACATACATTATGAATATAAAGCCACTATATCAGCTCTGGGTAGGACTGTATATAAACCTTTTAAATTGTATCCTCCTTAAGATGATAGAGGAAATCTTTGCATGAATTACAGCTTCAGGCTGCCCAGAGGGAATCTGTTGCCCAGAATGTGGTTAAATTGTTTTTTTAACTAATTCAAAAGGCTCTCAAATACAACTGATTTTCACAGAGCTCCCTGTTCTTTTTTTTCTTCTATTCTAAATTATAC
The DNA here is from genome assembly GCF_030490865.1 of Poecile atricapillus. Taxonomy (NCBI): domain Eukaryota; kingdom Metazoa; phylum Chordata; class Aves; order Passeriformes; family Paridae; genus Poecile; species Poecile atricapillus. Next base: position 12,439,167 of record NC_081250.1, read on the forward strand.
TCTGTGAGATTAAAGCTCAGTTTATAAATATCTCCAGACACCTTTCTGTTGCTGTTAAAAAAAAAATTAAAAAATTTTTGAGATCTGCCAAAAGTAGTGTAACTCAAATTTGATGGCAATACTGATTTATGAGCTTTCTGTATTCAGACCACAGAAGTAACTTGGTAAAAATTATCTTCCACCAGTGAATTTTACTATGTTTCCTATGTGTCTTCAAGGGGGAAAAAATTAGGAAGAACAGATCCTAACGGCTTTTTTCATGTTAGTGTTATTTATAAAACAAAACACTGAGTAGCAAAAACAATCAAAAACCTTATCACCCCCACTACCATCAAGAAAACCCCAAACCAACCAACCAAAAAACCAAACCAAACTAAACAAACAAAAAAAAAAAGGCTATTTATCTTTCTCAAGTAACGATACTTTTCAAAAATTGAAATAATAGAACTTTAAGTTTGGGTCCAAAAATTCTGGTAAGATTTTGTAACTGTATTACTAATTGTATCCTAGTTTTCACAGAATCACAGACCCACAGAATCACAGAAGATGCTGAGTTGTGAAGGACCCACAAGGATCATCAAGCCCAGCTCCAATCCCTGCACAGCTCCTTCCCCAAGAGTCACACCAGGAGCCTGAGAACATCATTCAAATATTCTTGATTCTCCAGGCTGGAGTGGTGACCACTTCCCTGGGGAGCCTTTTCCAGTGCCCAGTTTTGAAATCTTTTGTATTTTTAATGAAAAGTTTGAATTCAGACACAACATATATTTATGGTAAATATAGTCTATATACTTACACATTTTTAGAAAAGCTCTTGCCCTTGACTTGGAAAATGAATGGTTATGAAAGCAGATAATGTGAGCAAAATACCAATTCTTTCCATTTCTTTCCTAGTTGGTAGTGAATGGCAAACTTTTTTTGGAGTGAATTAGTAGCATGATGCCAATAGATTGGAATGCACAGCCTGTTAATCATCCTTTGCATGTCTCAAGCATTATCTGTAAAACTATTGTTGAGAGTGAAAAATTATTACTCATTTACCTTTAAGTCTTCACAGCTATAGTAAATGTAAAGTATCAGTTACTTCATTTCTAGGGGAATTATTTTCTGCTTCCTGCAATTTCTTCAAAATTAATAAATTTATAAAGAAGTTTGTATAATAATTAATTGCATATTTTATTTCAAAATGTCCTACTAAATTCTGTCATTTCATAAACTGCAAATTAAAGAACTGGAACTGTAGAGAATTAAAGAGCCAACAATATTTCTGACTCTGTACCAAGAGTTCTCTTCATTATGTGGGAGTGATTCAGTGACTGACAACCAACAAATCTCTATTGTTTGTTGATAAATAATACAGATATTAAACATTTTGGATATGAGTTCCATTTTTAAGGGTCAAAACAACTAATGCAGGATGAGTAGCCTTATCAGCAATAATAAGATGCCAGATTCACAGATCACTTACTGAGATAGAAGTCTAAATGGCAGTAAAAATAAAAGTTATAATAGATCAGTGCCTCTTTCTTGGCTAATTTTTACTGCAATTTTTGCCAAAATATTATTAACATCATTAACATTGATGGCATAGTTACCTAGGAAAATATTGGATCAGCTGTCCTCAGTACAAGATATTCCTCTCATTAAACTCAAGTTAAGCTGAAGTCTTGCTTTCTTCATTTAATTGTAGAACCTAAATGATGAAGTGAAATTCATAATATGGATAAATAAAAGTCAGTCCTGTAGACCTCAGCTTGTCTCATTGACATTTTTCTACAGTGGGATTCATTTTCAGTCTAATATGTACTGCCACCAGCTCTACACCACTATTGCTGATTAAAATGACAATTGCAGCATGTCTGTCTCTTCAATTCACTGAGCTTTGGAGTGGAAAATAGCATCCAAATACTGAAGAAAGTCTTGTCAGGAATTTTCATTTGGCTTCAATGTGGCTTTTTCTTTCCCTTATCCCTAGTGAAAATATTAATAAAAGCATGGTTAATTTAAAAGGAGAAAAAACAAAAGGCTAATAATAATAATGATAATTTTCAGCTGAAAATTAAGATTTTTTTTGTCTAAATTTAGTTTAAAAGAGTTGTGCACTGTAAATGCTGTGACTATATTCTCCTGTCAAATGACATATCCCAAAATGTATCACAGCATCTTCCCTCATCTGAGACAGTATAGTTAATGCACTCTTCCATAGTGTACAATTCAGAGAAGGGAATGAAATCTGGTACAATTACTGTTCCATAAATACTATGGACACTTCTGAAATCATTAATTTTTTAATAAAAAATAACCTATACTTCCAGCACTTGCCATCCTCATTAATAAAATCAAAGAAAAGGCATTTCCAAATAAATAAAATATTCTGCAGTCATTATTCCCTGAAAAGAAACTGTTTTCCACAGAAGTTTTGTTAGCACATGCAGATGTACCATTCTGTTCTTATGTCTTTTGATGATTCAAAATATAACAGATATAAATGGCCATTTTCACAAATTTTACAAACTGAATTTCCATCATAAATATTCCTGTATAAGTGTACTCTCTATTTTCTACTTTAAATGTGTTATTTTCTTGAAAACTATAAGTAAAGGTAGCGGAAATATTAACACAACTTCCAAAGGCAGAAATCATAAACAATCTAGGCTATTATGGAAGTGACCTATTGATTAACCAGCCATAAAGTTAAATCATACTTCTACACCACTTACCAATAACAAAAACATCATCAGAATTGAGGATTGTCTCAACTGATTGTGAATTGACATGAAAGACATGAAGATTGCATTTTTCAATACAGCAATTTCTTTGCAACACATAATCACCCACTCTGTAACAGATCAGAAAAAGAAATAATTTAGTTAATGTGCAGAAAGGACAGGAGTGTTAGGATCAGAGAATTGTAATTTTGCCATCTATGCTTGTTGTTCGTTCAATACCCACTTTATAGGAGGATTCCCCTGGTATTTCATGCTCATCATGCAATTACTGCACCTGGCAAATGGATATGAAAAAGAGAATTTCATGCCCATTGTGATTATGTTTTGTAGTTTGAAGCAGGATGCACAGTGGGACTCAGTGACTCAGAGGAAAGTTGAGAAGCTGCTATTTCTTTCCAAAGGCAATAGAAAATAACCAGATGAAAAAGTCAGAGAGGCAGAAGATAGGAGAAGCTCTCACATTTTTAACAGACTCCTAGGATTACTATAATGCTGAGATAATAGATGGAAGCTTTTGGGAATATGCTGCAATCACAAGACCTGCTCATTAAACTCCATTAAACCTTTTGTATTTTTTTTTTTGTCTATCAATAATGCAAATTAAAATTGCTTTTCAAGTAGGATTGCCCTGAGTACATTATTCTGCCTACTTGTCTCCTTTAAATATACATCACCAAAAATCCTAGGCAAAAGGGTCCATAATCAGAATTGTCAATTTGAATAAAACTACACTGCAGCTATTTAACTGCTATGGTTAGGCTCAGACAGTGAATAAAATACATAAAGACTATTTTTGAAGGAATTAATCAAATATTGCAGAGTTATGTTTACTCTTGATGCATTTAATGGCATACTGTCACAATAAGATCTAATAGAAAGTGTTCAATACTTTATATTCTGGCAACTTTGAAAAACTGGAGACTACTAAAGAACTTAAAATAAATATCTTCATTTGGGTTACAGCTGGTGTCAAAACAGCTCCTTATTAATTGTATGCAGTTTCAGCTTACTGTACAAGACAACAACACTTAAATTACTGAGATTTTCCTGTGAGAACTCTAACCACAAGATACTAAAACTTTTTGCCTCTTTCTGACCAAAAGAATCTGACTTGTCTTTTGCACGTTCACTGAAATCAGCTTGTCATTCTCATCCCTTCAGAGGCGGCTGTTTCATCATTCACGCAGTTTGGACAATGAATAGGGAATTAATCCATAACCTTCCATCTGTTTTTTTAGGGGGGAGAACTCTCTAATGCTCAGACTGTGCAGAAGTGACTTCATCATTTCCATGGTAATTATCTATGCTTATGTGGAATCCACACAAATGTAAGTTCTGGGTTCTCTTAAGGCCTGAAAACTTTATGATAAGACATGTTTCATGGAAGGTGGTTAATTCCACCTGATAGAGAGTCCTGTTTTAGAGTATTAAAGATTAAAAATGTCAGTTTCAAAAAAAAATAAAACAGGAAAACTTGATGAATCACATAATTGTCTGAGAAGCAGAACACGTTTTTATTTTGGACAGTAATGGTAAGGCAGTTAGTGGAGAAGAGTACAAAAGCCAGATACGTGGAAGAATTCGTCCTCTTTTTACAAAAGGTGCCAGTGGCACAGGGCAGACCACAGATAATGGAATAAGATCACCACTAAGGTCAGGTACAATCTTTAGGCTTCAGATCCCTGTTTTCAGGTTGGCTAAAACTAGAATAAGACCCTAGCAAGCATGGCCACAAAGATAACCCTTTCCCAGTGCTGATAACAGAACATCCTTATTTCTAAGGGATCATGAAAGCTGAACAATTCCATGAGGGAATTGGGTTGGGATAACAGAGCGTGGGAAGTGAGAAGATCCAAAGCTCCCTAGAGTATTACTTTTACACTACTTTTGTTTGTTTTTCAGAACTATGTGACTGCCTTTGGAACACAGCAGCTGGTTTCAGGTCCAAAATTCACAGTATTTTATAAACATTCCAGCTTGGAAGACTTCATAAATATTGGGCATGATCCCCTTCTCATGACATCAACTTATCAACTTTGTTCACGCAGTCATGACTTCTCTCTGAATAACCCTGCTTTTTGTTTTGGTTTGTTTTGTTTTTTTTTGGGGGGGGGGGGTTGTCGTTGTTTTGTTTTGGTTTTTCTTTGGTTTTTTTGTGTTTTATTTTCTTTTTTCTTCACAATAGTGGGATAGAGGAGGTTCAAGTTTTTGTTTCAGCTAAAAACTTCTGGGTAATGCCTGAATTGCTACATTTGATTAAGGATAGATACACAGCTCAGCAGCAGCACTTAAATTTTGAATACCACAAAGTATTTCTGTAAAATGAAGCATGATATGTGTCACCTGTATCACATCTACAAATCAGGAAATTTTTACTTTTGGATGCTTCATCCAGCCACAGAAGTTGATCTTCATTTTAAGTGGTACCTTGAAACATTTTTTTTTTTTACTAACCACTCCACTCTTAGCATTTTTTGCATACTGAGGCTGAAAAAGGACAAAAGTGTGTGAGTGTGTTTCACTGGACTTTGGACCAACACTGGTCTTAATATAGCTCTTGTTCAGTTGGACACTGACACTTTTAAATCTGTGAATTTCAAGGTGTAGGACATGGAAGACAAGGCACTTGTAGCCAGCCTATTCCAAAGCTCATCAAAAACACAGGAGATTTTCACTCAGGCCCTTTTATACTCCTAATTCTAACACAAGCATAATCCCAATGACTTTTAAGGAGCTGTTGAAATGTTTAAAATTAGGTTTGTGCTTACTCAGTTGAGGCCTATGGAGGCAGAACACATATACTGGAAGAAATTTTTCCATTAACCTCAAACATTCCTTGCATCCCCTCCTCTATAAAAAGGAAAGGAAGAAAAGAATTGAGTAATGCTTAGTGTGACTTTCCTCCTGTGGTTTACTTTGTTTTTCAGAGACATTCCAGAAATGTATTCCAGATGTTTTCAAACCCTTGTAACTTATTTTCCATACTATATATAAACTTTTCTACCATATATGTTCTCTCTCTCCTTTTATTTCACTGGTTACTGTCTCTATCTTTTTCTCTTAGTTGTCTTATTTATTTTTTTTTACTCCAAATTCCAGAGAAGTTAATTTGTATTCTTTCAGAGGTCCCACTTGGAAACATGCATTATGTGCTAGAAGACATACTGTTCCACGTACTAGTATCTCTTGCTTTATGAAATTATTAATTAAATAATATTTAGTTGCATTAGCTGGATTATCATAATTGTAAAGGATATCAAGTTCTTGTTCTCAAAACACTAAATAGGGTTTGAATATTAAATTGGCATCACATTTAGGCACACATGCTGTCTGATAAAACACAAATTACAGTCTTATCCTGTACCTACACTGTAAAGTGTCTCTAAAAATCTGTCTCTTGCTTAGCCCATTATAAGGCAATTGTTTAATAATTCCTTCCGTAAAGGTTGCTTCAGCAATTTTTGGCAGTTTTGTTGTTGAAAAATGCTGCTGTCATGAAACAGAAAGTGGCTGTCAAACCCTCAGAAGGAGAAAGTAATTTTAGTGAAGCCCAGGATATTTTTCCAATCATTCAGATGAACTTGGGCAACATTCCTTTCTCCACATGAGCTAAACACGTGAAATTTCACCCTTCTCCTCAGGAGCTGCTGCTTGGCAATGATGTTTATTCACTCCTTCCTGAGGTTACAGTTCTGCTCCACAGAGCTGATGGGAAACTGCCACTCTCCGGTGTTATTGCTGGAAGAAAAGCATATGGGAACGGGCCAGAGCTCCACTGGGGGTTCCAGATGCTCACTGAGAAGAAACAGATTTTTCACAGCCCTGGAGTACCTACTCAGGACTTGTTAAAACTCTCTTTATTTAGGGTGGTGATATTTTTTCTTGGTTGACTAAGTAAAAATAGCTCACAGCAGTCCTTACAACAATATCTGAGCTCCCTTTTTATTTAACAGGCAGAGAGCCAAACCTAATAAGGTGTAAATCAGAGCAGCATTGACTTGCATCAACCAAGGATGCTGCCTATCACATTCTAACAAATACAGATGGCAAATGTTCATCATAGACATAATTTTAAAAGCTTAAAAGAATAGAAGGAATCACATCATCAAGCTTTTTACCGCAGTTGAGGACTGCCTGAATCCTGAATACAGATCTAAGTAGTGCTCCAAATGGTGTGTTTCACTAGTGAGTGGTACTGACTTTTGGAAAGTCAGAGGACATTTTGCCGTTGTTCACAATGTGCTTATTCTGTGAGAGAAGAAAATGCTTCAGATGAGAGATGAACTTCCACTAATCTTGAAGTTCTTTGGGATTTGGGATTTAATTATTATTAGCTATTTTATCGCAATGGCTCATGAAGGGCTCATCTGAGATCAGGAATCCACTGGAGTAGTTCTTGTGCATACGTGGAGCCTTGGCTGCTAAAATCTTAAAATCACTTTAAAAGACCCACCAACACAAAAACAAACACAAACAAAAAAGCAACAAAACTCAAACCAAAAGCACAGAGAAATATTTCCTCCATTTTACAGGTGAAAAACTCAGATAAAGTTATTTGCCAAAGCCTAAGAGAAGACTGTGGGGAGCTCTTTAATCACAAAACCTCCTTTATCTTCTAATTTAACCCCACGCATTTTTGCAATACAGAAGGGAATGCTTCATTATAAAATGAATCAGTCCTGAGCAGTTTCAAAATAGAATAGCTTTGCCATGACTTGTCAAAGGCATAGTAAATACGACTCTGTAAGGAATAGTACACCACTCTGGAAGTTTGCCACCATTATGAGTTTACTTCTGGAATAAAGAAACAAGTTGCCTTTGTTCTAGGATTGAAATGTTCAAATATCAGAGCCAACATTTGTAATGTTTGGGAGGAGAGGGGGGAGAAGGGAAGAAGAGCTTTATTTTGCAAATTCTGTTCAAATTGAGAGTTCCAAAAAACAGAAAAAAAAAAAAAAAAAAAAAGTGCTTAGGTAGTGGGCAGGATGTACCATGAATAACAATGTATCCTGTGGATATTTACTACCAAATCATGTTTAACTGAAAGGAAAGTGGGAGTCACCATAGCAAGCGATTCCCATCCGATTTCTTAACATGTAAATCAGGAGCACAGAAAGGCCATTTATGGGAGTCTCAGCGAGACAATGGCTTTCCCAGTGCCAAGTGGTGACATCACACCTCACAAAGGAGAAGGAAGAGGGCTGTAAGTGCACGGTGCCTTGCCAAGAGCTTTGTTTTGTTTCTACAGAAGAAGAAAAAAATGGCAAGACAAAAAAAAAAAAAAAAAAAAAAAGAAAGTAGCAATTTTTCTCAAGAATATAACATTACAGAGAGAAAAACCACAAACTTTCATAGAAGTCAACACGTGACTCACGGAATGTACTTTGCAGCTCTTATGGTGATTTCAATAGCACTTGTGAAAAATCAGAACTAATTTTGCATTTACCATATCCAAGCAAAATGAATGCAAACACAAACACACACACACTCACTCATGCACCAATACACCCTCAGAGATGAACCCAAGAAATGCCCTTTGTGAGCTGTGGTGCTGAGTGTTTCTCAACTGTAATGCCAACTCCAGCTGTCTTTTGTAAACTAAACTCTGAAACATTATTCCTCTTGAAGTAATGAGGAAATACATGAATGGTTTGGTCTTTATGTCTTCTAAGGAAGCTGGAATTGTTAATTTAGTGTATAAAACTCAAGATTTGAAGAAATTATGTATTTACAGCACCTAACTCCTAAGTAGATTTGGGTCTTAATCACTTTTAATGTCAGGGATCTCAAGCAACTGATTGTTTTTTTTTTTTCCTTCTGCTTCTTACAAATAGCGTAAATATATTCCACCATTGGAAGAGAAAAGAAAGAACTGGAAACTTTCAAGTCCTTTGATTCATAGAAATATGGGGAAAAAAGGGTTATTTTTGAATTTACAGGAGCCAACACTTCTTTTCAGTTCTGTGGTGACTTACCTGATATCATATGTTAGAGAATCCCAAAGCAATGATTTCCTGTGCCATACATGTGACATTTTAATTCCTAAGAGTGTGGACTCTTGTAATAGACAGTATATTTTGCTTATACCTAAGATTTTTGGTAAGAAAGAAACATATATGTTTTTTTTCCTAAAAATATACTTCTGGTAGCATGTGATTTTGAAAGGCTTTATTCCATTTATGACTTGTATAGTGCTGGCAACACAGAAGTAGAAAGGCCCTCTTTTTCCCCAAACATTAAAGCATTATAAAGATCTTCACTGTGATTCCATTCCCAGCAAGAGCAAAGATAAAATTAAACACAGAGAGAAGTGTACCAGAATGTTTCCCAAGTGATATTTTTTATGACTTAAAAAACCAATAAAAAAACCACCAGAAAACAAAGAAAAGCAACAACAACAAAAGCAACTAGCCCAAAAAACCCTAAACAAGCACCAAAACCACCTCATGCTTTTATTTATACATATTTATTATTTTGATTGTGTGCTGTTCATTTCACAGTTAAGGTCAAGAAGCACTGTGAGATAGATGGAGAACTGAGCCTCTCAAAGGCTTTTGTAAAAGCCAGCTTTTGTTCAAATCTTCCTCTGGTTAAGGAAAGTTGATATTGAGGGAATGATCCAAAATTGCACTTAATGAGCAAAAGTGCAACTCTGGTGGAACTTGTATATCTTCATTTGTGAGAGAGACATCCAAAATCATCCTTCCAAATCCACTTTAGGGCCTGAGAGACTATCAGTGTTCACACGTCCACAGGTGCCTCCATTTCTGCTACTGCTTTCCCACACAATTCCTAGTGAGTTTATAGGGCAAGATAGAAGCATACTCCTGAATCATTGATTTGGTGGATGTGCTTAATACATGCCTAAAATGGAGAGTCCTCCAATTTTGAGTCAGGGAACCTGAGAAGAAGAGTATGCTACCTACTTAAATGGATGTTGGTCTGAAAGTTAAAGCACATGGCAATATCTCCAATATTTGAATTTCTAATGATTCAGTAGAAAATAGCTTTAAACAAAAGCCTTGTCAAGAAATTTAAAATCAAACTCAGAGCTGCATTAAAAAATGTTAAATTAGGGAGCAGCATCGCTGAATCTGGAATTTAGACCTGTTTGTGTTTTATTTAGCCTCAAACTGCAAGTAAGCCAAAAGCCTTAGAAATTGATGGTGCAGCTTCTTAAGACTTTTAGATTTATGAAAAGGTAAAATAAGCAATGTAAAATGAGGGGAGGAGTAAGCCACAGAGGGGAAATAGCAGGATGCATGTCTCCAGTGGAGAACAGTACATTTTAAACTACAGTGGTATCCTAAGATGCCTCCAGTCACATGGGAATATCACTTCAGTCATACACAATGGAGAGCAGGGTGACAGCCTTCTCCACATCTCCAAGAAAAGAGAGATAAACAAAATCACTGCATTTGAGTTATTTTGTTGTGCTTGGGGTTTTTCCCCCAAGAAGGTCTCAGGCAGCAGCTACAGCAGATTGAGATGGCTGAGCATCAGAGCTTGATACAACCAGAACCAATGGATTTGTCAATGTCTGATAACTACTCTCAAAAGAAGACAGGCCTATAAAATAACACTGGTAACCTTAACAGTATGTATACAGAGCAGATAAATTGGTGAGGAAATGTTTATGTGTACAAGGTATTTTCTCTCATTTTTATAGTTTATTACTATAATAATTATTAACTGATAAGGAAAGATGTAGGCAGCTGTACCTTTAACAGATTCTGGAGAAAAGTATTTGATAGTGGTCGTTATGACATGTGGAGAGCCATGTTATGCAATGCAGAGCATTGTTTAAAATTTAAACATTAAGTATAATGAACTCCTGTCAGGTTCCTTGGCTACGAATGATTTCTGAATAACAAAATGTGGGTGATATAATTTCAGATTTGAACTTGCTGTGATATCTCAAGTTCATATGCACCTTTCTCCACCATCTCTATTCATGAAGAAACTAACATTTTTAGAAACAGGACTCATGGGTGACTGGAAGATTTAAATCAAAATTTGAGTATACATTTCAGAGTCTGTGTATATACAAAACCATTCTGACTTGAGAACTTCGTAAAATGTGAATCAAGGTAAGTAACACTGCACATTGTCAAAATAGACTACATTTGTAGTACATCCTGTACTACATCCTGTATATCCCAATATCTCCTTACCATGGAATATTTATAGTATTCACCATTTGGGTTTGAATATCTTTAGGGGTAGTGTTCTCACTCTGTTTATCCTTTGTGATGTTTTACCTTTAAATAGTAATAATATTTCTGTATGAAACCTCTGTGGAAATGATGAAACTGAAATTGCTTTACCTGAATGTTAACTATATTGGATATTGATTCCATAATTATCCTTCAGTGTAAAAGATATAAATGGTCAACTTTGAATTTAGTGAAAGTAAATAGGGCCAAACACCTCCCTGAAATTTTCTGTGGAGGGTCAAATCCCAAATGTTTCTTAGTACTAATTTTGCCATTCTACTACTTCCATTTATAATAAGATGAATTAAAATGAATTATTCTTTTTATTTTGTTTTAATAGTGAATGTTAAAAATCTTAATACATTTTCTGTCAATAAAAGAAAAACATGATATTCAAAATTTAGACATAGCAGAGTTATTTGTTTGGAAACTTTGTAGGAGGGAGTAGAAAAAGAGAAAGCTGAACTGTCACAAAGGCATTGTAATTTGAGATGTTCCTGGACATTTCTTAGAAAACTGCAAACAGGATGCAGTATTCTGTAAACTTAGAAGCTGTATTTTAAAGACTCCTGTTACACAGCTCGGTGATTTAACATAGTTAAATTAAGGTAGTAAATTAAAGCAGACACAGAAGGGTAGAATAAGGAATATTAAAAATTTACATCATCTTGGAGTATTTATCCCCACACAGTGTGTTTTCAGTAACTTTAAATAACTACTTTGGCAGTTACACTTTCCCTGCTGAGTATGAGGTATTTGAAACTCATTTACTGAAAGTTGTGTTTTGTGGATTTCCATAGATAACAGGCATAATTCTAAGTTACTAAAAATACCACCAACTGGCTGTCATGCGAGTTTCTGAAAAGCCGTAATAAATGTCTCTTATCTGTTTCCACATGAACCTTGGGCTGCACATTATTTTCCTCACTGTGACCTCACTAATTCTCCCTGTCCAGAATTTAATAGGCAGTGACTCTGAACATCCCTGGGGGTTCCAAGTTTGCATGACAGGAAACTTGCTGACACTGCTGCTCAGTGCTCTCCTCTTGACGGGTGCTACACTGCAGCACGCTCCCAAACGTTGCCCATTTCAGTACAAACAGAAAATGTGCTGCACACTGCTGGAGATGGTCAGCAACTCATCATGTCAGGTGCGTGGAGAAATATGTAGGTAACTTAAGAACAATATACACTGGGCTGAAAATGCAGCATTTTAAATGTGTTCATTATTTTGGAATGTGTATTTATTTTAATACACAGGCTTCACCAGATAGTGGATAGAGCATCATCATTCATGTTTCAATGGCAAAGAAATAACAAATAAATGAGCTCGGGAAAAAATGACCAAAGTCAGCCAGAAAACCGTGAACAAGTCTGAAAGTAACATTTTCATACTTTTCCTCAGCACATTATTAACCAGACCAGTAAGTTTAAATGGTAAATTCTAGGTGAAATCTGAACCCCAGCTACATTTTCCTAAACCTCACCAGTGTCACAGGCAACAAATCTTTTTCAAAGAGCTCTTGTATCTTATTCCAGTCCCTGAGGCATTCTGCTGAACATCAAGGTGCATGGGGACAACACTGTAATTCCCACTTAGATGGTGACATGTGGTTACAGAAAGATCTGATGTATGGTATCACTGTCCCCCTTGACCAAAATAAAGATAAAATGGATAGGCCAATTCTAAACCATATTACCTCTTTCTGCTTCTACAGCAGTCTTTTTTTCTGCCATGATTCCTCACGGAAATGAGCAAAGTCAAGGTTAATTTGGACCTCCAAAAACACCATATTAAATGTGTAACACAGCACAACCATGTAGTGACTCTTGGACTATAATCCTTTCCAAAATGAACTCTCCCAGCCAGTTCAAGGACACAGACCCAAAGAACACTAATCTGGTTAAATCGAGCTGTACTGCTAGTGCATTGCTAGCACTGAAGAAAAAAGTTATCGTTTCAACAAGCCTGTGTTTAATATCTTTCCTGAAGGGTAAATATATATTAATACATGTATCTCAAAGAAAGAAATGAGTAAATTAACCCCAAGCATTGATGAGATCTGCTACAGGTAGTGAACCAAGTTCCTCAAAAGCTCTTTGAGAAGCCTTTTCTCATTTCCTGTCATTTTAAAAGAAATAAAAGTCTGTGCTCTGTATTGCTTTTTCTTTAGGTAAACACATTTTTATTTGGCCATAAAGAAATCTCCTCTTGCCATTTTTCCCTGCTGTGAACAGCAGCCTATCAAAAAAATAAAACCTTAAAGGTCACACTGGAAGCAAGACATATATTACAGTTTCAGATACAAGTTTCAAAGACCTGAGAAATGCTTCATTCAGATGCATAAAAGCTACAACACAAAGAAAGGAACTGCAATTTGTTGATATTAAATCTGTCTTCAACCATCCAAATAATTATTTTAAATAAAGGGTTTATCTTGCAATGTTAACTACACAGTATGCCTAGATTAAGCCAATTGAGTTTTGATGATTCAGTGAGACTACTTGCACTTTCAAAGGCGGAGGAAGATTTTATAAGTCATTTTTAAAAAGGAAGGAAAATAATTCCACTTGTTAAAATACACAAAGTTTATATTTCCCTGAGCTTTATCAGTAGATATGGTCTCTGAACCTCTGAGGCACAGCAATCTTTTTAGCAATTTATTTTCTACAGATGAAGTGACCACACACATCTACAGGTGAATTTACATGGTTTTCACTCAGAAGTAGCTTCAATTTGTGTAGTTTACTAGATTAGCAGTGAAGCAATCATCTCAGGAATGTGACAGTCTCCAGCCCTGGGTACAGATTGTCTTCACTTCTGAGCCCGTTTTTCCCAGAAGGTAAGCATGGCACCATGCATTGTTTTCCTTCATTGCTGAAGCATCCAAGCCACAGTGAGTTTCAGGCTTCTAACCTGGTTGAGACTGGTGAGATTTTCTCCCACAGAAAGATAGGAAGTCCTAAAGAATAGATATAAGAGTGTAGTTGAAGCACTAGCAAGCATTTTTTGCCCACATGTTAAAGAACAGGATCTGTTGAAAAATGGATCACACTCACATTCGTCTCATTTCTCTTATCTGGGCTGCCTTTCTTCTCATGCTATGAAAGGGTTTCCATGGAGTTGGTGTTCATGGTGCAAATTAAACACAGTGACCTTTTCAAATCCTTTTCTACCTCAAATGTCCACACCGGTGGCATTACTACACTCACTGATGCTGGCAACAAGAGGGAGGGGATCAAGCCCTGAAGAGATCAGCAAGAATAAACAGAGCACAGGAGTTCTGTGATTGAAGTACTGAGTATCAGAGCACTTATTTAGCTTCTCTTAACTTTAATACTCAGCTGCAGGTTTTAATTTTACCTTCTACTGTAAGTTCATTTCAAGTATATTAAAAATGCACTAATAGAAAAGGATCATAAATGAAAAGAAAGAGGAAGAAAACATTATATGTATAATTATCATTACTATATATGGATAAAATTATATATAAACACATATGTAATTACATATATAAATAAAATAAGAAGCCCTTCTTTTATCAATATTATTGTTAATATAATAATAACAGAAGGATATGGGATTCCATAGCCTAGTGGTTAGCAAACCTAACTTAAAACCGGATTTGTTGTGTTTCTAGGAGTGCTGTAGAATTTCCTATCCCTACTCTGGTTCCAGAAGGCTTAGACAAATGGTAACATGCACGTGGCCAAAATCTGGAACAAAAACCTCTCACCATGGGATGAGATTAAAAAAAAACCTCTTGGCACTTTTTTTTTTTTATGTCTTACCATTTACCTTCATGTCAGGAATATTTTATTCAGTTCCTTGGAAAAAAAAATTGCTGAAAAATTTTTTCAGTGATTCCAATTTGTCCCTGGTGATTCTCAGCCTAGCACTTTTTATCTGACTTGGTTTAGTGAACTAGTGTCTATGGGTGTCTTTCCACCAGCTTTTTAATTCAGAACTGATACAAATTTGTGGAAGTAAATCCCCCTCTTTTGCTCTAGTCTCACTTGGGTACACTTAAATACATCTAAAGTCATTTATTTTATGAGGCTACATCAACTGGACAGAAAAGGTAACAGTTCCAAGCAGAAGAGGGAGGAAGGGGAATGGAGGAGGAAAATTCAACCAGCAAAATGCCTTCAAAGTAATAAACCTTCCTCAGTGAGCTAAAAAAATGTCTTCTTCAATGTCCAACAGCACATACCACAAGACTGGGAATGTATGAATAATGTATCCTTCAAAGAAAAAAAAACTACATAGGGTTCTTGGAAAGAGATTTGGTCAACAATTTGCATGGGGATAGGCAAAGGTATGATTTGCCTCCATTCTCTATTCCCGACAATATTCTGTGTACAGCTTCTCCCCCACTACACAGGGATTAAAGCCAGAGAAAACAGAATGAAAAGCACAAAGATAAGAAAAAGACAGTGGCTTTGATACCTCCTGAGTGTTATTTTGCTTCATGTGTTTGGGAAAATCGAATGCCACAAAAAATAGATGATGAATTAAAAAACCCAACAGTAAAAAACATTAGATGAAAGACTTCTTGATCTTCTTCACTCAAAGTTCTGCCTGAAAAATAATTTTTAATCTCTCCTTACTTAATAAAAAGACAGAGTAAGCAAAACACTGTCCCTGGAGCAACATTTACAGCATGTTTTATAATGCTTCATCAAGTGTGGTCTCAGAGAATGGACATTGTATCCAGAGTTAAGCAATTTCTTGCCTTCCTTGTCTGTATATAATTTATTTAGCATGGAACTGTTGATGGCAGTGTCTAAACCTTATCTACTTGTCACATCACCAACAACTGATATAGTGGCATATTAAAGCAGCAATGCCATCAACCAAAGAAAAATTAAAGAAGAAATATTAAAGAAAAATTAAAGTTATAAAGGTAGGGCTTTTTCTTCCTGGAAAAGGAAGAGCTACCATCTGAAGCAAGAATCTAGTCTCATGCTACTTGTTCATAAAAAAAACTGACTACTGTGGTGCAAGGAGAAGTCCACAATTTCTGCATTTTAAGTCACTTCTCTACACAACAAAGATTAATATATAAGAAAATAAAATCTTCAGATAAAGGATCTCAGCCAGTTGGCAGTGACACACTAAACTTGAGACTTTCAGAAGTCTTTCAGAAGTTATTAAAACAACAAGAAAAGGAAACTGCTCATTTTAGATTCTCCTGTTTGTTAAAGTGGCTGTTCAGAGGCTGAGCTGGGTGTGAATTGCTACAGTTGAGGTCATTCTATTTTGAGGGCAACATTTTCTGAAGACAAAGTAGTTCCTGAAAGTGTAAACTGTTTTTTCTCACCTTGGTGGGATATTAGCTAGGAACTCTTATCATGATCAGTCTAGAGTCAACATTGTTAGCTGCATTTTTCTCATCTCAGAAAAATAAAGGGAATTTGGTTTCCTATGAAAAAACACAGTGGTGGAAGAGGGACTACCACATTGGAAAACCTTCTCAATCTCTCCTGGGTAGTGCCTCATATTTATAGTGACATCAAGAGACAAGTTTGTGAAGGCCAGGGTTTGGGAAGGCACTCTTTTGTTTGGTTGGTTTTTGTAATCCTTTATTTTCCCAAACAATTTAACCTTGAGGCACCGTTTAAAGGATAACCAACATTTGTCTCTTTCCTAAGCCAAATGAATATTCACAACTGGAAACAAAAGAACACAGAGGATTAACTGAGAAACAGCCTTTTAAATGATGAATGATGAAGAAATAAGGAAGGATAAGAATAGCTATGAATGAGCTGCTCAGCTTCACAATGTAATTGAGAAGTGTTTAAACCAGTCAGAGATCTACTGTCACCGTTTTTAAAAGGTGAGGTTACAAAAAATGGGACAGAAAACTACAGATTTATCTTCAGGCTGTTTAAGAAGAGTAACAATGGAAACTGGTATTCTTGGGGACTGGGAACAAACACAGTATATTACCTTTGCCATAAAATGTCAAACTCACTGGAAACCAAGCGGTGTATCAATTTATCCATGGTGTAAAATCAGAGTAGTCTATGGAGTAGTATTAAAAATTAATATAGCCCATTTCAATGTTACGGCTTTGATTTGTAGATGGGCAGTACAGTTTAACATATGTTTAATCTGATTGAAAATGTAAATGTTTCAAAGAATGACAGAGCAACTCCAGGGGCAGCAGTTGGCCCTTATATGGTTTTGTTGTAGAATCATAAAACCAAATAATTATAGCTTAGTTATAAAATTCTGCATGATCTGAAACAAGTCATTCATTTTGTTTCACTGTTGATTTCTCCATCTGTGCAAAGGAAATCATGACACACAAAGAGGGTGGTGAGACTGGACTCCTTCAGTTTGAAACTGTAAAATCAAATCTCTTGAGAAAAATTAATTTATTGGACTGAGTTTTCTATAGTAATATGTAATATTAAAATTATTAAATATTTAAAATTATAAAGTAATATTGTTTTTAAAGTAATATTTATATTAAAGCATATAATGTATTTTTTTTCTAGAAATTATGATGATGCAAGTTGATCTGCTCTGAAGTCTATTTAGACAATCACAGAATATGCCCATGGTATTCTTTTAAACTTTAGTAGTTCCTTGCACATAACCCATCTGCAGAAGTGCCTCCACCTCACCCCACCTATCAGTGGGAACCTGCTGCATGACAGGGTTATTTGCCTTTGTCTTTTTAAAAGTATAGCAGGATTGACTGCCCTTTAACAGCATTATTGTCACCTGCTTTGAAGCTCTCAATATGATTGTGGAAGCTATTGTTTCAGCCTTCATAAATAGAAGGGAGGGAAGATGAGAGCCATGGGGGTTGTATTTGCACTGCATAATGGAGCAAGGGTGGATATTCCTTAGCTGCTGCTGGCTAAGGCCGCCCTGACACTGGAATATAATTATGCTTACACAGAATGGATTTTGTGCTAGTAAAACAGCCTTCCTGGAGTCCTCTCAGGCCTTGTGCCAGGCTCTGGGCTGCAGCACTGTAACAAGAGTGACCTGCTGAGGGCAAGGTCTCCATCACCGAGGGCTGCAGAGACCCAGGCACAATCAGGGATGGGATTTCTCCATCCGGCACTTTGGGTGGTGCCTTCAGAATGCAGCTGGGGAGTGCCATGGCAGTGACACACGGAGTGTAGCACTCTGAAGAAGCCTGAAAAACCCAACAGAATGTTATCCATTTGTGCAAAGTTTTGGAAATGCTGAAGCACAGCCTTCAGACCAAGGCAGTATTTTGAGTTGCCTGGTGCAGTTCATGTCCCAGGCCAACACCTCACCTCTGCCTTCCCTGCAGCACAGTGAGACCTCAGATTCTGGCTGAGCTGTTACACTGACACAGGAGAGAAGCTGCAGGTGTCACATTTTGTCCTATTTGCTGAAAAAATCCAGTGGCTGCAGTGCTACCAGTCATCCAAAACTCAGCACAGCCTGATTTCCCCTTAATGTCCCTTGATTACTCAATTTAAGACATAATAGCCAGCAGTGATTTCTCTGGTTTTCCACTAATTTTTATTTTTTCTTCCAGATCTCTGTGTGAAATTAAGAATATGTAGGAAATTTCAGCTTTCCTCCCATCTCTAAAGATACTTTCATTATTCTTTAAAGGATAAAGAGAGTAGAGATCTGCAAAACCCAACAGTTTTATAAAACTCTGATATTATTACAGATATTATATTATTGTTGTATTTCAATCACTTAAGTTTGATCTAGCTAAAGTTACAAATACTCTTACTTTCAAAAAGTTTGAACACTAAAGATTTCTGGCAGGATAAAGGAGTCTTTATAGTCCAGAATAAATAGGAGTTTTATTTGAGTGACTGTCAGGAATCATAGCTGTAGTATAGAATGAATACAAGTTACAAAATGTCCAGATAAAAGCTCTAAAAACAGTTATATTCTTTCTGGGGAATAAAGTTGTTAGGATTTGAAAATTTGACTATTTATCTACCTTCTCAAATTCACCATCACTGAATTTTATTTTTCTGCATTGTTCCAGAACTCTCCCATGGATGATTCATTTGGTAGATTATATAAGATTTTATGTTACAGTTCTCATAGAAAAAAAAAAAAAAAAAAAAGAAAATTGAACGCATGGCTGGGGAACAGATTGACCTTTTATATTTCCAGATTATTCACAGATGTTTTCTTTAATGTAGTTTCATTTGCCAAAACTGTTTCCTAATTTCCTTTTTTATTTTTTTTTTAAAAATATTTAATAGCTCCTTGCACCTGCAAATCTGAAAACACTGTAACATGAAGTAACATACTCACATCCTAAATCTGTGAACAGGAAGCAGGCATAAGGTGATAAAGTCACTTACCAAACATTGCAGGGTTGTCCAGTCCTAGGAACACAATCTAGCACGTTATCTTTTGTAACACACTGGAAAATATTTCACTTCTCTGCTGGTAGCTGAACCCTTCACTCACCTTATATCTAAACAATTTCTGGAGCATGGAACTGGGGTCTTTAGGTGCTAATACAGTCCTAAATTATAATAATTACAGTGATTATAGTTGATAATTTAAGGGAGCTTCTTCAAGTATCTTTTTGATATTTTTGACTACATTCATTTTTGCATGTACTGGTATTTTGTAGTTATCCTAAAAATAATGGATCAGTCTCCTTGTATACAGGAAAAATCCTCCCCTGCTGCAGACTTGCCATGATGACACCTAAAATGTGCCCTGTGCTGCAGAGAGGCTCCAGTCTCTGTGAGTATTCCTTCCCACAGGAAAAAAATCTGGCTTGAAGTGGAGGTAGGAGGTGGATAGGATGGGAGTCTTTTTCCATGAGATGCACTTCTGTATCCTACAGTTGAAACCACTGAGTAAAGTCCCCATAGCTGACCAGCCTGCCACTGAAAAAGGGAAATTAATTTCCCTATCTTCTGGCAGGGGGGACCACGGGGGTGTAAGAAACAGCAGCCATGGGTATTCTGTCACTTGAGGACATAAAACAGAAAGATTGTTAATTTTAGGAACATTTTCAAATATTTTGAAATAGTGTGTAGAATATCTAAAGAAAATATTTTTAAATTACTTTTTTCAATATTAATTCTAAGAGACATAATCAGTAAAAAAATCAAAGCATAATGTAGGCCATTAAGGTCTAATAAAAAACCCTTAAATTTCAGTTATGAATGTTTTACACAGCCAGACTGAGTACATGAAGCTGTCAGAAGAAAAAAATACAAAAACCTAGCAAACAAATGAAAAATTTCCCACCACCTCCTCCAAAAATCCAGCATACAGATTTTGTATCTACATTAACTTTTCTTGGATAGATATCTGTGAACGCACTGATGGAAATTGCAGCTAGTTTTGATGAGCTACAGAACAGATGCATAGGAGGAAGGAGGGAGGGTGAGAGATTGTGCAGAACTTCATAAATAAATGTTTTATGCTTATTCATTAATGTTGTGCAAAGAAATATGATAAATAACAATTACAGAACTATCAGTGTCTGTAAATAAAACTGTGGCAAGGAAAAGAGGAGAAATTTGTTTCCAACCATCTTTATGCTTAATGAATGTCTCATCTCTCCAATTAACACTTCCAGTCTTCTTTTCTGAAAAAAAACCAGCTGGATGAAATGACTCTGCCTTAAGCATGGATTGGAGGACGTGCCTTCTAACATGTATTTTCCTTGGTCTAAGTGTCACAATTCCCTGTGAATGACACCATAGATCTGATTGACATGACGGTATCTTAAAACTAAACAGAAGCAAATTGCTGCCCAAAGGCATCAGTAGTCAAAACATTGCTGGTAATTACTCTCGAAGTTAGAAATTCCTCCAGGGATACCTTTCCTATCAAACAATTAAAATAAAATGTTATCAGAGAGAAGTTTGGTTTCTGTGATTTTGTTTGGATTGAAAGTCATGGAAATTTCTGCAATGTTTCTCCATTTTCTGAGATGTTCCCAGTTTTTTGCCTCCATTTCCCTGTTCCCTCCTCTCCAACATCTTTTCTTCTTTTAGGTGCAGAAACTCATTACAAGCTCACTGTGGAGTTTTGAGATATGTGACAGAATATTTCTACAGCACATGACAGAAATGCAGCCAGTGGCTCCAGGTGGGCAGAAAACATCTGTGGCCTGGTTTTCCCTTTTTATCCAACATATAGAACTTACAGGTTCATTGTGTTACATTTCGTTTCCTTGTTTTGTTTAAGGTGTGGTTTCTCCATATATGCTTCTTACCATGCAGAGGGATGATGGCAGAGCCACCCAAAGTGGTAGGATATCCATAGTGGTAAATCCCATCACCATCAATACCAGTGTATCAATACTATCAGTTACACAAGGTTTTGATGCAGCAGTCTGATATTTCCTCCTTTTTGTAGAAAAAGATATTCACACCACATTTCAAGTGTAATCCAAGTTGAGGTACTGCCACATGTAAAACACTTGCAAAAGACTGAACCCTTAATTACTTCTGAACCCTCTGCCAGTGGTCAGAACCCCCTGGCCACCAGGAACCACAGTTCCAGGGAGCCTGAACTCCAGCTCACCTTGACATCATCGTCTGGATCAAAGCCTCTAGGAGACTCCTAACTCACACTCCTATTCCACACACAGCAGTACAACAGGACAGTTTTAATTAAGGGGATGTAATTGTGCATTTCAGTGAAGAAGGATAAATTCAAGCACTCATGAACTTTATGCATTTGTTTATCTCCTATCAAGCCCCCAGGGCTTTTGACCCTTGCTGGAGAGATTGCAGAACATTAGTGGAAGCAAAGACACTGTTTTAAATCCTCATTGTAAAATTGCTTTAATGAGTAATCAGCAGCACATCTTTAAGCCTGTCATACTGACCTTTCCCTGCATGCTTTCTCTCTCTCTCTTTTTTTTTTTTTTTGCATTACCAGCATTTTTACTTAATAAGTTGTTAAAAAGGAAAAAAAAAAAAAAGGCTGTCGAAAAGGATTTTAAAGCTTTCCTTTTAATTCTAACAATGAAATACACATCTTTCACTTCTAAAACTTGCTGATACTATATATTGTCTAACTGTAGTGAAAATAGATACTTTGTCAGGATGGCACCTTGACAGTGCATGTGTATGAGCCTACTCTAGTGATTTCCTTGTCATGTCAAGAGTCCAAAGAAGGCTTCCCTCTACATTTGTTTACATTTGCTGTCCTAGGAGGTCAAAAAGGTGACTAATTCTTAAAAAGTATTGAAAATATAAACCAATACAGACCCAGCACTGTCAACCATATCAAAACCAGAAACACTGAGTCACAGAAGACTGTTTATTCTCTTTGATTTTGAATCCATGAAAGGTCTGATTTCACTGTCAGCACATGTGCATCCAAACTAAAATAAACTAGGCATGGACAGAGGCTGAGCAGAGGACTGAAAATATTAAAATGATGAAAAAAATAGTAAAAAGAAGTAGGGAAAAAAAGGCACAGAATTGGAAATGATGGAGATTATATAAACAACTGATTTCTAACATTTTGTCCGCAATTTCTCAGCAGAATGTAACTTCCGAACTTGTGCTTTGTAGAAGCCTTTAGAGGAAGAATAAAATACAAGAAAAAATACATGTACAGCTCTACTGAAGTGCTTTGTAAATTCATATCTTTGCTAATTGTTCTTGTTAAAAATTCAGAAGAAAGAGAAAATATTTAGTTTCAAAATTTTTTTGAACCAAAATGTTTTGGTTTTAATCAATGCTGAATGTCCTTTGATGCCTGTACATTCATTGATTGGGTCTGTTTTTAGAACTGCCAGCAAACAGAAAAAAACTGTTATTCATGCAGGTCTAATTATAGAAAATGAATATGCAGTTGAGAAAACCATGCATACTTAAGACAATTATTTGTGCTTGGACTTCTTCAAGCACTTTTCTGAGGACTATGTGTTTGGATGTGTATAATTTTATTCCAAAATATTTTTTTTTGTTCTTGTTTGAGTACTGTTCTAATATTATCACACATTTGTGAGCAGAGCAGAAGGCAAATTTAGTGTAAAACTGTGAATTTGCTTTTGCAATAAACCTTAGCCTTAGTTAGAGTTGTTTGCAAAACTATTCTGTGATTTTTCTTGTCTTATGTCCCATTCTACAGGATCAATTGCACGTAAATAGAAATATGTAAATTCCTCCCAGTTGTGAGGAGAGATTATAACACAATCTGAAGGTGGGCATGTGGGCACTGAAGCTTGTGCAGATGCTTACTTATTTTTAAGCCAGTGTGTTGTTTTTGCTCTATATATTTATTGACATCAACACTTTCTTTCTTTAGCAGAATTTGAATTAGGAATAAGGGGCAAGTTGAAGCCCTTCCCTGAAGCGAATTATTTTCTGGAGGCAAACCAGCTTTTGAGTGATCTTTTTGTCCAAGCACTCATTAATACAAATTTATCATTATAAATTTTTCATTAATACCTATTTCTCTTCTTACACATTTACCACATAAACCCTTAGTCCTCTCATTTTTGGGGTGTGCCAAATTTCCAGTGAGAGATTTCAGGTTTCTTTGGTTCTAAATCCTGTAAGACTCCTTGGCCTGCCAGATGCCTTTGGCTGTAAAAATTGAGAGGAAGAACTCTGAAGGAGAAAGTTTTCACTCCTCTCCTGGCCCCTCATGCATTTGGATTATTTGGTGAGTTTGCAACTGCTCAGTGGTTCCAGTGAGTGCTCTGAGCCCTCATCCAGCCAGGGGTTGATGGTGGTGAGGATGGATGTGAGGCAGGGCTGGGCTCTGATAAACAGCTCCCAGAAGGCTGTTAAGTAGCATTCTGCCTGCAGGCTCATTTATTTTGCATCTCACTCTGTGAAGCTGCATTACAGCACCTCTTCCAAAGCATGGTCTGGGAAGGACAGCAAGTACATCATCTAGAGAAATGCAGGAGCTAAAAGCTTGCAGTTCATTTCAACCTAAGGGCAAAGGTTTTGTAAAGGACTTTAGCAGGGCATCCAGCGTGAGGCAACACATCACTTAGCAGCAGCCTCTCCTCCAGATCTTCACGGGATCAAATGGGAGGTTTTGCTATTACAAACATTTTTGGTGTACATCTCAAAGTCTCCATCACAGGTGATTATCTAAAGATACCCTCATTTACTCTTGACAGAAACTCTTTCCAGCAGTCAGTTTCCCAGATCTGCCTCTGCAAACATGCTTGCAGCACATCTTAGGTAACGCTTTTCCTTCTCACAAGACGAGTGTGAGCACAAGTGAAAATTTTCATAGGCTACTTACTTAAAAATTTATAACACTATCTCAATACAAACACCAGAACACTTATTAAAGTGTAACTGTGAGAGGGAGGAATCAAAGGACAAAGGAAGTTTCAAACAGAATTCTGAAAAAAAAGGTTTTAATTCTGAAATAAGAATTTACTGTGTTTTTTCACTGTGAAATAAAATTAAACTCTGAGCAGTCAGTAGATTCCCAGCAGATTATCCAGGATCCTGGTCTGTGAGGGTGAAGATGCCAGTCCACATGCCTTTGTGTGGCACATCTCACTGGTCACTTATGAGGAATTCCAAACTTGCTTGGTTGTAGTGAATGCTGGCAGGGAAGAAGTCGGCAGAGTACAAAATCATTCACACTATTCCTATTTTCAAAATTTTACTTTTAAAATTCTGTCTAATTTACCTTCTTGGTCACAAACCTTATTTAAATTTTCCGAGGTGAATCCCCGCTTTTCCCTTTGCGGCTTCTCAGATGAACAGAGGGGTGTGTCAGGAATGGGCTCTGAGATGCCTTCTATATATTCCACTGGTTGAATCAGGATTCCTAAAATTATTTTTATCCTCTATTTTCCACTTCTATCTGGAGAGTATAGCTCTCTTTTGCAACCTGTCAAGGTGCAAATGTGGAAGACCTGACACATTTTTATGGTAACTGTAATTGGTAACTTACTTATTGAATGATACCTTCAGGACTTTATTTTTCCAACCTAAAGCCTGAGTTATCTAAAGGTACTATTAAATACATCTTATTACAAGCCACCTGCATTAGTTGTGGCTTAGTGGATGAGCAGGGTGCCCAAAACACAACTGAAGGGATGTCGTGATGCAGCTGCGTGGTCACTTAAGGCATCTCAGATGTGTGGGGATAGCAAATTCCATGAGAAAAGCACAGCTGAGCAGCCCTGGAGATAACTCCTTAATCCACATTGGAGCATTGCTGCCTATGCCATTTATCAGAGATCAAATTGTAAGTGTGAAACAATTATTTAACAAACAGAAAGATCTCCATGAATTATGCTTTTTGCATTTCTTCAATTTACAGTAAATATTGTTCAATCGGATTAAATCAGAGTGGAAAGTCATAACACTGGGAAAAAATTAAGTACTTATACTTAGATGAATACATTTGTTATGGTTTGTTGTGTGCTCATTACAGGAAGTGGTTGAAATGTCAGTGTTAATTTCTCCTAGGTTTTATTTTGTTTGTTGTTATTTAACCCTTCTGTTTCTAAGACTTTATCTGAAATCCTGGATCTATCTAACACCAACATATTTAAGGAAAAAATACAACTTTTTTTTTTTTTTTTTTCAAAAAATGATTCAGTCTGCTCTGTAGTTAGCAGAGAATGTTCAAGCACACATCTATGCAATGAATTTGAACATACATTGTCCAATTTGAAAAGCGATTTTCTAAATTCCAGCAAACAGACTCTTTTCTTTGACAGTGACAAGTCACTCTAGGATTTGGAAGTAAAAAAAATAAATTAGAAAATCTTAATTCCTGTATCCCTATGGAAAGCAGTAGACATCAGGCTTGCAAGATACTTTGTGAAAATTTTGCTTTAACGGTTTCCTTTAGCTGTCCAAATTCGAGAACATGAACTCATAATAGCCATCTTCCAGGCAAAGCATTCAGAAACTGTAACATAGCATTTGGCTGACTCAAGCTTGTCTCTTTCTGTAACAGAAATTGGCTTCCCTGCTACCCCATGACTTACCATCACTGTGGTAAACACTCTCCAGAACCCTTTTGAAAGGGATGATTCATCCCTGGGGTATTTTTAGGAATTTGTTAACTTGCATTTAGCTTAGTGTGCTGGTAGCCAATAAACAGAGTGAAGACAAGCCTTGAGTAGTCACACATAAACCATTTTGAATGCTATAATTGTACAGCATTATCTTGGTCTGTAGACTGAGTCATCTGCTGGTTAAGCAGAATGGAAAAAACAGAATAAGACCATTGCTACAACAGGGATTTTGATAAAATGCTAAAGGGATCGGTGCTAGCAACTGGATTGAATTTATCTTTCCAGGATTACACCTGCATGTTCCAGACACAACTGGCAATCCATGTGGACTTTTTCCAAGCTTCCTGGTCTTATGTGTGAATATCACATGAATCTAAGTGCCAATATCACAAAAATAACACAGTCTAATATACTAACATACCTTTTTGGGCAAGTCTGAGTCCAGACAGAATCCTTTCTGTGTCTTGTATTTCAATCCATTTGAAACAAAAATGAAACACAGCAGGCACTGCCTATTGTATTGTGGCTGGGGACCCAGTTTCTGCTGACACTTGGAAGTATGCCCAAACTGGGGTGGGGAAAGGGCTGGGGGGATGAGGGGGGGAAGGGGTAGGAGTGGGTGTGGAATAAGAGAGAAGGAGAATGAGAGAGTTTATTAGTAGCTGACCACCAGTTCAAACCAAGTGCAAATCAGAAACAGGTTTTGCAGTACTTAGCCTAACAGGAAGGTAATAAGTAAGTGAGATTTTACACCATCCTTGGGGCTGTGAAACAGAAACCAGCTTTTGGCAGACAGATTAGGGGAATGCCACTTCATGGAGAATGGAAAGTGATGACTTACAGGAACTTGGCACACTGATCGGATCATCTTATCCTCCCACTCCAAGCAATAAGATCCTGGCATCCTACTTTAAGCAAATATCAGAAACATGATCTTCAGGAAAGCTCATATGTATTAGAAGCCAGTGACACAGTCTGTCATGTTCCTCTATAGAGAGAGAGCTCTCCTTCAGTTTGTGTCATGAGTAGTCTGGCTTCATTATGTGTAATGAATTAAGCCTGAAAAGTAAACACTTAGCTGTTTGGAAAATATGAACAATTCTGCTTTTTCATTTGAAGGATGCTGAATTAGTGAAAGAAAAATATTTTTCAAAGATCATAGAAAAACTGATGAATCTCATGCCAAAAATATTGCAAAGCCCTTTAATCACATGCCAAGGTACCTGCTGAGTTCTTTAGCACCCAATTAATGAATAAATGAACAGGTGAGAGGACAAAGAACCTTGGAGTCTGTCTCCTTTACAACCTGCCTGAAGGCTTCCAGGATTTTTAAATTCATAGGTCAACAGATGGGCTCCTGTGGATTTAGGAGCCTGAAAACTGAAAGCCTCACAATTACTGTCCTGGGTCTTCAGCGACCATGATAATTCCCAGCTTCTCAGAGAATTCTGCTCTCCATCTCTTCACTTTGGACATAATGAAATATTCATTGAGCCAAAACAGTCTGCTTCTCTAGTAGTTTAGGACACCACCTGATTTAAAATGGGGATTTGAATCCAAGCTGATTGGATGCCTTTATACAGAAATACCAGCTGGCACAGGAAACAAGATTCAGATTACTGTCCTAATTATCAGGCTATATAGCAACTTTAATGTTCTGATCAATATTTTATTATGAAATGTAAAATGGAATAGAATAACAGAAGCAGTGGAAGAAGACACCTATCTCAATACAACACTTACTACATCTCTCATGAGTCAGAAGGGTTTGAGTCCTTTGCAAAAGGAATAGAAGCCAAATCCCCTAATCCTGTATTGATATTTGGCAGCCACATGCTCCTAGTTATGCCTGGAACTTTATTATGAGTGTTTTAGTACAAATTTTGAGCAGTTTTACTTTCCATTACAGCACATTTTTCAGATAATTAGCTCTTAAGCAAAGAAATAAGATACAGTGCAAAGTTCCCAGATCTAGTAGATTTCCTTCAGAAATCAGAAGGTGTTAAGAATTTTGTTATGTAATGTTATGTTAAAAACAATCTTGCAATTTACTCACATAATTTAAACAGCAAAAAATAAAATGTTGAGTGCAATGATAATTAACTGACACTATTCAACAGCTAATTTATTACAGGTATTTTTAATTTATTTATTACATATACATGTATATGCAACAATAAATAATTGAAAATTCTTCCATCAAAACCTAGCTCTAAGGATTTAAGTTAGAATTATATCTTCTTTGAAAGTTGTTTGCACTGTGCCAAATTTTCTGCTATTTCCAGCCTCCATTTAAGATTAAAAGATTTTTATTACAGAAATCCATCTGCAGATACACTTACAGCTGATGTTCCATCAGATTCTGTAGGTCTATGTCAGCCTTACAGAGGTTATACATGATTATCATCACTGGCTTTGCTGCTGCTTCTCTGTATGTTGTGAACAAGATGAAATTAAGAGAATGTTTCACCAAAGACTTTCTGGTGCTAATGGTGCCTACTAACATAAAGAAGAAAGAGTATTACAACAAGCATGAAAGGTTTCCTGTTCTTCTGTTCCTTCATCGGCAGAGAAAGTTCTCTCATTAATTTCCATAAAACAAACATCTTCTCATGATACAATCCAAGAAGGTACTGACAAAAATGAGACCAGATGCCTTTCAGTAATTCTATTTGAAACACTTTCTCTGTCAAAATTAGCAAAACAGAGTTGGGGCTGTGTGTTGAAAGAGCAATGAGATGAAAGGGATTCTGCAACCTGATATTCCTGCCCAGATTTCTTCAGCGTAAATTCAACTTAAACACTCTTTCTAGAGCATGGCACTAAGGAGTAAGGGCAGCAAAACAGAGGAAAAAGACAGGGGTAAAATTTACAGATGCAGAAGAAATGAAGCCCCAGGAATTCATGAAGTGTTCTGTAGTATGAAATGAAAGCCTGACACCCAAAGGCTAAAACGGAACCACTGCAAAGCTGGGGACAGTAACCACACTGTTGAATTTTTACTATTTCAGTAGGTATTTTTCTCTATTCTCTTTTCTTAGGGAAAGTTATTGCCTTGCTCTCTAGGAGCATTTCCAAAGAACAGGAAGTGAAAACACAACCAGGGTGTAATTGAATATAGCCTATGTTTCAGTGAAAGTAACTCCTAAATATCTACATTTATATCCAGCATATGCACATAAGATTTACCCCTGGTAGAGAGGACCAGTAGTCATAAAAGTCCTGTGCCTTGTTCTCTGACATCTGAATTGTGATCTTTGAAAATGTTCTAACACTTAAAAAAAAAAAATCAAGTTATAATTTCACATTGGGAAGGTGGTAAAAAAAAAGATGCTGCAGTTCCCCATCACAACATGTTAACACATTCCTGATAGGCTTTGCTGCATCTGATTATCTTGCAGCTGTTCTTGGTAAGGTTTCTTGTCTAGCTGGCATGGACACTGTGAGAAATTGCCTTAAATAAGATAAATCCCAGATAGTTTCCTTAGGTTAGCCCCTGTTATACCTTCTTGATAGTTAATAGCAAGTATCACCACATAGCAGTTCACAAAGATTGTTTAAGACTGTTTAAGATTATTTTGAGACAAAATATCAGAACAAAAACATAACACAAATTATAAGCCAGTTCCCCCCAGCTGTCACAAACACAATGAAAGTCAGTTTGGCCTTATTGAAATTATCACTCTTGATCGGGAGCATATACAATGAGGTAATTCCAGCTGACATCAGATGTTACCGCAATCAATGCATCCTGCTTTCTGGAGAAGCCTGAGTTCTCAAATGCTCCCTCATTCCTGCAATGATGCCTTACCAGTCACTCTGTGAGTACAGTTTAACCAGATTGGCTTCATGCTTCTTGGCTTTTAATCCAGTCAATTTATTATGTTATGTATTTTCTTGAGTGACTGTTACTAAGGCAAGAATAGATCATTATTCTAATTACATTCTTTCTAATATTTGTCACTTATATACGTAGCTTTATATGTTTTTATGAGCTCCATTTTATATTTTGCCCAATGTGTCTGACTTTAGCAGGAACTTCAAATCACCGATAAATCATGTTTGAGACTCCCTTGTTTAGCTCAAATCTCCTCAGTTCCCTTACATGTCTGTAACATAACCAGTCTGGCCAAAGTCTTCCATTTCCACCCACAGTAATTTCCAAAATGAGATCACGATTCATTCAGTGGTGCTTTTATTCTGAACACAAACTTATGTTTAAATAGCTTCATGACTGGCATCTACTCTTACAAAGTCTGAAGAACAATTTACAAAGGGATTTCCTTTTAGATCCCTGTTATTTATGAGCTGCATGACATAAGCATATAAAGCTCTTTTAAAGACATAATGGAGCTTTTAGTGAATCTCCCCATTAATTGGTCTTAAAGAATTTCTGGTGCTAATGTGTTTGCAATTATTTTTGTAGTGTCTTGGTTTCAACAGCTCCAGTAACTGCGTCTCCTACTGTGTTGCATCCAGGAATGAAAATGTAGGGGGTGAGAAATAAAAAATCCCACACATTAAAAAAACCCCCACAAAACCAAAACAAAACCTAAAGGATTTAGGAGACAAAACTGAATATCCATTTGTGTATAACTGGGGACCAAATTGAGAGTTTACTATTAGTTGCAAAACTAATTTTCTAGAGACTAAAAACAAGTGTTTATTTTAATTAGCAATGACTGTCAACACCTATTATGACACCTTAGCAATTGATGATCTTTCAGGCAGCCTTAATATAAGAAGCTGACTTTAAAGAAGTATTGCTATTATTATTATTAATGCCTTACAAGAGAATACTGAAGTAGTTATTTTTTCACCTTGGTCTTGCAAATATACAGCAAACATTGGATTATACTATCAATATGCAGTTTTTGTGCTGCTCTCTATAATTTTCCAACACTGCTTGGAAAATTTTCTTTGCTTTTTGACTGCACTAAGCTCTGAGAAAATGATTTCCACAGAATTTGGTGCTAAAATTCACTCTACATTAGTACTGGTAAAAAAAGATTGCATACTTAAGGATCATTCCTCATAATTATATTACTTTATCTACACCAAGGTTCACAGTCCATGCTATTTTTGTCACATATTCAGTACAGCCAGGATTTGGCTAGGTTCTTATGAAATGCTGCTGCACAGACAATGTGCATTTTTTTGCAGCTTTGAACAACTTCAGTTTCAAAGGCTTCCCATCAGATTGTGTCAGTTCAGCTGTTCCCCTTTCTAGATAGTTTATGGGTAACTTTCTAGATAATTTATTGATAAGTTAACAGCACAGACCACTGAGGTATGCTATTGATCATTTCACTCTGCTGGCAATACTGACAATGTATCCAGGCAACCCTGGAGGTACTGACAGACTGGGGAATGAGAGGCTGGAAAGCAGCACCGTGGAAAGGGAGCTGAGGGTCCTGCTCCATGGCAAGATGAACGTGAGCCAGCAGTGCCCTGGCAGCCAGGAGGGACAGCCCTGTCCTGGGGGCATCAGGGACAGCATCACAGCCAGGCAAGGGAGGGGATTGTCCTGCTCTGCTCTGGGCTGGGGTGGCCTCACCTCCAGTTCTGGGTGCCACAATCTAAGACATTAAACTATGAGAGAGAGTCCCAAGGAGAGCAACAAAGGTGGTGAAGGTCCCTGAGGGGAAGCTGTATGAAGAGCAGCTGAGGTCACTTGGTCTGTTCAGCCTGGAGGAGACTGAGGGAAGACCTCACTGCAGTTACAGATTCCTCATCAGGGGAAGAGGAGAAACAGACACTGATCTCTTCTCTGTGGTGACCAGTGAATGAACTAAAGTTGTGTCAGGGGAGGTTTAGGCTGGGTATTAGGAAATGTTTCTTCCCCCAGAGGGTTTTTGGTCACTGGAACAGGCTCCCCAGGGAAGTGGTGGCAGCGCCAAATCTGGCAGAGTTCAAGAAGTGTTTGGAAAATGCTCTTGGGACCATGGTGTGATTCCTGGGAATGGTGCTGTGCAGGCCCAGGAGTCAGACTTGATGGTCCTTGTGAGTCCCCTCCACTTCAGGATATTCTGTGATTCTGTAATGTGTTTTCCATTTTCTGTCCAAGTGCTTGTCTTATCCATGGTCAGTCTTCCTTTTGTGTATGGATTATTGGGCATAAATACGGAAAGACTGAAAAAGAGTAAAAATGGTGCTTTGGGTAGACAACCCATATGCAGATACATCATCTTCATGACCATCTACTACTCATTCAGAAAAACCTTCAGCAAGTTAAATTTCCAAATGTATTTTGGAGATTCAAGTAGATTTTATGAACCTACTCTCCACGTCACTTCTAACCAAAGAGCTGCAGTAGGTTTGTTTAGACAAAATTAATGTACAAAAAATCCAGTTTGCTATTCCCTAATATATCAAACCTATCATGTTGAGTCTTTACTGCAGATTGCCTGA
Source organism: Poecile atricapillus (assembly GCF_030490865.1). NCBI lineage: Eukaryota > Metazoa > Chordata > Aves > Passeriformes > Paridae > Poecile > Poecile atricapillus. Next base: position 12,471,486 of record NC_081250.1, read on the forward strand.
TCTGTGTGGCATGGCTGTAAAAACAACAGATTAGCATTTCTCCAGATTTTCCAGAAATACTTTTTAAAATTTAGTATAACATTAACTTGTTTTGAGCCCTTTGAGACATATACATTTCTGAGTGGAGGATTGAATACCATAGTTATGGCTCACCTATTGCAGCCTTCACTTCTGGTTAGGACTTCTGGGTAATTCATGGTTCTGCTAACGCATTCTGCAGTGTTTTTTCCTCTTAGTTCAGTATGAATCACATTCTTTTTTCTCATTTGAAAGTAAAGACGATTAGGTTTAAGAACCTCATCACACTTTTTCAAACTGAGACAACACACAGAGACAGGTTGTCTACTCAAGGCTACCATTTTTAGTCCTTTCTGGACTTTGCACATCTATGCACTGTTATCCATATGCAGAAGGAAAAATGAAATGGAGTAAATTCAAGCTTTGAAAAAAATTGGTCAGAAAATTTCAGAGGTCAAACACTTTGCTGAGTTACTCTGATTGTTGATAAATAGAAGAATGTGGGGAATCTAAAACAACTTGGAACACTCTTGGAAGGCTCTTGTTCTTCTGAGCAGGGTCATATGAAATGGTCATCTGATGTGTGTAGAGCTTGACTGATATAAATCTGCAAAATCTCATGTAAAGAAACTGCATCAAAACAACAGGGTCATTTTACAAAATAAGCAGGATGAAAGCAGCAGCATTAATTGGGATATGAGTAGGGTTCAGGAATCCATGTGTTTAACCATTTACTGTAATTTGTCAATGTAGTTCTTAGTAATAGGAGACAAGACATGAGGAATGCGAATCTGACTTAAGAATACACTGATGTTATCACTGGAGCTTTAATTTCTTTCATTGTACTAAATCAAATGAATCGGCAGTGATTTAAAATCATCAAGCTGCTCTCATAAATCATAGATTAAAGAGTTATGACTTTTTCAATATGAAAGGAAAGAGGACCCAAGTCACTCCTCAACTTTCTTACTTGGTCTTGGTTTTGTAATACCATACAGCTACTCCAGAAATTATATTCTACAACGTCCTCTACTGAAAATCTTGTTTTATCTGAAAGGTTGTAGTATTAATTACACTTCCTATCTGTAGCCTGTATGTTGTCCCTTTCTATCTCCTCAAGGCAGGCAGGAAGATCCAGACAGCAGGATATTAAGGACCTGTCCAAAAGAAGCTACCCCTGCATGTCTGCCTTGGCATCTCCATTTGACTCGCATACATTAACACCTGAGCTGGAAACAGAGAGCTTTAAGCTGTTGTTTGGGTTGTCCACAAGAACAAAAAAATGTGTGGGTGTTTTGGCATCTCTGGCTGATCAGCTCTACCTCCCAGTCAGAGTTTCTGGATGATCAATAGATTTAATATTATCTTCATACTGGTGTTCTGGGGCGCTGTGGGAGGCATCATGATTCTTTTCCCTTCTGGAAGGGCAGTGAGTTTGGAGAGGATCTGTAGCCACTACAATGTGTCAATGCACAGGAGAGGTAAGGCTGAGCTGCAAAATATGTCAACAGAGAGATGGTTGTTATTGTTTCCATGGTGGTGAGTGCAGGCAGGAATGCTGAAATGTTTACATTCTTTTCTTATGCAGCCTGCTTACATTTCTGCTGTACTCCTTTATCAATCACCTGCTGAATTCCTGCAGTGAATCATGTATGGACAAGCTCCAGCTGATGGTTATTTTAAACTCAGGTGCTGATAAGAGTGTCTTCTTGTTTGTGTCAGCTTCTGCTCCATAAACGACCTCAGTGACCCATTTGTCCAGTACCCCGGGTAAAAAGTGAAAGCTTTTCCCGGATTATACTGTTAAACTGAAATTAACCTTCAAAGAGCTTTAGCAGTGGTGTTAATGTATCAACACATTACACAAAATGGTTTGAAGTGCATACTAATTTTCGTGATGGATGAGAGAGTTTTGAAAACAATAACTGCTTATTTTGGGGTTTAAAATAGTCTCCAAGTTTAAACTCTATTTCATAAAGCTTTGGATGTGTGTTGTATGAATATCTACCTATAAACTCAACTTGTCTACTTCTAACAGGGAGAATTAGGTACTTTAAAATAAGTGTGGTTCCTTGTGGTCTAGGAATGCCTTGCTGTCTCCTCTGGCTAAAAAAGAAATCTGGGTGATGAAACCAGCTGTATATGTCTAAACTACTCATATCAAAATTTGGTAAAATGAAACTGACCAAGTCTGTCTGGGATTAAGTTACAACTTCATGGGGTCGGTTTTTTTAAATCTGCAATGCACAGCCTCTGGTGCAGTTTGATGGTGGTTACTGGGAAGGAGAGGAAACATATTGCTCCTATGGATGATATGTGTGCTGCACTATAGTAGTTCCCTCATGGCTATAACAGAGCATTTCATCCACTGATGGAATATGTTCTCCAACAAAATAATTATAAGTAAATGATGACAATTTTGAATAACAGAAATGCCCTTAAGACAGTACTAGTCTTCATTTGTCTTTACTTCAGACCTCAAGAACTGGACTTCTCAATTGCATGGTCTGTCACACCTTTTTTGTTTTGCACAGTCTTGAAATGGGAGATAAGATTGAGAGAGAAAAATTTCTTATTTAAAATTTGAGCTGCTGTTGTATTGTTTCACGTTCAAAACGTTCTAGAAAGAAAAATTGAATTCATGGTAGCTTAATCATTCTGGCCTTTGGTGCAAGAAATGGGAGGAATTTTGAAAAAGACAATTTGAATTACATACAGATGCATTATACATACACATATATACATTGAGATATACAAGATAAGCCTTGTCATGAGAATTATGTAGAGACTTATTTTACTTTCAAAACATCTGTGTTTAAAACAGCGTGATTTGCTATCTAAACTTGCAAAATAGACCTTGTTTTAGCAATGTATTTACAGATGTTTAAGATGGATGCCAACATTAAAGGTTGAATGTTATTGCTTACCTACACATCCTTTCTTAAGAAGTTTTTAGCTGTCCTGAGAAAGAGCAAAACTGAAAAAACATAATTACATTAATATCCTTCTAGAAAACTGACTAAAAAAAGGTAGCAGTGGATAGGGAGCCTAAACTATTCACATTCTTAGCAATAAAAAAGAGTGATATTTGCATAATAATACAACATTATTATCTAGAATAAATTGTAGAGTGGACAGAACCTGTTCAAATTATAATGCATGAAAGGCAATAAAATATTATCAAGTTTCTTTTCAGAAGTATTATCATGAAACTGTGTTATTTTTCAGAATTTAAGCAGTCTTTAAATTAAAAAAAAAAACAAAAAACTAAGGGAAATTTATGGGAGTACTCACATTAATTGAGACACATATATCTATGCTGATGTCAATATTAATCTTTGTCAAAAGATAGAGACACCAAGACCCATTCAACCCCCTTTTTTTGTTGATTATGCAGCTCTATAGCTGGTGATGTAACCAATAACAGTGTATGTTGCAAATCCAGAACTTGGTGACCAAACACTATTTTGTCCACAACTTCCATTAAGTGTCAATTGGTGAACTGATGCATTATATTTAAAATAACAATGATAATAATTTAAAAAAAAAATGAAAAGGAAATTTCACTATTAGGTTAATAGAAATCATGCCTTTGGAAAAATACATGTTTGTATTTGGCATTTGTATAGGGACCAGTTAATTCATTCAGAGTTTTGAAGCAGTAAGTCTATGAAGAGGTTTCATGGTAGTGATTAAGTTTTATGACTCATTGTAGGTACACAATCGATTGGCACAATATATATTTGATTTTGCAATATTTTACACATCATTTTTGGCTGTAAAAACTGAAGCCAGCTTCATAAAGAAACTATAGCTCTGTAATTGGAACAATGTGTGCAATAGTACCAGTGGCAGCAGGAACAAATGCCTTTTGGACTAAATCGGAGTAACTCAGCTGAGTAAGACATTGTGGACTGAAAAGCTGTGTGTAAGGAGTTATATATTCCCTCCTTGTATGGAACTATTTTTCTAAGTTTAACAATGCAATACAAAGTATAATTCTTATCTCAAAAGAAGAGTGAATAATAAGGGGGGAAAAAAAAGAAAACTAATAAAACCCCCCCAGAGTAACACAAATTGCTCGACTTTCCTCCATTTATTTTCTAAAGGACTGGGATGAGATAATGGCTTATATGGTTACTGGCAGACACATACAGCAAAATAGCTATAGCACAACACAGAAGAAGGTAATAGACAGGAAGTAGTCAGTGGTAATAAACTCCACAGATTATTTCAAAGGTTAATTTAAATGGAAATATATAGATATACATATATAATTAAACACACACATGCACACACATGAGGATTTTATTACTTGATCATTCTTGGTTTTGTATCCTGAGCAGGAGTGAGGAGACTTCCTGGAGAACAGCAATGTGGCTGCAGTCCTTCTGGTTAGCAGCACATGCAGTGACAGCTGTTCAACCTTTTAAGTGAAAAGCATGTGCTGCTCTGCACCCCTCCTTCATTGTTACCAGAATAGCTCTGTCCTGGATTAAGCCCAAGAATACCTACAGAAGAAACAGAATTAAACCCTCTCTCAACACCTATAGCTCTATCAGACATTTCCCTAGTGACATAACCATAAGCCATGTCATTCAGGAGTGACGACAGATGTGCCACAAATCAATATTGAGAGTGGTGAGACAGTCACCGGCTGCCCAGAGAAACTATGGATGCTCAGTTCCTGGAAGTGTTCAAGAAGAAGTTGAACAGGACTTTGAACAACCTGATCTTGTAGAAGGTGTCCTTGCCTAGATGGCAGGCGGTTGGAATTAGACGATCTTTAATGTCCCTTCCAACCCAAACCATTCTATGATTCTATGACTTGCAAAGTTTTCGTTTTTGTCACTCTGTTCTGTGTTCTTCTGTTATTTGGGAAAAGGGAGTTCATATAGTCAGTTTCTTTTAGATAACTGTCCTTTTTCCCCCTCTTGTTTTGCTTTCTATCTCAGCCTTCCCACAGTTCTTTAAAGCTACTGTATCTTGTTTATTTTACAAGAATTTACCTGAGAGGAAGAGACACTGATATTATCTCTATACTTATTGCAAAACAAGTTTCAGTTCTTGTAGTTCACTTTCAATCTGTGTGAACATTGACTATTGGCTGCTTAACCACAATTTGCCTGGGATATCTGACTGAAAAAGTGTTTAATAAAATTCATAACAGTGTGAAATTTAACTGCAGTGAAATTTTCTACCCTGAAATTTGCTGGTACTAGAGGAAAACATAATGCGTAACAGTTCTGCGCTCCAACATTTGCATTTACTGGTTATAGTATTCATGCAGAATTTAACTTGCCTTCAACAGAACAAGCCTAACTTATTTAATACGACTAGAAGGGGAGCTGTTAGAATAAGACAAGAGCAGTACAAGCATGTAAAATTCTATTTATCTATGACAGAGCCCAAGGGGCTCTGAGCTGCCTAATAAGAATCCATTCTCTGCCAGTCTTCACTATGAAGAGCTAGAGACCCCGGAAGAAATGTTTATCAATGGTAATTGGACTGCCATGGCTTAGTAGTGTATCATTAATTATATAATTGCATTTGATTAAAAATCCTTACAATAGCAGTTTGCACTTGATCTGGTCTTTTTGATGAAATTAAAAAAAAATAATAGAAAAATCTTACTGTGCATTAGTAATTGTTAAATTACATTAAGGATTAGTGCTGCAACTTGCAGTTACCAGTTTCTTAATCTGTTACAATGCTAGAAAATATTACAGTTACAAACAGTCTTAGACTTTGCATGTTGACTTCAGCCCTTTTTGCTAATGTTAAACACTAAATTGTACAAAGAACATCTTGTTGGTTTTAATAGAGAGTTACTTCCAGTGTAACTTCCAAATTTTCTCTGACTAATTACGAGTATTTATGGGAGAAAGAAAAAAAAAAATTTAAAAAGGATGGAGTTAGCCTACTCCTGACTGATTTGAAATTTTTCCACCTAATCTTTGGTGTCTCATATAGAGCCTGAGAGCAAAGGCAGCTTCTGAGTATCTGTGCTCCAGTGCTTGGACAAGACTCTCAGGCCCATGACGTCGTTCTTGGGGTGCCCCGTGCAGAGCCAGGAGCTGGACTGGATGGCCCTGATGGGTGTCTTCCAGCTCAGTTTATTCTATGTTTCTGTGATATCCACAGAATTTCAGTGCACTCTGCCTGCATATTAAATGCTCTGAGTGAGGTTCTGTCCATGACAAATCTCAAGGTCCTTGGGCAGGCGAATGAGCTGTAGCAGTCTGAGGTCAGTTTTTAGCTGCCATGAGATCAGGGCAATAATGCCCTTAATGGCTGCAGGTCTAATTGAAGAGTCATGGATGCTGGCATGTGGTAACACCCTTCAAACACATCTCTGATCTCTGACCCTGCTCCTCAATGACAGCACAGTTCAAGGACCCAGGAATGTTTCCAGCATGGACAAAGCACACTCAGGCACAGAGTCACTCCTAGCTCATTTTTATGCACTGACACATAGGTTTGAAAGCTGTGCTATGGACTGGGACAGGTCTAGGGTCCTGTCTCATTGCCACAATTATTTCTATTATTTCAGCAGGCAATCTTCAGTTGAGGGGTGTAGGATGAGTGCAAGAAGATCATTTCAGTTTTTAAGTGTTGCTTTATCAAGATGCAGGAGCCAAAGCAAAGCCAATAACCTTACTTAGTTAATTGGTAAGACTGTTCTGGTTATTTGGGTCTCTGTTCCCAGCAAGCAGAGGGCCATATCATCCAGGCCTGAAAAAACTCTTCCCTGATGGAAGCAGACTTTGACTGCTTTGCTACTACTAAAAGTAGAGATAAAGCACCTTCTCTAGATCTGAGGGCTTGTGGCAGAGCTCAGATGTGCAAAGTTAACCCAAATTTCACAGTGATCAGAGGTGACCATACTCAGACTGCTGCAAGGGAATGGCTCTCTAGCCCAAGGGCTTCAGCATAAGTACTGGCTTGGCCCTTGCCCGTGGTTTGGGACAGCAGGTGAACCACACTAGGGTCTACTCTGATTGTATGGTTATGTAGTTGATTGTGTATAGGGAATAAAACAGTACAATGGAACTGATAAAGGATCCTGATATCTTAGGCCTGTTTGAGCAAAAACTGTGGGAGAGACAGACACAGATAAATTCTCCCTGGGCAATAAGTGACCAAGAAACATGTTGTGAAACTTTGTGATAAGATAATGTTACCAGGTGATGTCATGAAGGATGTGTAACCAATGTAAATTACTACCAAAAATAGAACCTATATAAGTGCCACACAAGTAAAACCCTATATAAACACCTTATATACTCAATAAAATTGGCTTTTGATCTCAACTTGGATGTCCCTGTCTCTCAGTTGCCAAAAATTGTGTCATCAAGACCCTGGTCATGTGTAGTTAATAATATAGTTATGTCCTTGGCTTCTGTTCATGTAAGTGTAGAGATGGGAGTCAAGCCACGAGTAGAAGTCGATTACAACTAACAACGCTGTTATTAGGAAAATGTGTTTGAGATCATCCCTGCTCACTGAAAGATTCAGGGAAGGACTCTGCCTTGAGAAAATGTAATGTCTTTTAATGGTTGTAAGCTAAGTGCACTTTTTTTTTTTTTAATGAAGTTTATTAGCAGTAATGTTAGAGACATAATGGTCAAAAAATATTAATATGGCTCACACTTGTCAGTAAAAGCAATCAACTTTCAGAGTGTTTCAGCCCAAGGTTGTATTTTGAAGCATATACAAGGAAAGATAAATAAATCAGGAAGAGTTGTTTCTCTATGAGATTACTGTTTTTCTCACAGAGTGACTGATTTTAATAAAGTTAACATTTCAAGAATACACTCCAAAATGTGCTCTCTGTGTTTGCAGTCCATCAGCCTCCATTCATTCGGCCAGAACCAAATACAAAGAAGAAAATCAGGGCTGCTGTTGAATTCCATTTCATGCCTTATGTTAGAGATTTGTAAAACTGTCCCTTGCTGACTTGGGGATAAGTGGAATAGTGATGAATTCAGCTTCAGGCAAGCTGCTTTTCAAGCAAACCTGTCAGGAGACAGAAAGACTCTTCATAATAATTCATTCTTGTGCTGTGTCTCAAGTGATTAATGAAGGTATAGGGCAGATCTGAAAAACAAATAACATTAACATACTCCAAAAAAATCCACAATACCCAAAAGCCAGCAAAACCCTCCAAAAACCCAAACCCAAACCATACATCACATTTCTCATTTGTAGAGGAACAAAAACTTTGGGGTAAGCACAAGAACCAGAATTAAAGGATTAATTGTGAGGAAAAAAAGTCCTTCCATAAAGTGTTTTTATGAGAATACACAATCCAGAGCACAGCACAGAACAGAACTGGATTTAATTCACCCTATTTTTACAAAATGCCTGCTCAAGAAAACAATCTCTGGAGCATCAAGTGTAAATGAACTGTGAACATAGAGATCACCAGTTGGAAAATAATGTCAATATGAAAACCAGAAATATGCAGAATCAGCTTGTAGCAGTGTACTACAACTGAGCAATTCAGCCACCAAATCATTTTTCCCCTGAGAGCAAAAAGCTTTTAATCAGTATCCAAACTGAATTTAGATCTTCCAGTGGAGCAAGGACTTCCACTTAATTGAAGCTGAAGGACCAGTGCCATGAACAAAATCACAGACATACTTATAACACCACAGCCTTTTTCTGCTTCAGAGAAATGCAATGGGATATTCTTCCTATTTTGGGAGAAATGCCAAAGATTTATGAGAGCAAAGTGTGCAATAAAAAGTGAGAGGATAAAGTTAACTTTTCTAGATTTATGATAGTATTATGGATTTTAAACTATTATTACGAGTGTCTGTGAAATGCTAATAAATAACAATACATAAAAACCACCAAATTACCTCAATGAATGCAGTTCACAAAGGTATTTTCTCTCCAATAATTCCTGTGAGATGAATCACCTACAAAGCTACAGTGCTTGGAGCAATTTTTGGTGTGGGTCTTATTTAACAGTAGGGAAAACAAAAAAGAATCCAAAGAGTTTTAAGGCATAAATTGCTACCTCTACTTGCTCTTAGTAGAAGAGCAAACAACAGGGTAGGAAAAAAAGGTGCCCTTCTGTCTGATGGATCATTCTCTCTCCTTGTCACAGTTTACTAATACTAGCTTACCTTTTTAAATTAAACTGATATTTAAAGCTTTTTCTGTTAGCAGCACATTAAGAACCCTCTGTTTGCAATTCAGTGCTGGCTACAGCTGAATGGCCTGGGCATATGCAGGAGCAAGGTGCAGGCGGCCAGAGGAGAAGCCCTTTGGTAAAATATTAATGATACACCATAGAGCATCCTGACTGAGTCTCTGAGTAACTGTGCTCCTGGCTACTGTGATTCTTCTTCCTCCAGAATGTAGGCAGCAAATAACATGAAGAGGCAAACCTCTGACAAACAAGAAAAAAATTCAAGATTCAAGCTATAGTCAAGAGAAGCTGAAGTGAACAGAAGGATGTGTGGTACACATAAAACTGGCTGCTAACAGGCAAGTTTTTGTTGTGTCTCTGATACAAAGGCAGAACTGATGGGAACTGTGATAGGGGACAGGGTGGGATTAGTCATGGGAGGGCAGCATGGATCTGACCTGGCCTGAGTTTGTCTCAGTTTTAATACTGGACTGTAACAGATGCAAGTAATTGATCTCTTTATGCTTCATTGATCCCATCTCCTCACACCACTTTCTGTCTGCTGCAAACACTGGGAAGGAGAACATCTATGGAGAATGCCTGTCAGTCTTGTCTGCCAAGATAAAAAAAGAGACATGTTTGCTCTGCATTTTGAGCCCAATGCCCCCAGCTCAGCAATCAGGTGCAGTAAAATGGAGCCTAAAGGCACCAGACATGGCTGTAAATGGTAAATGTCCTAGATAGGAAAAAGAAGATTACTGTAATGTGTAGAATATGGAAAGTTTTTAAGAAAATGGTCGAGTGCCAACATCCAACAGAGAAATAAATACAACCAGTGGATTAGAACAAATATAAGAACTCAGATGTCAGTCTTCTGTCACCAATTTTTTTTGGTGGTATATATGGCTGATTTCTAAATAAGGAAATTCTATCAAATTGCATTGAATTTCAGAATTTAAAGCATAAAATTAAAAATAGCAATGAGATATTTAGGGAGGAAACGATATTTTTGAAAACACACAAAAAAAACCATACAAATTAATTTATTTCCAATTTATATTAATTTTACTTCTAATATGCAAGAGCAACACTGGACTCAATATTTTACTAGAAAATACTTTTGTTCCCATTTCTGCTCATTCTATCTTAAAGAATTAGGGCAACTAGAGGAAGAACAGCAAAAAATTACAGCAGCAGCAACCATGAAGCAAACTGGCTGCCCTGTAGTGCAGACTGCAGTAAAGAACATTGGCTGATCAATCAATGGGAGGGGAGCAGTAAGGCACATGGAATCCACAGCGTTTTTCTGAGAAAAAAAAATATTAAAAATTATCATATGAAGTTAAAAAATATTCTTTTCTGGACTTCTCTAGTGTTTCACTAAAGATAAGCAAGTGGAGATTGGAGGTTACCTCAGTCAGTATCAGATAGAGGAATGGTGTCACAATAACCTGTACATGAACCTTCCTGTTGAAAAATCCTTTCTTGATGAGAGCAAATGTACTGAAGAAGATTATAATAATTTTACAAGAATTAAATACCTGCAGATATTTGTTTTACATAAATTATATACATTTGGGGAAGAAGAGTTTTCTAATATACCTTTTTTGAGATATTTTTTAAAATTCCCTGTCAGGAGATGAAAACCTACATATCTCGCCAAAGGGTCGTAATGTTTGACAAATTTAAAATTATCAAGACCTAATTAAACTTTGAATGATAGATTCTTAAGAAAGAGTCAGTCTTATGCCATTTTTAATGCTTGAAGTGGTATTTAATTTTGTTATTGATAATTTATGCTGGATATTTTTCTGTCTCCCGGATCAATATGTTCCTGATTCCTTATGATACCTAATATTTTCTTACTTGTTCTTTCAAGCAGTATCTTCTTAAAACATTCAACAAATTTGTTTCTTGCTACTGGAAGCTGTGATAACTTACTATAGTAGTCATTTTTGTACAGAATATATGCAAATTTATTTTTTATAATTGTTATCAACAGAATGTAATGAAAATGCAAAGTATAAGAAAAACCTGAAATTAATGAGCAAACAAATGAAATATCAGTCACTCTATCAGGGCAAATGAAAGAATGGAAAATATAAAAAGAGGAATTTACTTACACATTTTTCCTGTGTCTGGAAAGAAGCAGGGACAGATATCCTGACAGTCTCCTAGCAATGATAAAAGAAAAGGGACAATAAAGTTAACATAGATCTTTACAGTTCTCTGAATCATGATGATGAGTTACACATATTTTTTGGGTTTTTTTAGAGTGCCAGTCAAAGCATAGGAGAATTTGGAACTATGCTTCTTGAGGAATTTGGAGAACTAGGAAAACTGACTAAGCAATATGTTCTGTAGCTCTTCAGTGACTCCTTTTGCCCTCTTTTTATTGAGAGCACAAGGAAAGAGTACAGGGAGAGAAGCTGCAGGGTCTTGCCCTCGCTCAGGAAATCACAGCACCACAGAGTCATTGGGGTGACAGGAACCCCAGGAGGTGCCCAGAACCAGGTCAACCAAAGTTCAGATGGGGTTGCTTAGGGATTGGTACAGATGGGTCATGAAAATCTCCACAGATGTCGATCACCAAGCCCAAAAATTACTATATTCAAGGATAATAAGAGAGACTCTCACACTCTACTTCCTGACAGAAAGCAGAGCTCATAGCAGCATTCTCATGTCCTACTAAATTTGATTGAAAAAATAACTGAGAACTTGGTGAAAATATTACATTTGATAATAGTGGTAATTTATCAAAAACATTATGGAAACTTGCATAAAGGAGAGTAGGAGAGCAACACAGTCAACTCTTGACATTTTAAGCCACTTAAAACTCTCAAAGGAAGCCTATCACAAAGGAAAACCAGGATAGTTTACTTAGGAAAAGTAAAAGGAGAAAATAACAAAATACTATTATAATTAGATCAAATATCAAGAGAGTTTTATTTAGCCAAGAACAACAAAAAATCATTCAAGAATAGTTATCATCTGTGACAGGAAGACAGTTTTCTCAAGAAAGCAAAAATACCTAGACATGATATTCACAAGTCTGAAAGGTTTTTCTCTTTCAGTATTCACAAAAATACATCTACACTTTTTCTATCTCTCAAAAATTGTGATAGAAGGTGTTTGAGTCATTTCTGATTTTTTTTATAGTAATTAGATACAGTCAGTAACTGAACTTTTCACTTTTTTGCAGCATTTTTTATGTCATGAACTAAAGAGTAAGAAAATAAGTTTGGCCTGTTTTTCTCATGTACCTTCTGGGGAATCCAGAGATCTTATGGAACAGCTACTTTTTTTACTCACTTTCATAGCCTGATAAGCTTCTTAATGTCCTACAAGGTAGCAAAAAAATCCCTGTCTATACTTAAAAGTCTTTCAGAGAGTAACATCTAGTTTACAAATTCCATGGCATTCAATGTCACTCCTCAGTACTATTAAAGGTCCAGTGTCGGGTGGAGTTGAGATCAGGGAATATCCTCTTCCCAGAAATATAAATGGACATTAAAAGTGTTTTTTCTAAAGACATCAGACAGGGTAGTGTATTTGATGCAGTCTGATTTTCAGCAGATATAATTGTTGATTTCTTTCTATTATATGCTGCCTATAAAAAGGGGAAGACATTTTTTTTAGTATCAACCCCTTTTCTAAAGCTGACTCACACCAACACAGCAGTCAATTCATATATTGGGTTATTTTCCACTCACACACCTGAGCAAATTTCTTCCTTATCTCATAGGGTGTAATGTTCTAGTCTGTAGTCTTTCTTACATTGTTAAATATATTGTTAACAGAAAAAAGATTGAGTTTTGTACAAAAGAGTATCTCTGGAGTAAATGCAATGCAATCTATTGCATTCATTTCGGGGATCCAGCAGTAATGATCTAATGCTTCAAGTGGTGTATTTCTAATTGTAATTAATGTTATTTTTCTGAAAAGTTGATTTTATCAGTAATAAAAAACAGACAATAAAATTTATTTTCATGTGCAGTCATTAAATGAAAGGAATATTTTAAGCATTTCTAAAATACATGTTTATATGTGCTAAATCATTATCTTGTTTGATTTTTCCTTTAAAAGAGAAACCATTGTAAAACAAACCCCAAAAGCCAACAGGTTAATTTAACGTACAAAAACACTGTTCTCCTCTGCAAGTGAAAGACAGCAGCAGCTAAATGAATTCTGATGTATCCAGTTCCTACCCTTTTGACCATTAGTTCCAAATCCATTTCTCTGTATGAATTAGAAGGGGAAGAAAAGGGTGGGTACAAGAGGGTGGGAGAGGGAGATGAATGGAAAAGTGAATATGTCATGCTGGCTTTTCTCCTGAAAGAAATTTCAGACTGAAAAATGGAAAAAAATCCAAAATTATCTGATGGCTAGAATTAAGTCCTCAACAAAAACCAAAAAGTTTTTCTTAATGCTACTAGACACAGCCCTGCTGCTTTTATTGTGGTTTTGTTTACAAAGATTTCTGGCATGAGAGTTCAGTGAAGAAAGTTTTCGGAGCTGATGGGCCAGGCCAAAGTACGACTTGAGACATCTCAGGAAGACACAGAGATGGTGTCTGTGACTGTGTGCCCATCCTTGTGGAGCACTGGGGAGGACAAAGAGGAGAGGACAGGGTGTGCCTCACCCGACCCTGTGGAATGTTGGAGCTCAAAATCTTTTAGGAGGAGCTCTGCTCCTTGCCATAAAAGTGATAAATAGCATACACTGACCCAAAACCCTGATCCTCTTTTAACTCAAAAAACCTAACCAAAAAATCCCCAACCCCACACAGATGATTTTCCTAGGGTGTGTTTTGAGCACATGACATATATTTGGAATTGCAAATGCAAAAGTATTACTTTTTAAAATAGAAAATGATTTTTAAAAATTTAAATAAGAAAAAACTATTATTCTTAGGTGTGTTCATTGTCCTATGCATGTAAGGCGATGATATTAGATAATAAATTGTAAACCACCAAAGTTCATATCTAAAAAAAAGTGTTTATGAAATAATCTGAAAGTAATAGTGTTCTAAAAAGAAGAGTAAATTATTTCCCAGCCTTTAAATGCTTTGCATTCCACTGCTTGATTTTGTAATCACACTAGTTGTGTTAGTACTTTCTTTGCATTAAATTTCTTGGTGTTTCTAAGGGGGGGCCTGAAAATAGCTGTAGCAGATTTTATAGAAGAAACATGCCAATTATTTTTGTGAATGACATGTGCCCTTTCCCTTACAGTGGAAGATGATTCACAGTCCTGTTCTTTGGGCATCTAAGGGTAAATCCAGAGTAAAACCAAATGTATAATAGAAGTAAACCTTGGAGATTATTGTTAAATTAAAACAAAATGTGCTATAAGGAAATAAAATAAGCATGGTTTATTTTCAGCTATTAACTAAAGTATACCAAAGATTGCATTAGACAAGTTCTTTGCTTTGTTGAATACCGGTGTCTAAGAAAAATAATGTCCTCATTCATGCACAGGGTTAGAAATACTTGTAAGTTACATAAGCACTAAACTGATTTTCTTCTCATAATACAAGATTGTTTTTCATCTCAGTTGAGATTTATAGGCCAAAAAAAAAGTGCAATCCCTAATTTTATAGTTTTCAATAAGTCCAAACATTTTATCACTGAAGTCTAAAAACACCATAAATATCTTGGGAGGTTTCAAGAAAATGAAATAATGCCATATGGACACTACTATTGGATTTTTTTATTCAAAACTGATTAGGTAACCTACGAAAAACTGGTAAATGAGAAAAATGGAAGAAAAACCAAGGAATGGCCACTAGAGCTGTGTGAAGTCTCACAAACTTTGAGATAAATGGTAAAAAAATGGAGGTAAAAAAGAGAGGGTAAAAAAGGGAGGACACTGCAAAATTTCAGTATTTTTGGGTGACCTTCCAATCCTGCACAACAGCAATTTCTTGCAATATTTGAAAATTCAAAGAGTGAGGATTGAATTATATATTTTTATTACCATTAGTTTTGCACAGTCATATTATTGGCAAGTAATAAAGTAAATAAAAGCTATGTGCAGGTTTTTCAGCATATGGGAGAATACACTTTTTTGGCCTTTCTGATTTGCTTCAGTAGCATTTGTAGGAAGCTATTTTAGGAATTTACTGAATTTAAATTATAGCAACTGTGCTAATTTGCTTTGTGTCTTAATGCATTATAGACACATTATCCATGCTGGTTGCACATAGTGGGTTAATGAAAGCAGATAGCCAAGCAGAGCAAAGAAATTTTGTAAAGAAATGTTTTATTTTTGCCAATAGAATAATTATTCAGTACTCAAAATTTTATTTGCAATTTATAGGATACTATACTTCACTTTTACTAATGCTAACATATCTGATACTTTTTTCATTGAAATACTTTGATGAATTAATATATGGGTTTAGATTTTAAAAAAACTTAACAGGTGTAATACATGCACTCTTTAATGCATGTATTACACCTTTAATACATCTTTAAAAGATGTGTATTTCTCCCCTGAAATTTTCATGTTCAGCATCTTATTAACTATCAGAACAAGCTGTGATAGCATAAAACTTTTAATTTTTCTGAATCAAGTGAAGTGGGAATTATTTCTACACTAAAACATATTGTTCAAGATAATATGTGAATTCCTTTGAGAAGATCTAATTTATTGTGGTCTAAACAGAGGTAGTGGAATGACCAGAATTGAATATGACACAGATTGGAAGCTGAATACAAGACATCTCTTATCACCCGAGTTTTTGTGGTAGAAATCCCTATGGTAGATCAGTTAAGCTTTTAGAAAGTTTGTAGTATCATGAATAACCATGGCAATAATAAATCAGTAACACTGTTAGAATGTTGATAATGAGCTGCTCAGTATCTGTACACGGTTGTACAGTTTATTAGGGGTCTTTAAAAAATCGTAGCCTTTATTATGTTTTGCAATTGTAGTATAGTATAATATACTTAACTAATATGAAAGCCTAGAAGAATTTTGGAAATTCTGTAACATCTAGCAATATAAATATACTTTCAGATTCTGAAAAATTGAAAAAAAACTCTCACCCTAAAACCAAAAATCCAAATCAGTGCTTACACAATCACCCATACTTTCCTCATAAATCTGT
Organism: Poecile atricapillus; assembly: GCF_030490865.1. Lineage (NCBI taxonomy): Eukaryota > Metazoa > Chordata > Aves > Passeriformes > Paridae > Poecile > Poecile atricapillus. Next base: position 12,487,760 of record NC_081250.1, read on the forward strand.
TTCCTAGGTAACAAGTAGATCATGATAGAACTAAATTACAATGTAGAAGGGAACAACAACCTGCAGCATTCCCATGTTAAAATGTCTGACAAAGGTTTCTGCACCAAGGATAGGGCATTGCAATATGCATGGATCAGTGACACTTAAAATTACTGTCTTAAACCTTCATACTTATTTTTGTTATCTTTATTGATTTTAGCTTAAATTATTTTTTCCCCTAAAATATTTTTTTTTTCCTAATTGTGGTGCAGTGTGAAAAACACATATTGAGGTGTCCTATTACACTAAGTGCCACTGAGTTTCATATTTAGGGACTGTTTCACTTGTTGATGGAAATTCTAGAGCAACAATAGAAAGGAAAAGTAGAGAAATGGTTTCATGAATGGAAAAGGGAGTCATGGGGCTCACCTCCCTTTGACCTATAAAAATCATATGCCTGGGAGTTACTTTCTTGTGAGATTAAAAATGAACAAATAAATAAATGGCAGCTGGGGTGATCTCCATGAGATGCTTTGCTATAGAGGACTGAAAAGCAGCAAACCACAGCTGTATACATACTCACAGGTACATGTCTCCCATGCAAGAAAAGAAGTCTAGGTATTAAAGTCTCCTAAAGAGCTACCAGTTCTGTAATCCAAAATAAAAATTCATTATCTTACTCTTAAAAGAAATTGAATATTTCCAAAGTTTTTGGAAAGCTGAAATGTAGTTAATTCTCACATACTTCTTGACACATTCATGCCCAAGCTCCCCATCTTTAAGATTCTTATTTCACTGAATCATCTGAGATTTATAAAAAAATAAAAATCAACAAAACAACAAGACCCCACCACCACACAACAAAACAAACAAACCACCACCACAACAACAGCAAAAACAACAATCCAGCAAAAAGTCCCTCTGTACTACAGGGGTCATTCATTTCAATAATATGAAGTGAAAACTATTGTTGCTGGTCAACAGTTTCCTGATTGCAGGGCTAGGAAATAGGGCCACCTGACTGTGCAACATAAATGACAGGTAAATCTGGTTCAATTTGAGACTAAAGCAATTTGGAGCAATTCTACTCAGTTGTTTGGGTTCAGCTTCTACTGATTCCATTATGAATGGCACCTTAAAGCTGGATGAATAGACTAGTTGCAATCTAGTAGAAATGAATGTTTATAGTCACACATATTAAGAAGCAGCAAGAATAAATATAACTTGTTCTTCTGAGGATTTGTGACTAATAGTTTTATCAACATTTAGTGCTTACAGTCCATCCTTAAACTTATTGAGCACACAGACTGTGAACTAGAAGATCACTTAATTCAATTTTAAAGTACTGAGCCAAAAATGAGAGCTGAACACAAGGTGATCATCTAAAATCCTCAGCATTGACAAGATGGCCCAACTGCACTTGTCAAAGTTGGGGTGGATGCATATTTTGCAGGACAAGAGATGTGGTAAGAAACACCTGAGATACAATCCCAGTGAGAAAGAATTTGGCTTTGTTTTTAAAACCCACTCACACTCAAAAGGGTAGTTTCTGCTTTCTAGCTTTTGCTAGTGAAAATGGACAAAATCACGGAATTTGTGTAATTGGATGATGTCTTTGCTCCCATGGTATGGCTTTATCTTTTACAAAGTTTTGATTAGAGCTCTGTAATAATATTTGCATTCAGAGCAAAACTGCCAGATTTTTTGGCTTTCCTCCAGTTCCACTCAGGCACAAGTAATTTTGGCAAGTTGCCAGACATATTTTTGTTTTCATTCTCAGTCATTGAAAGCAGTTCTTGTAATCTCTGTTTTTCCTAAGGTCTTTTGTCCCATTAAAGGTGACTGCCATGAGTTCAGGTTGAATCATGCAATTCACAAGTGTTTCAGAAATAAAATGCAGATGGAAATGGAGACCCCAAGGCTTGTGAGTGGGAGCTGCATTAGCATGTCTCCCCAGCTTTTCTGTTTGAACTGATGTTTTAACAAAAATCCAAAGGTTGCTTTTCTGTATTTTACTTTTCCAGTGATTGGCAGTATTACAATATTTACCGATTTACTTGCTTTGGATAACCTGCCCTAAAAGTACTGCCCAAAGTGCAGAGGGTGAGATGTCTTTGATTACAGCGAGGTGAGCCTGCAGCTCATCCCACAGGACCAGCTTCTCACCATGCCCACACTGTTCATGAGTCCTTTGAGCAAGCTTGGCAAGACTCCATCCTGTCTTTTTCTGTGCCTAAATAAGGTGGGTAGAAGGTGGGGGGAAAAAAAATAAATCTTTTTCTGATTCTACCAGTGACCCCAGGCAACTGATTTCAGTGACCATTGAATACCTTTGTCTCTGGGCTGATGGGTTCTCCTTTTCACTGTCCTCTGACAAAAACCTTTTGAGAACCGTTTTCAGAATACTTGGAGGCCGTAGATACAGCTTCTTTTTGTTTGTTCTCCTCTTTTGTTTAGTCAGCTGAGTGCCTCTTCCATGCTCTTTAGGTGTAAGAGATGTTGTTCCCTGCCTAAAAGAACAACTTCAGGTGCAGGTGACACAGTGAAAATCCCCCTGAATCTCTAGTACCTGATGGCACCAGTAGTGAAGAGCTTAACAGCTTAAAGAACACTATTACAAATTTTGAAGGAGTTTCCATCTGCATTTTCAAGAAGATTATAATGAATAGACCTTGCCTGAATAATTAAATGCAATCTATTTTCATAAATTATATCTGTCATATGATAGACCTAGTAATTAAATAATTGGAGCTGAAAATCTAGAGCTTTATTGCACCTCAAAAAAAAAAAAAAAAAAGAGAATTCAATAATAAAAGTGAAGTGAATTTCAAGGACTGTTGTTCAGACTCAAAGATTTAAACTTAACAAAGTAAGATGATTATGTAAAAATATCATTCTGGTCTTCTAAGATTTCTTCCACACTTGTCTGCTGTTTGACATGTTACCACTCACAATATTCTCTGGCAGATGCTACTGTTTGTGCTTTCCCTATTGTTAAAATGACCAAAGCTCACAAAAAATTGCAGTCAAAATTAATAAAAAAAGACCCATATATTCTTTTCTTGTTTATTTCAGCCAATAGATGTAGGCAAGTATAATGACAGTCTATGCATATTTAAAACTTTAAGTGTGAAGATGATTATTTGAGACTCTAAAACGTTTAGCAAGGAATAATATAAAAAAACCTGTGCAAGCATCTGTGAGCTAAAGGTCAGATTAACTGCTTGGTGATAAAACATTGTGGAATCCTTTTTTCCCCCTAAGAAATGTACTATATTAACAAGAATGGAAGGTTTATGTGCGGACACTAGAACTTGTACTTGTCATGGAATATGACATAGGTAGTCTATCCTTAATTCCTTCCCATTGCTAAGGTTTGAATAATAATATAATAATAATTTTAAATAATTTAGAAATAATTTAAAAAGAAAAAAAGAATAATAGTTTTTCATCTCTAGTTTTTCTTTTTATTCTAAATGTATATCACAGTTCAAATACAATTTTATGAAAATACCTATGTACAGAAGAACAAAATTTTAAAAAGAATAGTGATGTTTAGTTTGGAATAGCCCTTTACTCATATTTTTTTGAACATCTCATGTAATTCCAGGGCTAACACACAATGAACAGATTTCATCAGATTATATTGCTTGTTCATAGTCATGACTAAGTATTGCTAAAAATAGCAGTTCCTGACATGAACTAAGAATTCATAAATGTTTTTGCTGATATTGCACTAGAAAAAAAAAAAATAATGGAAAAATACTCTTAGCTTTTGGAAATTGTTAGAAAATTTTGAAAATAAATTTGTACAAAAATTTTAATTTAAAATATTTATATTTGTTGAATTTGTCCAAATATAGTCCCTACAAAAATTTATCTCTAATTAAATTTCAAACTTCTGTTCCTTTTGGAGCAGAACTAGATTTTCTGCAGATTGACAAATGACAAGTCCTTTGCTTTGTTAAATAAAATTTCCACAACCTGAAGTTAAGCGCAGTGGCATTGGTCGATATGAATCAGAAAGGTGATTAGAAGAGTTTGCCATTTTTAAAGTATTTTCTCTAGCTTTTTTTTCCCTATAACATAAGGACATTCTAGGAGAAAATGTAATTGATTGATCATAGTCCTTTTTGATTACCAAGTTGAAAGTGTGCCCATAAGAATTTTGCCATTACTCCATACTTTCCTTCCCCCCAAGTCAGGTGCAGTGAACTGCATGCTTTGCAAGACAAAAAAGAATGGGTCAGTTATTGTCATGGGTTAGCTTCACCTTTAAGACCGAGTAAAAAAAAAAAAGGGAAGTTGAAGCTACTGGTGACTGATGGGAGTTTTTCTTCTTGACCAATTATCAGTCATTTCAAGAATTGACAGCAGATCTGACCATTAAAAAGTGAATTCAACTTGTAAACACTCCCTTAAGAAGTACACTCAGAGCTGTCTCGTTCTCTTTTTGTTTCCGGCTCTGGAGAGGTAACAAGGCTCTGTCTTGGCTTTCCCCCCCCCCTCCCAGGCCCGGGACAAGGCCGCAGGGAGGGGGGGGAAGGAGAGAAAAGCAGTTTAGCAGTTTAGTTCAGTTTTCAAGGTCTGCTGCTAGACTGAAACCGGACACTATGAACTTTTGTAGCTTTCTTCTTTTAACTCCTTTATTACCTAGATAAACAACAGATTACTCCTTTTTCTTAGAACAGACAGAGAAAGAGAGACAATTAACATGTAAGACATCATAAACCTACCAAAGACAGTGAAGAAAAAAGTTAAGTTTAAATAAGAAAGAGAGAAAAAGAAGATGCTTGTTGCTGAAAAGTCTTTCTGTTACAGCTATGGAGATGGACAGTAGTTTAAAGACTCCTTTAATTCATGGCTAGAGTATGGGAGGAATAGAGTATTCAAAGTGTGGACTTTAAAGAAAAGAAAGATGATTGTGATGCTGTGAGTTGCTGGAACTTGCGAGTGAAGTGAAGATTTTAAAGCCTTAAAAGAGCCAGAGAGATGGCTGTTTTTCCAGGAGGGCTCACAGAGAGAAATGAAGAAGATTTCTACCTTTGAATTACTTATCCTTAAAAATGACATCCCAGGACTTAAAATGACCCTTGCACACCTCGGAAGAGTGTACAATGGGAGGAGTAAATTCTAGAAACTCTATGAATTAGCAGAAAGAGACTTCTGTTTCTCTGCTGAGACTGATGAAAAGACTCAAAAAATTGAGACTGTTTTTGACCACCAAGATTCTAAATTTTTTGTCTCTATGTTGTTATGTGTACAAAGAAATAATCAAGTAGTGAAAAGTAAAAGGGTTCTCTGAAAGTTTATTTTGGTATTCTTATTCTAATAGCTTGTTAATAAACTGTCTTTATTCCTTTTAAGTTTTAAGCCTGTTTTGCTCTTATTTTAATCCATATCTCTAGCAAGAAATAAGTAGTTTTTGTTACTAGCTTAAAACACGACAGTTATCCCCACAGTAATTTTCAAATACTTTTTGGCTTCATATGTATTGAAAAGATAGAAGAATTGTGCTGTATATCAAATTAGTCAGTAGACGACAAATGATGCCCCCTCACCCCCAGCCCATATGCTACTTGCTGTGCAGACTGTGCCTATTGTAGATATTGTGAGCTTAGTTTTGTCAAATCATCACATCCTTTGTGCTCCTTCTGACTTTCCATACATACCCTCTCCCCTCCTCTCTGTTAAATGATGAATTTCCCAAAGACCAGCTCCTTCTGAGGTTGTGTGGCCAAGTTACTGAGGGCTGTTTCAGCAGCAGAAGTTTGAGGGGAGGGGGGCTTCTCTCACCCCCTTCACAGTTCTGTATTGAAATTTGACACAGAATTAGCCAATTATTTCACATGTTCTCACTTTCCACTTCTTTTGAAAATGTTCTTGATACCAAGTTTAGCAGTTTTGTCCTTAGCTGATGTGTGTGCAGCACACATTTTCTGTTCAGGTATTAAAATTTTAAGAGGTCATTAGAGACCTTTTCTTAACACAGTAAATTTATATCTTGCCATTCACTTATGTGAAGCACATGTGGCTGCTGATGATCCTGTGGTAGAATAATTATCCCATATTTAACAACTTATATAACCTTGCTTTCAGTAATTCAAGGTAAGGCTATTTTTACACAATTCAGTATTTTGCTAGAGTTAGCACATTATGCAAAGTTATTCTAGTTAAAGAAGTGATAGAGCACCACAGGCCAGCTAAAATATACAAGAGAAAAAAAAGATGTTAAATAGGACCAGCGAAATGGTCTATCCACTCTTGTATTCAATCACAGCAGATATTCAGATCTAGTCTTAGAAAACCTGAAAAGAAGCTTCACCCTCTGTTCATCTCCCTTCTCCCTTTTCTCTCAAGAAAGGTTATCTGGCTGCATAAGTAATTCATTATTATTATTTTTCATTGGCTTGTCATATGAGTAATTTTTAAGCAGTTTTCACCACCAAAATTGACAGAAATTTCTTCTTGCAAACTGACAATGCAATTTGATTCAATTACAGAGGTATACTAGACATTTTAGCAGGACTTCCACATAACTGTATTGACAAAATGTCCACAACAAACTGAAGTAATTGCATTTGAATTTGCAAGAAAAAAAAAGAAAAACTTTAGTAGCAATCCTGTTTAATATGTTTGAGAGTACAATTCATGGAAAATGTGAACATGGAAGACATGACTGATCACTGCCTGAAGAAAATCATTCTGTCATAAGAGAAAAAACTTCATTAGTATGCAAAACCTTTTGGCATGTTCATAGAGAATCAAGGACAGGACTGGATCATCAGTGTACTGTGAAATCTTCCACACAAAATGTTTCATGTGCAGTCTTTTATTCTGCCTATTCCAACGATGCATTTTCAAGGACTAAAATGATCTCTCAGTTTACTTAATTTTCATCTATTTGATAGCAAAACCCAAGAGACAAGCTGAGCTTTTCCCATGAGGATGTGAGCTTAGACTCTTCTCTATGCTTACCATGCATGTTCATCCTCAGTTATTCTGCCAGATTTAGGAGACAAATAAATCTTTACTGGGGAAAATTTTTAATGTGATGACTTAAGAGAAGGAATATGACTTGCTAAATGCAAAAAAGGGCTTGAAAAAAATGACAGAAATAGGAGCTTGGCACAGGAGAGAAGGAAATTGAGTAAAATGGCATCATACGAATATTTAAATTAATATAAATCATCAATGCTGGTTTCTAGTATACTCATGACAAGGAAAGGTTCCTTGCAAGCACATTCTTGTGAAATACAGAATGAGGATTTAAACAGTTCCTCGGTATCAGCAAGCCTGAAAATGGCAAGTAAAAAGGAGCATTTGGAAACATTTTGCTTCCCCACAGCTGCTCCAGGGTTTTCTGTGTCCTGAGGACTGCATCTGCAGGCAGCTGGAGAGCAACCTCCCATGCCCAGCTCCAAGGCTTTCTGCACAAATTCCTCACACCACTTCCCCTGGCACTGAGTACCTCCTTGAGCATGGAGTCACAGCCCAGAATTTCCCTTTTCTCTCTGATCAGGCCCATGGGGAGGCAGCTTGCAGTGGTATAAACATTGTGATGAATTTGTCACACAATGAAAACACTAATGAAGCTTGTGGCCTTATATTCCCCTTCCTTTAGGTCAAATGTGCAAATTTTAAAATCAAACATTAGAAAGGAAAAATAGGAAGGTGGAAGGATATAGGATTTGAAGAATATGGTAATGATTTTAAAAACTGCATGAAGGTGGGGCTTTTTTTAAACTACTTAATGTTTCAGTTCTCTTTGAGTTTCATCTGTTTCAATGTTTACTAATAGCTCAAACAAACACAACTCCAGTCTAATTTAAAGGAAAGATCATCTGAACTTCTTTCCATGCAGTCTCTAAAATAAGACGGTGAAATGGAAAGCATGAGAAGTCAGGTTCTATTCAGATCAAAACTAAAGTCCATTTACTTTATGAAGCTGAAAGAAACACTTGACTTCAGGTATTCTTTCCCTTACTGTCATGAGTGACCAAATTAAATTTTACTGATTTATCCCTTCAAGATATTGTCATACATAATAAATGCCTACATAAAGAAACTGCAATAAGAAAAAAATCTTTAACTGCTGTTCTCTATGGCTGCAAATGCACAAAATATGAAAGTGAATCGTTTTTATTAGAGTTTCAACTTTGAAAGTCCAGTCATGCTGTGAATTTGGTGATATAAATTAAGTCAGTGAATAAATAAAATATAAAGTCAGTGAAGTTGAAAAGTCAATTTTTCTTCTTGCATAAAGCAGCAGAGTTCTACAAAAAATTATCCAAACTCTGTCAAATTGCACCATTCATATAGCAAGGTAACTCAGCAGAACTGTGTGTGGCATCGTTTTTCCCAGTCTATTTGCAACTCATATTTTAACCTAGAGATATGTGATTGTCTATACATGCAGCTAGTTGCTGAACTTTTTGTGAGCTCATTTTCTGGATGTTTTCAACTAAACCTGAAATTAAGTAGTTAAGATTTTCACTTGCTAAGATTATTTTTAAAATTATCAGAAATCACAATAATGCTTTATAACTTCCCAGTTCCTGTCAGTAAAGGGCTATTGAAAAAAAAAGAAAAAGAAAAAGAAAAAGAGATCTGTATACCCTGACTTTTGTTTTGAGCAAGTCAGTTCGGTTTTTTGATGCAGGCATTCTGAGAGGCTACGTGGATCTTTGGGCCTCAGATATTTATGAAAATACCTATAAGTCTCAGTTTCCATATCTGCCAAGCACTATTCTACCCAAATGTGTGAGCTTCTTACACTCAAAATGGTGTTGTATTCAGATACTTCACTGATGGAAGGCATATGCATACCCTCTTTGTATTTTCTAGTCCATGATTTTCCTACTTTAAAGAATGCTGTTATTTTAGTTTTGATATATTTTATTTAACTGATGTGGAAGGTAATCTCAGTGATCTCAGTGTATCTGCTAATGCTATCTGTCAAGCTTTAGAGATTACACTGCAGGGGCTGTTTTCAGAATTGCAGTGGATCAATAGCACAAGATTGTTTAAGCACACTTGCCTTCTTCCCACCTGAAGCAAATGGTTTGATTATCTCTTCACAGAGATTATGACACAAGGTGCTGACTATGGTTTTAATTTTATTTGATTGATGGATTTAGATTTCAGCTGCACACTATGCTTATCCACCCACAGTTCAGTTGCCACATTGACATGCCTTTTTTTTGTGTCTGTATGTCTCATCTGAAGAGTGGAGATGATATAGTGGAATAATAACTCTCCAGTTTAATATTCTGTTGAGCATCCCCAACTGCAGTTCAGCAAATGCAAAGCTGAGAAGTTTGCTCATTACATTTCTGAAAGCTGTTATCTTATTGGCCTTGGAATATGCTAAAAGAAAATAGAAGCCTCAGAAACCAAATGAAAGGCATTAAAAGTAAAAGCCCAGAAGCTCAGTTATTGAGCTGAAAGAAGTTACTTACATATGAAAGAAGCAAGAAAAATAAGCCATTTGCCCCAGGCCGCCTGATTTTTGAGGGCCTCATTACATTACAACAGATGTAGTCTGGAGCTGATATTTTTTTTTCTTTTATCATATGTTTGCAAAAATCATTCTGAAATTGTACATATTATGTCTCCTAGTCAGTCTCCCTACAAATGAAATCAAATTTCTTGCAGGAAAAAAAAAAATAAAGAAAATAGAAGACAAAAAAAACCTTGTACAATTTCACAATATGTCACAACGTGGTACAATATTTATTTATCCACTCTGCTTCTATTGTACAATGCAACCAACATAGCTGCAAAGGCAGTCTTTACTCTTCTAAGATTCTTTTCCCACAAAAATGGATAGAGATGCTAGCAACCCAGAAAGACCTTGAAGATTTGTGATATCCACCAGTTTGCCTCCCAGTATAACTCACCTTGCTGGGCTTTGGATGGTAGGATATAGGCAGCTGGATTGAAGGTGCCCAGTCTCACAGTTCTGGCAGACCAATGATGTCTTACATTAATTACCAAGTATAATTAAGCAATCATTTCTATTTTCACACTCAGTGGTATCCAAAGAAGCTTAAATCCACAACAAAATTTTTATTATGTGGCTATTTTATAGCCTAAAACCAGCAAGGAAGGGCCATCAGTTTGCTGAAATGCCAGTGTTCCCCATCCATCTGCATATTTCCATAATGCCCATATCTGGTGGTGTGGACACATGTTATTTAGTTTTGTCCTGTTCCCCATCATAAAGTAATACACAACTCCTATACCAAATATATTGAATTTCGGAATTTTAAGCTTTTTTTTTTCTTTAATTAATCATCATAAAAGGTCGAAAAGTATCTTAATTCTCTATTACATGCACACAAAGTATTGCTATTTTCTCCCTGTTCATTTGAGATCTAATAGCCTGTCTGCCCAAGCTGTGAAATGAAACCCTAGGTCTCCAATTAAGAGTCAATCACATAAATCTTGAGATGGAGAAGCAGCACAAACACTTGTTCAGAGTTTCAGTGTTACATTATGCCTTTAATTGTGATGACCTTTCCCCATGCACTGCTTTAATATTGAAATCATGGACTGGAATGAATGCTTTTTATCTTTAGATTAGGTTGGTGTAAGGCTGCTATTTGACTTGCTCTTTATGACAAATGCCAAAAGACAAATTCTGATCTCATGTACAGTGGTGTAAATTTAAGGTCTCTCTATAGATTTTCATTTCATATTAAACCACTAATTAGTTCTGTATGAATCACCTGGCTCCTCTTTAAAACATGTATGCAGTGTGAATAACAGAAAGAAGAGGAGGTTTTAATAAAATACAAGCTTTATATTGGCAATAGTCTTTTCTGGTTTTTAATTTACCTGTTAACCAGAAAAAAAGAAAAAAAAGTAATTAAAGGCTATTATTGAAAAAATACAATATCATTTCAAAAATTATGGAAGATAGATACTTTAACAGGATTATGTTAATGATATAAACACGGACGACCTGGGTTAAATAAACATGCATGAAGTAAATATTGGGTACATTGGGTAAAATAAGCATGACAGTGTAATAAATATGAACCATTTACCCTGGATAGGAAAGGAGGCCAGAAAAGATAATTTATATTAAAAAGTCTTGTCTTCCAAGCTCGAGAGCTGCCCATCCCAGTGAGCAGAAAACTAAAATATCAGGAGGCCTGTGTGGATGAACATGGAGCTCCTGCCAAAGCTGAAACACAAAAATTATATAGAAATACAGAGTTCTGAGCTTCCCAGGGCCAGAGGAATATGGAACTACCATGCTGGAGAGAGGCCAGCAAAGAGTCACTGAGATGATTAAGGGACTGCAGCCTGCCTTGTATGAGGAAAGACTGAAGGGAGTGGAGGACTCAGAATGTGCTCAGTGTGAAAAGAAGGCTCAGAGGGAAACCCACCAATGTGTATAAATATCTGAAGGGAGGCTGTGAAGAGACAAGTTCTGGACAAGCTGCCTCAAGGACAAGAGACAATGAAGACAAACTGAGAAACAGGAAGTTATATCTGAACATAATGAAACACTTCTGGAATGTGAGGGTGACAGAGCAGTGGTACAAGTTGCCCAAGGAAGTTGTGAAGTCTTCATTCTTGGAAATATTCTAAAGTGTCTGGACATCATCCTGGACAACCTGTTCTTTGTGCACTCAAGAGCTGCACCTCTTGAGCAGGTGGGTTGAATCAGATGACCTCCAGAGTCAACCTCAATAATCCTGTTATTCTATGATATCAATAGAGAATCTAACCCATTAAATGTCAAATGGTCAGCAAAAAATTCCATTATCAAATATGAATATGAAGATATTAATCTAATATCATGATTGAAAACAGTTGAACAATTTGTTCAGTAAAGATCTTGCCCAGACTCACTCTATCTCTAAATTCTAATATCACATTTCTCTCTGAAAACTTGTGTGACAGTTGAGGGGTTTGGGATTTGGTTTGTTTGTTTGCTTTCTTTTTTCTGTCAGCTCGACATCTGAGCTGAAGAACTCTCACTGGGCAAAGCTTAAATTAGGGAGCCAAGGCTACAGGATTAAGAGGTACAGCCTACGTACACCCTGTGCAGAGCTTAACTCATAACATATTAATCTGTGTTATCATTGAAGCAAATGGAATGTGGAATCCCGCTTCTAGTCTTCAGGATTTTATGTTGTGTTTCTGTAAGATTTGCTTGGGTTAAAATTTAAGATATTGCAAACATTTTAGAGTTAGTGTAAAAAGAATTCTTGGTATTTCAAAGCAGAGCAGCTTTTCTCCACACAGTACCATACAGACTGTCACATGGTGTGAAGGACTGCAGTAATGGACTGTAGTAGCTGTGCAAATGAAAAGCTTTTCAAGGGGAAAAAAACGTGATTCTTAGAATGTGAGATGCAAAGTGTAAAACAGAATAAATATACCTTGTGATGCAGAGTAGCAAATCTGTGCCTAAAAGTATTCAGCACAAAGAATAAAGAAAAACAAAATAAAAATAATTTTAAAAACTAATTTAATTGAACAACTGAAGGAGGATAGCTCTTCAGAAGTCATTAGGCTAAATGCATCTTGTAAGGAACAGGATATTTGATAGTTAAGGTATTATTTTCAGTAACTTGGCCCAAAAAAAGCAATAGCAACTGCTTACAATATTGAGTTTGCAGAAAAAAAAAAAAAAAAAAAAAATGTGTTCAAAGAAATGAAAGCATGACTTGATCTGTGAGCTTTTGAGAGAAGTAATGTAAAACTCAAAAAATACAAAGTTCATGTGAATTCTACACATTCAAAAATGAAAAAATAAAAAGAAAAAATTCTAAAAGAGAGAGATCAGAAATAGCTTTTTTTATTTGAGGTTCATTGATTCTTATGTCTAATATCATTAGGTCAGATCAGAGGTCCTAGCCAGTGTATCAAACACTTGCCATGGAACATTTTCGTGGAGTGACATTTCCCTTGAAATGTCTTCTCTCTTCCAACAGATATGTGCTCAGGGGATTCTGGAATGAAGTTAAATCTCAACCATTGTTTTTCTCATACTTATATAATTATCTAATTTGTCCTTGAACACAATATTTCTTTCTTTTCTTTGCAATATTTGGTTTCTATGGATGTGTTCTCACTGCTAAACAAACAAAAAAAGGTCAGAAACTTACACTTGAAGCCAAATATGGTTTGTTTTACATCCTTGTAGCCTCATGAGTAGCTTGGCCATATCCTTACTACATAACACAAATTGTACCTCATGGACAAGTGTTCCCCCTGACACTAAGACAACTATTCTTGCATTAATTGGTTCAAAATGTATAAGGTAATGTCTGAACCATGAAAGGCTAAAGAAGACCAGTACTGTGGTGCTCTACAACAAGAAATGGAGGATATTCACCGCCTTCCCCAGGTGTACCCACTGAGATCAGGTACAGGGTGGGAAACAGTCCATGTAAAAAGCCTGAACAGTGCACAAGAATTGTCTGTGTGGGAAATGGGACAAGCTAAAGCTGGAGAAGACCATCAGATCCATTGTGCAAATGGCTTCTTGTCTGTAACTGAGTTCATGATCTTATTCTGGTTTAATCGGCTGAGTCTCTGCATTCAGACTGCACCACTGCAGTCAGTGGTGGCTGCATTTTAGCTTTAAAAAGTTAGAGACATAAAGCATTCATCTTCTCTGCAACCTTCAAAAAACCTTCAAAAACTGTACTTCCCACTCAGTATTTTCTAAGCCAAAAAGATTTAACTATTCAATATTATGTCTGGTAATCTTATGCTTTTTTTCCACCTTTACAATTTTTTTTTCCTAGGGCTTTTTTTTTTGAGATAGGGTGACCTTGTGAAAATTGAATTTAAAAGGTTTTTCTTGTATGAGATGACACTGCTTGCTGCAAGCTTTGATTTTTGAAAATACCAAAGATTTATGGCCTAGAGCCAATAAAGCATTTAAATATATCTTTAAGCATCTCATTATTCTTTTCAGATAATCTAGATAAATTCTAATGAAGATAATCATATATCTAAGGGTAAACAAATACTTCAATATTTTCTTGGCTCATCAAGCCCACAAAAGCAACAGTACTGGAAGGAATAAGGCAAAAAGATTACCTCTTCTATGTATTTTTTTTTTTTAATGTCTGTATTATAATCCCCACTTGTATACTTTTTGTTTTTTGACAAATTATTGCCATATTCATTGTTTTCTGTCAGATCAATGATCTAATAATAGTTAAAACTGGAGAAATGCCATCTGACTACAAAGCAAGGTGATATGGCTTGTAATTCTATAAGCATCTGAAGAATACTTAATATAAAAATATTAAATATTCTTTAAACTGATGAAGGACTTTTTTACATTTCTTTCTAAATAAACTGTATGACTAGAATCAAACCAAAATCCACAATTTTCATACCACAGACAGGATTAGGTATCTCACACAAGTCTTTGGCTAAAACAGCACCATTCATCACCCCCAAATAAGAGCACCCTGTGCATCTGAGCTAACACTTGTTAGCAGATCCACAGATCTGTTAATCTGCAGTCACTTCTCCAATTCTACTGCAGCTCTGTACCCATCTTCCAGCTGTGCTAACAGAGCTGTTCCAAGTGCAGTTACACTTTCTAAGGTCAGAGCATAGACTGTGCCCAAGGGAGACACTGAAGAAGAGGAAAACTACTTGCAGTCACATTAAGCACATGGATTTTTCTATTGTGTTTTGTAGCTATAGGTAGACTGGTCTGAGGCAATCTTGAACCTCTGTGAAAGGAGCATAGAGGAGTTTAGCAGTTAGCTTAGTTTTTTCAGTCTGAGAATAGTAACATTTTTAGGACAGAGGGAAGAATTAAAAGGGAGCCTAGACCTGGAGTTATTAGCAGATGAATAGAGACATGAAGAGGACCTAGGGAGGCAGAAAGATTTTAGTTGGGCTGTATAAAGAAAGCTGGAAACAGTAGACATAATCTTTTATGGTACTAGAATATTCAATGTATTTTTAATATGTAGGAAGAAATAGATATTATGCTTATTTTAAATTTCCTTTAAAATGCTTCCTTCAAAGCATGTTTGTATTTAAATGTCATATGGAGATACAGAAGGATGGATAATCTCAGAAAAATTTAGCTAAAAACTCCCTGGATTCAAGTGTTGCAAGTTTCACTTAAAATACAATGAAAAAAAATACAAAGCAATACAAGCTATTATTTGTTGTAGAATACCAGATATCTCTTGCTGTGTCCCTACAAAGTTATGAAACATGCATGCAACTGTCAAACTACCTTCATCCAGACATAATAGGTATCATTACAGTTATCTGTGTAAATTAAGCTCTGCCAAAAATAAAATGTAACACTTCCAACCAAGGCCTTCCCAAACTGGAAGAGATGATCAAAAGGGACAAGCTTTTATGTTTTTATCCAGCTCTAAAATGTGATTTTTTTAAAAAGTACTGTATTAAGAGCTGGCATGTACCACCACAGCTGGATGCCCAATGATGACATAAGCAGCTTTCATACTGGAGAGAAATATGTCACATTGTTCATTGCTGGATCAGCATAGGGACTGGGAAGGGGAATATTAACTTCCACAGATGTTTGTCCTAAAGCTTATTTTCTCATATGCTTGGGAAAGAGGCTGTATATAGCAGTGCACGTAGTGGCATTGACTGTCTTTATTTGGGACAGCATTAATAAGGAGTGAGAAGGAAATAAGGCATGTTAATGTGAAGGAAAGTTTTCATCAGTGTTCCCAGAAACTTACAGAATTTTGATCTTCCTGAGCAAAGCCCACCCAGCATATTTCAGGCTAGTCCAGTCCTAAATAAAAGTTGAAAAAAAGATTTGATAGCTGATGAAAACCACATTTTTGGTTTCCAATCCAAACTGCACAAGAAAGCACAAGCTCATAGTGAAGTTCCTGTGGAAGGCTTTACTTAGTACTTTAAGAAATCCCATTCAGTTAAATACAGGGATATCATACCTTTTAGCAGAAAGATTAAAAATGTCCTGTTACATTTATATTCCTTCACAGAACTCCCAGCATTTCTGCATGATCAGGCCTTTTTTTCCATCCTTGTTCCATGTCTGTGGCATTAATCTTCTTGGAGTAACTGCTCACTTGCTAAATATATCCATCACTGAAAGATAATTATAATATATGACAAATACACCTTGAGAAGAATTCATTATAGGCACCAGTCTGACATCACAGGACAGTGATGTGTTAGCAGTATCTCTTCTCCCCAAACAGGTTGTGAAATCAGAATTTAGGATAATTGTGTGTCTTATCTAAAATTCTCCCACCTAAATTGATACTTTATAGATGACTACTGAACTGTTCCTCGAAGCCACAAATCTAAATTAACCTCAAGTACAGGAGAGGTTTAGTGGTTCTGCATAAGAAGTTAATATAAACAGAGAAGTTTAAATCTCTTTAGCTCTGAAGTTTTTATCTTAATTATTTTTTCTTATCAAAGTAAGCATAAAGTTTGGAAACAATACACCACAGACTCAGAAGGTATGTCATCCTACCACCTCTATTTCCCTTATTGCCATTTTGCATGAGAGAAATCAGAAGGAGTGTGTTTTTCTAGGTCCCACAGTTCACAGGGTAGTTATAACCCCCTCATTGAAACATTCTGTCACACCTGTCATGGGGAAACTGATAGAACTGATAGTGATAGAAAATTCTCCGGAGTTAACTGTGCTAACTTCAAACTGGGCAAATTTTATGTGAATACTGAATCTCACTAACACTGTAAAATTTTTTTAAAGGAATGTTCAGATATTATTTAACTTTTTTTTCTTTTTTTCTTTTCTTTTCTTTTCTTTTTTAAATTTATGATCTAGTTCCTGTCTCAGTTAGACCTTTGAATGGAGATATTTTTAGTTAAAAATAGAAAATAATTAATATGTAGGAAAATATATAACTGTTGAAGAAATTTTTATGAGAATTTCATACCACAGAAACAGAGATATCTTCATATAAATTGTGTTTTTTCAAATTATCATTTGACTATGGCAAGGAGATTTGTTAATCTAAGACGTTTCTTTACAGTCCAATTTAATGTGCATCTGATGTAAGGATCAGTTGTGTTAGAATGCAATGGATTATTTTTTTGCTGAAAAAGGCATGGGGTCTAATATTAATTCAATAGCAAGTTATCACAAGGAACTTCTGCTGTCTCTATCTGAAGGTTTTTGCTTCTTTCATCATCATTTTGCAGGACTCAGATGTGTGTTGTTAAAATCACATAAAAATGTATCTTATTTCAAAGCTCTAAAACTTTTTATCCCACCATGTACTGATATATTGAGCAGTGACAAATTTTGGCTGTGCAGATGTTATCATTTTCAAAGTATAAGGTACTTGTAATCAATGCTACTTTCAGCCCAGATGTTGAAAGGTAAAAATCAACTGACACTCTTTTATAAGGTTAAGCCTTTGTTTTAGCCCTCCACAAGAACTGTTTATTTCAGTTTAGTTTATGGTTCTGAAAGAAAAGCTTCCCCACAGAGCCCCACACCACAGACGTCTTCAGAAAGCATCACCCAGTCTTCTACACTGACCCCTAAAGTGTCTCCTTACCACATTTCCCATTCCTTCCTCTATGAAATTAAGCCACTGCTGATGGCAAAAGTAGTGCAGAGAACTTGGAATTATTGCCTTCACTTCTCCTCAAAGGCCTTTAAGGCACCTTCATATTTCTCTGCAAGCACTTCTGTGTTGCTACTCAAAGCATGTGTGTGGAGAACAGATTAAAAGAAGCTCTTATTCCCACTCCTTCTGGTGGGAGATGACTGAAGAGGGATCAGCACCCTTGGTTGTGCTGAATATTGGTATAAGAGAAGGAATTTGTCACCTATGGGCCTTGAAGCTCAATGTTATTTTAATCCTTACTCTGGTTTTGAGGTAAAGTCACTGTCTGTTCTTTTGCCTTGAGCATAGAAACGAACAATGCTGAGGGAAGACTTTAGCTCTTCATTCCAAAATGAACCTTGTCCAAGAGCTGTTCAACAGATGTTATTTTCCTCACAGTCTTTTCTCCAAAGACTTGTTAACACAAGAGATTGAATTTTTACCTCAGGGACTCAAACTTTATTATGGACCTACAGGTAAACTTTTTACTTTGATCAAATAAAAAAAGGACAAAACAGTGCCCTAAATTATAGCTGTAAAGAGTAACATCAGAGAGGAAGGGAGGCTGAAATTTTGACTCATCTTAATCAAGTTACACCAATATGTTTTTGAGAGAGACATCCTACTCCCAGTTTACTGCAGATGTATTGCTGTTAAGAGATGCATATCACATTGTTCGAGAAAAAGTAAATGGCAAAAGAAGAAACAACAGCAGACATTAAATGAGTTTTTATCAGAATATCACAGCTGTAAGAGCTGACCATCTCTACCCCCAAGCCTCAAAAGAAGATGAGTTCCATGGACTGAAGTGTAAGATTCAGGCATATTTAACTATAGAGTTGCAAGGAAGCTTAATCCCAAGCCTAGGATATTTAGTTTACAACTGCAGGAAAGATTTTTATTTGTTCAGTGCTGTTCTTTACTATCTGTGAGTTATATTGTTCTCAGTAGAAGCCCATCTGATGCAGGTAATATAATGATAAGGGAGTCAAAATGCATCAATGCCTTTTAAAGCAATAAAAGTTGAAGTGTCTGAATTTGTGGTGCTTCCATTAGTAGTTTTCACACTGCATGTGCTTTACTTTGAATACTTGCTTTACTTTGAACCCAAGCATGAACTGAACAATAATTTTGATCTGAAAATGTAGAAAGTTAAAATCAGATAGTACCATTTGGTTCAGAGAACATACCTTACTTTTGGGATCTGACAAAAAGAGTATCTATTCTGCCTTTAAAGAATCCTAGTAAAGAATCTAAAATTTCTTAAGATGGCAGAAACAAGATTCAAAATACTATCATTTTTTTGATTCAAGGAAATTAAAAATACATTAATTTACTATTTGGAGAACAATATGCAAATGAAAAAATTTGTATACTTTGCAAAAAGATCTCTTGTTTTCTATATAAAAGAAACCATTACAAATGTGGCCACCATAGATAGATAATGGATTTTTGCAGATACTCACCATGTGTACATTTCTGAGATTACAGAATGAACCCTTCACATCTGCTTTCCACACCATCATCAATAAAATATTCTTGGAAATATTTCCTCTAAGAGGGATCAAAAGCAGAGGACAACATGTGCAACAATCAAGAAAGCTCACAATTAAGAAAGATATCAGCTGTTTCTAAAATGGAAAATGTGAAAACATTTTATCCAAAAAGCAGTACCTGATCTGTTCTGTCAAAACTGGACACCATGTTTTTAAACTGCTTTCCAGCCAGGAAAATGGAAATCCACAGTGGTCATTGTCTTCTGCAGTAGGACTATATATGTCATGTGAAGATTTAAGATATATCTTATTATGTTAAAATATATGGGTATGCCACACAGGTGCTTCCTAAATCATTCAAGTTCAACCCTACCAGTCATAATGAAGTTGAAATTGCCCATTAGAATGTACCCAAGTTTTCAACCTTGGTAAAGGCAATATCAGTCTGATTAATATTCCTATAGCTTCTCTTGTTAACTTCTTCATGATTTGCATAGAATACATAATGGAAAATTATTTTGCCATTTGCCATAACTCAGACTATATTAAACACAACATGTTCTCTCTAGCTGGCTTCCAGGCACTGGAATTTCTGCAGGATCTCTTTGTGAATAGTCTTAAACAGCTGACTAGACCACAAAGTTAATCAAGCTCCACAAAATTTGCTACCAGTTCCATCCTTGGTGGTCACTCAGTTGTTTTAATTTGGTGCCAGCTGCCACTTGCTTGTTTTGCAACAATACACATCTTCTGAGTGTTGAAAAATAATTTTTCCAGATCCTGGCTGCACCCGAGCCGTCTTGAATTCCTAAAGAGTAATTTACACTTGAGGACAAAAGGGACATTTCCTTTATAGCACAGAATCAAAGTGTCATTTCCCAGCTGAAAAGCAAATCTTATTTTACTGGTTCACTCTTGAATGCAGCGAGGAAACAGCTGAATAAGTTCCCCCTGCAGACACACACATTCAACCCATCACACACGCATGCTGGTGGTGCTCCCTGTCAGAACAAGCACATTCTTATCACTTAGCATCTGTTTCCTTTTTTCTCAGACTTGTTTACCAGCATTTTCATTGAGAAGCTTCCTTGCAGAGGATATTTTTTTTTTAACTTTGTCATTCATTCATGATGGAGTTACACCTCCCAGCTGCAGCTATTTTAATAATGCTAAGAGTTAGGTATGTAATTTTTCTGTGTGACTCAGATGCTATCAGAGAGCTAAAATGCAGTACAAAACTTAATCAAAGCTGTTCATAGTGACAGTCAATTTAAACAATATTTTTTTTTAAAAAAATTAGGTTGCTTCATATTCTTTGGCAGTAAAAGGACAATGATAGTATTATTTTTTATTTGAGCAAAAAAATGAAGAGAATGTCCAAATAAACAATAACTCACATCAATACTGTTTGTTCTAACTAGTTAGAATTTAAGAGTTTATTAAAGCAAAAAAGAAAAAAAAGTTGAAATGAAAAAGCTCACTGTGGGTTTGTAAAGGTTGGAATGAAATTGCTATTTCTAGGAGTTTCCATGGAAACTACAGTACTAAGCAAACCTATGTACAAAAAGAAGAGATTTTTTTTGTTGTTGCTAAGTGTTCTTGAGAAAATCCACACAAGCATCATTATAATATGTAGCCAAACCAACAGGCATGCTAGTTGAATAATGTATAGCATGCAACTGTAATGTTTACTTACTGAATAGTTTAGAAATGAAAGTTCAGGCATCTGTGTGACCTTTAGATTTGGACCTGTACAATTCTTAGATTTAGCATTACATTGTTTAAAGTGAATCAACATGGTTAACAAACAAAATTACTCAGAGCAAACCCAACACTTTGCCAAATTTTTGCATTCAATGCATACTTGATAATCTAAGAAAAGTTTCTTAATTGGTTTTGATATGATCAGTTTGCTCTCAGTATTATTGAAAATATCCTTCTATATTCTAAAGGTTGCTTATATCTGAATATAGGAATTAACCCTTTATCTGGACAGTTTTATTACCTAAGAAGCAACAGAAGTCTTCATAGTAGAGATGAAAAGTAGGGCAGGTTTTGAAATGAAACCAGAAAGTTTTTGAATAAAGAAATAAATGCTGAGATTGCAAATTCTTTATGGTCATAAACCAGTTTTGAACCTTTTTCTATTCTGCATCATCAAATCAGCCTACGTGGTTTCTCAAAATTCAGATTATTCCACAATCAAGCCCTAAGGAAGAATGCTTAACATTGACAAGGAATATGTGAGCCTATAAGAGGATTTAAAAAGATCCAGAACAAAACAAACAATCAGAGAAAACTGAAGAATATCAGTTTATGCTAATTTAAGAATTAAATTGCTATATTTTTAAGAAAAGAAAATATTACAAATTTTACATTTAATTCTCTTATGAAAAAAGAAACTGAAATTCATGTCCATCTATTGTACACCAGTTTCAATGTTAAGTGCTATTTAGAAATTACTTAATTTCATTGGAATAATGACAGAAATGTCTGTAAGTATGAAATAGCACCACAATGTGTTGTGATTATTGATACAATATTTGTAACATATTGATTATAAGATTTTTTTTTTCCTAAAGCAGTTATACACGGTAGTGATGCTTTAAATATTTAATTAAAAGTCATGTATTAATAAAAAATGATTCAATAAGTCACCAAATGCAAAATTCTGCAATGATGTCTCTATAAATTATTTAACAACTCCAAGAGTGTTAGCTTTAATAAATTAAATTCAAGGACATCTGGTCAACATATGAAAACTAAAAATACAATTTTCTTTATCAGTGCAGAAGCCTGGGCTCTTATATTTCACCACAAGCAACTTCAAATTTGCTTGATAACTTCTTACTCAGACATTGTTTTTTTCTAGGAGATTAAATTAATTATATGAAGGGAAAATCATGAAAAACAACAAAAATTTAAATATATAGGCTAATGTGTACTCTTTTAAATATTAAAAAACTGGTTACTTAGCCAAAAGCATTAACCACCAACATTATTTCTATCTTTCTGAAGTTGTCTAGATATCTCCTTTTTTATTTGTTTGTTTTTTTGCCGTCAGCAGTCTTACTTAAAAAGTGCTTAACTCCACAAGACCTTGGGATTTGTATTTCTGTATCTTGCCAAGAGATTCTACTTTCCATATAGCACACATTGGGCTTCTGACATACAAATTCCTTTAAAATTAATTTCTATGATTTGTCTATTTCCAAAATGTCCATAAACATACTTCACACAGAAGCCTAAATGTCTGCATATATTAGTTATTTCTATTTTACTAGTGACTAGTTAAGCCAATGAATAAATGTTAGCACGTATTTCATAAAAGAAGAATTGGTTTGCTTTGAAAATCCACAGGCTGAATAGCCATAGAGAGTCCTTAAATGGAGATTTTGAATTTTCTTCAGTCAATGAGTTGTCTTTAACTCTCATAATGGAGAACTCTGGTAATCTATATACTTTAAAATCTTATTTTCTCAAGTATTGTTCATAAGTAGTAAGCAGGGAGAATAGCTATTTAAGGTCATTCATATAAAGACAAAGACATTTTTCTGCAGAAATATTACATCTGAAAGTAAAAATCTTCCTGTTGTGTTTGGTATTCAAAAGCCCCTTCACAGTTTAACCACTGTCCTTCAATCAAATCAATGGTGCTGATACAACTGTACTGTACAAATGGTACTCAGCCAATTGTATTTCAACTTTTCTTCTACATACCTAGATTTTTTCTTTTTTAAATTATTAGTGTTATTGTTACTACTACTACTACTACTACTACTACTATTATGTTGATGAGAAAGCTTCATAATTGATTTTTTGTTTCTACATCATCTGAAAGAAGTGATGAAATATCCTAAAGATATAACATAATCTATCCCTGTTTATAGACACTGACAAGCATGGAGGTCCTGGTCACCTCAGAAAACATTAAACCCAATAAGAATTTCAGAATAATTTAAGAATGGATAGATGTTCAGCTGCCATGGCTATATCTCCTTGCTTTATTGCTATTTTTTAATGCTCAAGAATTGACAGTAAGCATAAATCAGAATTGTGCACCTGGGAGTGCAGCAATCACCTGCTGAGCGACAAGTGATCTTATCAGAAAGGTTTATTTTCAAAATAGTATATGGAAAAAAAAGAACTGGTCACAGAGTTCACTCAAAATGAAAACCCTTTAAGGCTGACAGAGCTTTTACCCACAGGAATCTGTGAAATGTAGGTGTACCACCACGAGAACTGTTTAAATAAAATGTAAAAGGCTGTTGATTGCATAACCCCAGAACCCTTCCTCCACACCTTTGTCTCATCGTTGTTCTTCTGCCTCTCACACCGAATGTGTCACACTTGTAAATGAATCAGGGACAAAGGGCCGAGGGAAGCAGGATCAGGTGTGAGGCTACAATTACAGCAACAGTAATTTACTTCATAGCTGCTAAAATAAAGCAAACTGAAAATGAAAATGGTGATTTTTTTCAGAGGTTTAGATCTTCAAAATGTCTTTTCAGTAAGAGCCCATGGCTAAGACTTTACCATATCAGGATGGTTCCGTGATGAAATCTCATCACTACATGATTAAATACACATGTTCAATGATGTAGAGGACAAAAATGTTTTCCACCCAAAACCAGCAAAATTACTTCACCAGGAGGAGAATTTTCTATACATTCTGTCTGTGCAAATCAAAGAGGACTTATGCTCTTAAGTCCCTCAGGTTTTAAAGCTCCCATCAGCATTTTCACCTGCTTATCCCATATTGCATGAGTTATGACAGGATAAAAAAAAAAAATATGGGATTTATTTCACAGATTTATTACATATTGTTGTGGTTTTAATTGACTTCAGTGCAGATTTTTGAATTAATAATTTGCCTGTAATGTCAGGCATCTGTGGACTAAGATTCTGGGTCCATCTATTTGAATAATAGTGCCTCTAACAGTCCCTGGTGCTTGCTACAGACTAAGAAGGAATTTGGCTGTTTTATCCTCAGGAAACCCACACTTCAGAATTAAGGGAATGGATAAAGATGCATGTAAAACAGTCTGGCCACTTTCATTTTCTCACTGGAGAATTGCAGGAGCAACCTTAGCACTCCTTTAGCTTGGAAAGATCCTTAGACCTTGGACCTTCAGTATCAGGGTGCAAAACCTGAGAAGTGGATTTTAGCAAGCCACTGTAAAAAGTTTGTCTATTTATTTCTTCCTTTTCATTTTAGGATAAAAAATAAGATATACAGGGACAAATTAGAGCTTTAAATTCAATTTCTACTTTTAAAAGCAGTTTTCTTAATGGGATCTGGTCATTGCTTAATAATTCTGACTGATATACCCATTAACTTCATTATAAACATTAGCTTTGTTTTGCTAACAATAAAAAAGGAAAACACACTTTATCTAAATATTGATCAATAAAGTTAAGTTTTCTTTTTGACCAGATAAGTTTCCATAATTTTCATTACACTTGACTGAAAACAACATCCGTTTTAAAGAGTGCAATGTCATTTGTAAGTAGAACATTTATATTAATCTACAAGCAAATTTCAAAACACAATTGACTGCTACTTAGTTGTAGTCTGGAATGTATACACAGTTTTACATTTCTCTTTGGATCTACAAGCAGTCTCATAAAGGATTGGCAATTTAATTCATACAATATTCTTAATCACTAGAGGAAAGGGGATTATGAGTTCCTAACTCTTGTTAGGAGCTGGCAATATTGCAAGCCACAGTGATGATAGGGGCAATCAAAGATAAAGTAGTTGGCTAATTGAAAGAAAATTCTGTGCTTTCTCCAAAATCAGTAAACTGGTGAGTCTGACCTCAATTTTTTCAACTTGGCTCTCCAAGAAGCATTTTGTTCTAGGTGAAAAGTAGATTGGTCAGTCTCTCCTGGCAAGACAATTGGAAATGACTGAGCTGTAGAAAGAAATATCCTGGTCTTACTGAGATATACTCAGTTAACATTTTAATCAGCTTGACTGAAATTACCATCCTATGTAGCCTTTATGGACTACATGAGTTCTGTTTCGTACTTTATAGCTCTATACAATCATCTGATCAACATCAATGAGATTCAAACTTGTTCCAGTGGCATGTTTTGCAGACCATGTGATTTTGACAGATCCAAAACCAAAAAAAAATCATGCTCTGTGTCTAACCCATTGCCTAAATTCTATTGTTCTAGGCATGAGCCTCCAATTCTATAAACAACTCTGTGTAATTAGAACAGTTTCAACACATGCACAGAGTCCAACACTTTTGGGACAGACTCACTTTGTGTGAACAATAGGATTTGTCTGCAGACACAACAGTCATTCATCCAGAGAATCATTAAATCATGAGACAGAGCAGTAGTCTAGCACATTTTTGTAAAAGGTGGTGGCTTCTTACCAAAGTCAGGAGGGAAGTGGATCTGGATTTGTAGCCGTGGTTTTCAAAATAATTAATTGGGGTCTTCCTAACGGAGAAAGTTTGCCCATGGAAAACAAGACATTAACAAAGAAAACAATGGAACAGTCCATTGTATAATCCTGCTTTATCCTCAGATACATGGTGGTAATTTCCTACAGTGCACTTAGGATGCTGAATGGCAAACCTGAGCTGTAATATCCATGCACAGGGCTTAATAAGGAATGTATTGCAGGCTGACAAGGCGGATTATGACAACCATTACGAGAAGACAGTGATATCCAATTCAAGAGCAGGTTTGCCAGCTACTCCAAATTCATATTGTTAAGATGAGCATATTCAATAACATTATTGTTATTCAAGGCAGTTCTGCAGCAAACGCTTTCCATTTGCAAACTGAAAGTGGGTGAGGTCTCTTTAAGGCAGGACATGGATAAAAAGGAAGCAGCTGTTACACCAGTCTGAGGGTTCCACTTTAAGGAAACCAGAAAATGAAAACAGAAATGAAGGTCTGAATCTCTTATGTGTTGTTACCCACTATGACACAGATTAACACTCTAAAACCCGTTAGATGGGAATCTGAGAACTGCAAAGCTGTTAAAAGCCTTAATTTACAACTACTAATTTTCAGTAGTCACAATGGTTCATAACATTATACTTCATTATATTATATACATATATTCTAAACATTTTTTTAAAGTTTATATTATCTGGGAGCTCATACAAAAATATTTAAGCTTTAAAAAGCAACAAAAGAATAACATGTTTCATAATTAAAATAAAAGAACTTATATTATAAAAATATGTGAGGAGAACAGTAGCCCATTGCATTTTGAAAAAAAACACATCTAATTCTGAGGTCTAAGGATCAAAGAGAGAATTATGAAGTGAGAACTTAATTCAGGAAGAAGTTAGGATTTGCAGAAACATTTGTATATTCAAAGAACTATTAAAGCTTCCTTGTAGAAGTAACAGATAATTATTCAAATACATCATAAGGCTGATTTAACCCAGTTTAACCAGAAAACAGTAAGTGAAAAAAGTCAGGGAACGCTCTGAACCTTTTGATTTGTGTAGTGCCTTCCTCTGAACTTATGATCACTGAGAAATATCAGAACTGACAAATGGTTTGCAGTCTGATTGGAGATTATTTGTTAATGAATTTGGGCAAAATTAAAAATGTTTTGGAAAGCACACTTGAAAGGATTAAAGTAAGGTAGTTGATTTATTCTAGGTGAATTTTATACATAATATAAATCACAAATGAGTCATAATTCAAAAGATGAAACAATAACGGATATCATGTTTTTATAAAATAGCAATATCCAGGAAAGTTTGCTGTCTTCAGCATGGTTCCTTGAACATAAATTATAATTTTCTTTTAACTATGTAATAAAAACTTCCTTAGTTTGTCCATTAGCTTACTTTTGCTTTCACATTAAATGAGGATAAAAACTTTTGCCCTATCTGTTCTTTTTCAGAGGCCTCCTCTGAACAGTTTTCCTCTGGTTTTATTCTCATCTAACTCTAGTCAAGTAGGTTTGCTTAAAAACTTGACCTTAACTCGTGGAAATCAACTGGGCAGATTCTAACCTGTCCTGGAAGACACTCTTGTTTAGTTTATTTGAGAAAAACAAATAGAAGACCAAGATTCTTTAGAGTATATGGTGATTCTATCTCTATTCAGAAGGTACTTATTATGCATTTAAACAACAATTACATCATTTAATATCCCAGTTCTCAAGTTAAATAGTAAACTGTCTCAGGAAAGAAACCTTTTTTTAGAAATATAATTGGTATATTCTGGCAAAAGAAATATAACAGATGATCATTCGCAAAAAAACCCCAACCAAAACAGAATGAAATGTTCTCTACTAGTTAAGAGAAGCTCTCTCTTTCTAATTTTATCCTGAATTTCTATTACTTTGACTTAAAAAAAAAAAAAAGCAACAAAGTGCTGTTACTACTCTTTTAGAGATGTATAGGGTTTTTTTCTCACAACGTTCAGGTAACTTAAAATCTACTTCCACCTTTACTAGAAGTACAGTAGCTTCCTTCCTCATTCCTAAAGTGTCTATCTTTACACTTC